>NC_056732.1:892045727-892383227 GCF_019279795.1 Protopterus annectens | reverse complement strand
TGCCTTTATCCAGATCTCTGTTACAGCACAGATGTCAATGTTTCCCACTTTAAAGAATACTTCCAGCGACTGTGTTTCCAGATTTAAATTCCAGTGTGGAGCAGCATGACCCTTCTGATTGCCATGTCTTGTAGCTGTCTTATATTTCTGTATATTTATGTAGATATATATATATATATATATATATATATATATATATATATATTCATTAACCATTCTATATATATATGTATGTATGCATATATGTAGATATGAATGTGGATGCATATCTCTCTTTCTCTCTTCTATATATACATATATAGATTACCTGACTGATTCTACAGACTCCTTTCCCTGCAGTTGGGTGACTGTACTATCTGATATGTTTGGGATGTCATCAATATTTTGTAGGGCTCAGATGGTGTAATGGTACATTGATTTGATCATAGTTTACAAGGCCCTGGGTCCAGGACTTGGCAGGCATTATTACTTTGTAGCAAGGCAGAACAGTTCAGCTGTAGAGGAAGGGATAAGGGCAATAATTACAAGAGGTCCCTAGTTCGGGCCCCTTCACCCCTATTTACACTCCTTTGGACACAGTTTTTGCAGTGAGAAGTTCAGAGTGTGGATCTGATGTCCGAATCTACATACATGCACATATATATATATACTTATATACATTTATATGTACATATATATATATATATATATATATATATATATATATATATATATATATATATATATATATATATATATATATATATATATATATATATATTTATATACATTTATATGTGGCCATACATATATATATATATATATATATATATATATATATAGAGACACACACACACACACACACACACACACACACACACACACACACACACACACACACACACACACACACACACATACACATATAGATAAATACAGTTTCCCTACTGTTGAATGACTGTGCTGCATTATATGTTGGTGTAAAACTCCAACAACTCAAAACATAATGTCCTATATATATCACAATTTAGCTACTTAAAAAAGGAGTATATTATAAGTTTCTGCTTAATATTCTTCTCCTCCTGTTGTCAATCCTTTTCTCCTACCACACACAACTTAATATCACCTCCACACCACCACGGCAAACTGAATCCACAACCACTCCTAGAAAAGAAGGACATTACTCCTATATCACCCTAAGTGCCTTTCCTCCACCCAGTCTTTTTCCTCCCTTATATAATACTCTTAAATATAAGACTAGCCCTCCTCCTCCCACAAAAAAACAAAAATATTACACAACCAAATAAACCTCTATCTATACCTATGCTAAAACTAACTTGCTGGGGAGGACATCTACCCCAATCCAGGTCCCAACAAATCTAATCACAGTACCTTTGAGCAACTAAATTCTCTATATCTAAGGCCATCCTCATTCTCTCCTTAAACATTAATGTTAGAAGTATTCTTAACAAAACTCAGGACCTCATGCCCCTACTAGCTCTAAAATGCTTCAGAAGTCATGGTGCTAACTGAAACGTGGCTCAAACCTGAACACCACAATAATGATATTACTGTTCCTGGGTACAATATTATACGTAGGGACATACCAGGTAAAAGACACTGTTGAAAAAAAAAAAAAACCCCCCCCCCCATACATGGGTAGTATCCCAAGTTATATGCAGTCACACATTCCTGTTACACCAGCTACAGTGCACTGGTTGACAGAAATAGTTTAATGCGTATGGTATCATTATGTTAATACATTTAACATTGCTATTTCAACTAAGAGTGGATTGCAGATTGTAGTACTGGAACCAAACACCTCTGCATGCAAAGCTGGACACTGAGTACTGAATATCTTGTTCTACATGCTTGAGCTGTATGTTTATATGTATCTCCTATTGGATATTGATCTGATATGTTGATATTAACTGTAGACTACTATGTTCTTTGGACATGTCATTGGGGACTGCTGCCATGTAGTAATGGCATACCTTTCAGTTTCAAACATTTATCTTTCAATACATTCATCCTAATCCATAACCTGTTGGCTATCTACTTTATGTCTGTCATCTGGACAAATGTGTAGATGTCAGGTATTGCTATGGCCATACCATTATGTAGATGCTCACATTGTATTGTGCTGTGGACACGGACACTGATGCTAGTTCTGACATATGGGACATTCCTTAATGTAGGCCTTGCCCCATTTCCTTCCCTGTGTGATGGACATTACAGAGGTGGTGGCCTACAGATTTGCATACAATGGGTGGTAATATGTCACAGGACAGGACATGTGGGGACAGCCAACCAACATGGGGGACATATCCCCAGATTTGTGAACAGATTCTATATCATCAGTGCTGTTATACATATAGTGGATTGATAGATTGACAGGGTTTGTGTGGACATGCATTTAGTGTGTGACAGCATGACTTACAGTGATATGTCTCAGACATACCTCTCCACTGGCACACTGTCCACAGACTGGCCACATGTCTGCCTATCATATTTTGTGTGTTCACCAGACAGTTGGTGTCCTTGGTAAATAAGTTGTGGACTCTGGGGAATGCAGTCAGTACTCACATCTATTGGTATTACTGATATCATACTCCTCATAAAGGATGTTACAACAAACACAGTGACATCTCCAACTGTCTCAATGTATGACAGCAGTCAGTATGTCCAATCTACCCCTGTGTTTGTGTATCTGTTCCCACTTAGTGATATAGGGGTTGATGCTGAGCTTAGTGAGTGGGGAATGTTATCAAAGGCTTTGGCAAGATAAATGTAGTCTGTAGGTGTCACCTTGCCTTCATCTACAGCTCAGGTGACTTACAGCAAGAGGTTGACCAGGTTGAATGAGCAGGTATGACCTAACCTTCACAAAGGTAAACTGTGTGGGATCCTGAGTCTGCAGATTCCCATATCCCTGTTTATTAGGTGCATGATGATGCATTCCATAGCTTAGCATAACAGACTTGTCAGGCAGTTGGGGCAGTATTTCCCAAGGTATGTGGTTACACCTAATTTCTGGAGAGAGGTGACTGCAGCGGTGCAAAATTTAGTAGGGACAAAGCCTGAGGTGAGGCTATGCTTGGCACACAGGTAAGGTGCCAGTTCACATTGTAGTTCATGTAGAACACAGCCAGAGATATTCTCAGGTTCCATAGAGGCTGTATTCTTGCATTTGGGCAGTGGTGTTGTAACCTGTTCTGCAGTAATACTGGGTGCCTGATAGTGTACTGGTATTGTGATAGGTCCTTTGGGGGTACTGTTTGCACGCAAGATGCTACCCAGTATATTGGCATTATTTCTTGGCTCAAGTCTGGGAGGTACCATTACCTAGTTGCTCAGAACAATTCTTGGTATTGCCATGGAGATTTTTTACATAACTGTATGAGGCCTTGTGGTTATCTTTACTATGTGCTCCAAGTCTTTTCTCACAGCTAACTTTGTAGTATTTGATGAGGGATCTCAACTATTCATTGAGGCTGATAAGGGTTTATTTCCTGTCTTGGGACTTCACCTTATTCCACATCGGTTCCCTCCTTCTGTTGTACAGTTTTTTTTTTATGGCAGAGAACCACCAGATCAGCTTCCTTTTTTTGGAGGTGAGGGTCCTGGCTGTATTTAGTAGGGCAGTATCCAAGCATTTGTGTACGTGTTCATAGTGCTTTGTTGTTTGATTCAGCTGTCATGCAACTAGTCTCCATTTGCATGGCTGATGTGAGGTTAGCCACATCTGTTTTTATGAGGCCATAGTTAGCTTTGGAAAGGCTTTTCATGGTGGTTACCTGTGCAGTGGGGGTAAGATGGCTGTGGATTTCCAAAGGTGATTACTTTGTGTTCAGATATAACAAGTGAGGTGTTGATTACTGGTGTAGAGCAACAGTCGCCCATATTAGGAAGGACCAAGTCGATGTTATGGCCATGTGCACCGGTACATGATTAGCTTTTCCACTTAATGGTGGGGTAGTGTAAGTCAACCTGTATAATAGTGTTAGGTTGGGCACAAATAATGTCCAGAGTGTTTATGGACATGGAGTGTGAGTCTTGGGAAATGTATGAGGACCTATCGCAGGCTACAACCCGAAAAAGGATCTGTAATGCATAATGTTCATCTACTACTCTGGAGTTGTGTGCATCCTTTATGAATATGAAAATATCACCACATTTGGAGCTTTAGTTCATGTTCTGTGGCCAAAAGTTGTGGAATTACGTATAGGCTGTTACTTCAGGGGTGCTTCTTGCTGCCTTTATCCAGGTACAGCACAGATGTTAATGTTTCCCACTTTAAGGAATACTTCCAGTGATGGCGTTTCCAGATTTAAATTCCAGTGTGGAGCAGCATGACCCTTCTGATTGCCATGTCTTGTAGCTGTTTTATATTTCTGTATATTTATGTATACACACACACATATATATATATATATATATATATATATATATATATATTCATTAACCATTCTATATATATGTATGTATGCATATATGTAGATATGAATGTGGATGCATATCTCTCTTTCTCTCTCTCTCTTGTATATATAGACTACCTGACTGATTCTACAGACTCCTTTCCCTGCAGTTGGGTGACTGTACTATCTGATATGTTTGGGATGTCATCAATATCTTGTAGGGCTCAGATGGTGTAATGGTACATTGATTTGATCATAGTTTACAAGGCCCTGGGTCCAGGACTTGGCAGGCATTATTACTTTAAACCAATGACCAGGAAGCAGACCAGCTCGTAGTAAATGAATAAACACAAAATCCTTTACTCCAGCCAAGCAAGATGTTGAACACGAAAAATTGCTTTAATCCAAAAAAACAGAGTTGAACACACAAGCGCTTTCGCTCAGAAAATTTCTGAGCTTTATCAAGTGACACCATGTTGTTACACCAGGTGTCTTTTAAAGCATAAGAATCCTTCTATTAATTAACAAAATGCTGTTAATCAGCATTTTAAAGGAGCTGTGCATTCTTAACATACATTAACCAGTTCATTTAAAAACCAATAAATAAAATATAAGAATAACAAGCTGAGTATATTTAAAAATACACGTTACTGTATGAATTATAACTAAAAAGTGCTTAAACCATAGGAAATAGTGAAAAAATAAAAAACAATCATCTACAATTTCCCTGACAGTTAAGCTTTACAGTATGACCTGTTTTAAATGCTAAAAAATCTGTTCTTTAAAAAACTATATTTAAATTAACTATAACATTATTATCAGTGTTACTGCATAAAATTATTACTTTGAAAGCAATAATTTGTGTGGATGTGTTATTGCTTTCCCAGTATAATTATTAGATCTCTGAGGGAAAAAGGTATTCAGTTGTTAAAAAAAGGAGCTAATATACTGTACACCACTTCTGTGCCCAATATCTCTTATAACATACCATCACATCAAAAAGTGTGTGGGTATCTTTAGTACATTCTCATATATTGATTACAGTGCTCTACAACCTTGCCCTCCTTAGTTTCAATATTGGTTTGATGCTAATGATACCGTTAAGCCCAGGAGGTCTCCCTGCGTCTAATTTTAACTGCCAAAGGAGCTCACGGTATTCAAGGGTTGATTCCCAATCACCACCCCTGCCATCTGGCTCAACCTGCTCCAGAACCATAAATTTCAAGTTCATGTTAAGACAGGTAAGGGAGTGCTTAAATTAAGCATTGGTTTCCTTCTTTTTAGTTATATCGTAAAAATGCTCATAGATCCATTTATGGAGCTCCCTTTCCATTTTCCCTACATAAAAACTTTTACATGTGGTACAGAGGCCTAAGTAAACCACCCCTTTGGTACCACATGCAAAATGGCCTGTTGGATGGATTTTAAACCTTCTGGATGGAATAGTTGTGAATTTTTCATCCAGAATAGCATGGCATTGGCTGCATGCTCCACATTTGTGTGTACCCATCCTAGTTGGATTAATCTTCTTCCTAGGGTTTTGCTTTTTTTCAAACATTTCTTTAAGGTTGATGCCCCATTTCCTTACAAATGAGGGTTTGTCGGCGGGTTTCTCGCTTATATTAACACAACTACGGACTTTCTCCAGTTCACTCATTCTATTGACTTGGACAATTTACACTATTTGGATGTCACCATATACAAAAATTACTCAAACAATACTTTTCAATCCAAATTGTACCGCAAGCCCACCTTCTCCAACTCAATTTTGCACTATGAGAGTGCGATTCCTTTTTTTCAGAAAAAGGGTATCATAAAAGGCAACTTATTAGGGAAAGTAGGATTTGTAGTGAACATGATAACTACATGGCAGTAGTTAAGTTTTTGGAAGGTCTATTTTTAGAAAGAGTTTATCCCCTGGATCTTTTTAGGAGCTTGGTTAAAGAGGTTGATTCTAAAAGAGAAACTATCTACCCACCCATTTTAGGCAAAGGGACAACTACACCAGCTAGCTCAATGCTTGCTATGACTGATGACTTTAAGAGCAGTTTTATTTATACTTACTCTCTGCATTCTAGGGAAATGGAAGAATCCATAAGGAAATATTGGCCTGTGCTTGCCCTCTTTGAGGAATTTAAAGGGTTTTTGCCCGACAAACCCTCATTTGTAAGGAAAAGTGGCATCAACCTTAAAGAAATGTTTGAAAAAAAGCAAAACACTAGGAAGAAGATAAATCCAACTAGGACGGGTACCCACAAATGTGGAGCATGCAGCCAATGCCATGCTATTCTGGATGAAAAAATTACAACTATTCCATCCAGAAGGTTTAAAACCCATCCAACAGGCCATTTTGCATGTGGTACCAAAGGGGTGGTTTACTTAGGCCTCTGTACCACATGTAAAAGTTTTTATGTAGGGAAAACGGAAAGGGAGCTCTGTAAACGGATCTATGAGCATTTTTACAATATAACTAAAAAGAAGGAAACCAATGCTTTCTTTAAGCACTCCCTGATCTGTCCTAGCATGAACTTGAAATTTATGGTTCTTGAGCAGGTTGAGCCCGATGCCAGGGGTGGTGATTGGGAATCAACCCTTGAATACCGCAAGCTCCTTTGGCAGTTAAAATTAGATGCAGGGAGACCTCCTGGGCTTAACGGTATCATTAGTATTAAACCAATATTGAAACTAAGGAGGGCAAGGTTGTAGAGTACTGTATTTAATATATGAGAATGCACTAAAGACATCTACATACTTTTTGATGTAATGGTGTTTTATAAGAGATACTGGGCCCAGAAGTGGTGTACAGTATATTAGCCCCCTTTCATTAACAACTGAATACCCTTTTTCTTCAGAGATCCAATAATAATGTTGGGAAATTAGCAACACATCCACACAAATTATTGCTTTCAAAGTAACAATTTTATGCAGTAACACTGACAATACTGTTATAGTCAATTTAAATACAGTTTTTTAAAGAACAGATTTTTTAGCATTTAAAACAGGTCATACTGTAACGCTTAACTGTCAGGGAAATTGCAGATGTTTGGTTTTTTACATTTTTTACTATTCCCTACTGTTTAAGCATATTTTAATTCACAATTCACACATTAATGTGTATTTTTAAATACATTCAGCTTGTTATTCTTATATTTTATGTATTGGTTTTAAATGAACTGGTTGATGTATGCTAAGAATGCACAGCTCCTTTAAAATGCTGATTAACAGCATTCTGTTAATTAATGGAAGGATTTTCATGCTATATAAGACACCTGGTGTAACAACATGGTGTCACTTGATAAAGCTCAGAAATTTTCTGAGCGAAAGCGCTTGTGTGTTCAACTCTGTTTTTTTGGATTAAAGCAATTTTTCATGTTCAACATCTTGCTTGGCTGGACTAAAGGATTTTGTGTTTATTCATTTACTACGAGCTGGTCTGCTTCCTGGTCATTGGTTTATCTACTTCCTGGCTCTGTTCATTTTCAGTTTTTGGATTTCTTAGGCATTATTACTTTGTTGCAAGGCAGAACAGTTCAGCTGTGGAGGAAGGGATAAGGGCAATAATTACAAGATGTCCCTAGTTTGGGCTCCTTCACCCCTATTTACACTCCTTTGGACAGATTTTTTTACAGTGAGAGGTTCAGAGTGTGGATCTGATGTCCAAATCTACATACATACACATATATATATATATATATATATATATATATATATATATATATATATATATATATATATATATATATATATATATATATTCATATACATTTATATATATGTATGTGTATATATATATATATATATATATATATATATATATATATATATATATATATATATATATATATACACACACACACACACACACACACACACACACACACACACACACACACACACACACACACACACACATATACATAGATAAATACAGTTTCCCTACTGTTGAATGACTGTGCTGCATTATATGTTGGTAAAAACTCCTACAACTCAACATAATGTCCTATATATATCACACCCAGCTACTAAAAGTATTATGTTTCTCATTAACTATCTTCTCTCTCCTCCTGCTGTCAATCCTTTTCTCCTACCACACACAACTTAATATCACCTCCACACCACCACGGCAAACTGAATCCACAACCACTCCTAGAAAAGAAGGACATTACCCTATATCACCCTGCGGCCTTTCCTCCACCCAGTCTTTTTCCTCCCTATATAATACTCTTAAATATAAGACTAGCCCTCCTCCCTCCCACAAACAAAAATATTACACAAACTAAACAAACTCTATCTATACCTATGCTAAAAACTAACTTGCTGTGAGGACATCTACCCTAATCCAGGTCCCAACAAATCTAATCACAGTACCTTTGAGCAACTAAATTCTCTATATCTAAGGCCATCCTCATCTCTCCTCCTTTTAAACATTAATGTTAGAAGTATTCTTAACAAAACCCAGGACCCTCATGCCCTACTAGCTCTAAACAAGCCAGAAGTCATGGTGCTAACTGAAACGTGGCTCAAACCTGAACACCACAATAATGATATTACTGCTCCTGGGTACAATATTATACGTAGGGACATACCAGGTAAAAAAAGACACTGTTGTAATACTTTTTCAAAACCACCTCACCATTGAACAATTTGAGTGCAATTCCCAAGAAGTAAAAGACATAGAACTAATTCCAGCCAAATTAAAAGTTAACTCCAACAAACAAATAATTATTGCAGGTGGATATATCCCACCAGGTAATAATACTATCTTACTGGAAATGCTACTAAACTGAATGTCATCCTCCCTTCCACAAGAAACCATACTATTAGGAGACTTTAACATTGACTGGTCTGACTGTTCCAGCCAAAATCCCACCAACCATATTAACCTCCATGGGTTTAACCAAATTATAACTGCCCCCACAAGAATTGACAAAACCTCCAAAAGCCAGGCCATCTTAGACTGGATTCTGCTATCAGACCCCACATTGGCTCAACAATCAGGCCATCTTCTTGACAGTCTGAGTGACCATCAAGTGACCTACTTAATTAGGAATCAAGCCCACCAAAATAAACAACCCATACTCAGAGTAGTATGTGATAAAAAGACCTTCAGAGCAAATGACCTAATTAACTCACTAAAATGCTGCAACCGGACCCCCTTAAAACAACTACCTCTAGATGATGTCGTGCAGCACTTCAACTCAACCTTCCTGGAAATTATAAACTGACATGCACCCCACAGAACCATTATAATCAAAGCTAACTCTGCCCCATGGCTAACAAAAGATACTAAAACCATAATGAAAGAAAGGGACAAAGCCTGGTTACAATTCCACAAACAAAAAAGCACCACCTTGAGACAAGCTTATCTTGAACTCCGCAACAAAGCTAAAAAACTAATAAAACATGACAAAACTAATTACCATATAGCCATGCAAGAATAATATACTCACAACCCTCAAAAATTTTGAGCCACTATAAATACTTTACTGCACCCAGGTAAATCAACCATTCCTACCCCTGTATTACCAAACAACCATGATAATATCCCCACCCAATTTAACAATTTTTTTACTGAAACAATCCAAGCCCTAGCCAACACTCAAAATACTACTACAGCTCTTTGCCTACAGAGATCCCTACCCACTTCTGTACAACAAACAACTCCTCCAGCTTTTCCCTGAACCCAGTCCCCACTAATACAATTGTTAAACTCCTCAAAAAAACAGAAACCAACCACTCTAGTAGCTGACAATCTATCTGTAGACTTCCCTCAATAAACAGCTGAATCTATAGCCTATCCAGTGTCCATTCTCATAAATAGGTCAATATCAGAATGTAAACTACCTCACTCCTGGAAAATATTACATATTATACCACTACACAAAGGAGGTAAGTCCCTTGAGCTTACCAACTACCACCCTGTTGCAATCTTATCACCTCTATCAAAAATATTAGAGAGAGTGGTTCATTCCCAACTAATGCGGTACCTCCTAAAGAATGACCTGCTATCCACATCCCAGCATGAAGAGCGATTAAGTCACTTTTAAGCAGTTGTAAGCAGGTTGCATGGGTTTGTGTGGCTGTAAGCAATGCTAGCCTCCGGTTAAATATGCTTACAGACAGGTAGCCTTAAAAGTGCTTAATCTGTTTAGGCATTGCTTAGCACCACACAAACAGGCTTAATCCCACTTACTACTGCTTAAAAGAGCTTAATCCTGCTTATCCCCATGCTAATTTCTTTTAAAGAAAAGAAAAAAGGGGTTATAGAAAAGTGGTGAAAAGGGGGTATGCAGGGGGAAATACAGTAAGGAAAGTAGCTAGGGATGTGCAGGACAGGTCTAGGGAAGGTCAATAGCTGTCCATTTCTTCTTCAGCAACAACTGTGCATATATACTGAATTTGGAGGTATAGTTGGACACTCAAACCCCTGAGGGAGGGGTGAGGACAACAATAATGTGTTGTGAAGCCATTTAGACCAGATTACGTGTCCAGTGGACACATGTTGGAAATGGAAAACTACTGGGGCGATATTTTTCTTTGGCAAAAGAGTGCCCTTTTTTTTTTTTAAGGTGAGAGTGGGACGTTGGGGAAGGATAGTAGGTATATTTGGGGAGGTAGGTTGGGTCGGAAGACAGACAAGACATCCCATACAGGGATAGCAGATGACACATGTTGGAGATAAATGGCATATGACACATGTTGGAGGTAAACACCTTGGACGGGGAGGGGTGTTTGGAAATCAGAAGCTCATGAGCCCCCAAATGGAAAAAGTGGAACTAAGGTCCCCACCCATGGGCAGTCACCACTGCACTTTCATGGCCCTGAGGTTGGCTGTGCTGGGGGCTGAGCAGGAGGGGCAGGCTGACCCTCTAATTGTGCCACGCAGCCCTTAAGCTGAAGTAGCAGATCTCCAAACTCCTTTTGGAGCTCGCTACGCACCAATCCCCTGAGGCGGTTCCTCCCGAAGGTGGTGCAGGACCAGCAGTTGAGGAGGTCCCAGGATGGGTCCCAGATCTGCTGAGGCCCGGAGCCACAGGCAGATAAGGTGTAAGAGGTGGGTCCACTGGGACTGGCCTACCCAAATGTGCTATGGCGTTGCAGTTTTTGAACATATGTGGGTTAGTAATAGTCAACACAATCCAGGATTAGTTATAACAGCAAGCATAGATATTCCCATTAACCCAAAATAACAGATTTTGAACAGTTGCATAGCAGAGCACATGCATATATGGAACCACAGTGGCTCTTACAATGGCATGCAGGTTACATTGATAGCAACAGGCCACCAATTATAATATTTCAGCATGGAACATTAATAGAAACACATTTCAATATTTGTTGAACAATATGACATATGTCCCAACAGTAGGTTTGGTGTAAAACATACCCATTGATTTGTGTGTTTAGATTATTGTTGCAGATATGGTGAGAGGGAAGAGATGTCAATTAACAACTTATATATCCTTGCAGTACTCACAACTTTAATGATCATTGCTCTAATCATTACTGTACAGGTATTATTACAATACCCTATGGCCTTGGTTTGGGCAGTGGAATATTTGTACACAGTGTATACTTCAACCGTCTTATAGCTACATTCTACTTCTCTTACTTGGTAGACTTGTGTGGAGAATGTTTGTTAACACTACCTGACTGTTTCTACACATATTCCCAGATTCTTAGTTAAAATTATATGCATATAGCTTACTCCCATTCCCGGGATTCGAACCATGGCTGTGTCTGCTAAAAATGCAACAATTTGCATTTCATCAAGGTGAGCTATTGGGAAACTGCTGTTTCTTTCTTTAGTGAAGTCTCACTAGGTTGTACAATCTGACCTTGTAATTACAACATTCTTATACAGACATTCTAGACATATTTTTATGTAGTACAGTGTGGGAAACAGTGGTTAACAGAACATTGCTATTCAGATATCAGATCTTGGTGAATGCAACATGTCAGGCCATACAATACCAAAGTAAACACAACCAGTCCAGGATTTAGAACTTTATTGCCAGGCAGTTACACATTTATTTAAATATAACATATATGGGACTATTACTGTCATATTGTCTGGTTTATTCAGTACAAACCATGCACATTTTTTATACTGCCAGGTGACATTTTACTCTTTTATATTTATTTGGTATTACTACTACAAGCAGGATTGTTACTCACTAGCCTCGCGACCTGCAACCTGCTGGTATGGGATTCCTGGTTCACAGCCCACTCAGCTGGTGCTGGAATGAAAATAGAGAAATATTTATGCATACCTATCCATCACATACACAGGCTGGACTTTGGTAAATGGTTATTGCTATGAATACTTACACACTGCTGGGATATCTCCCCTCTATCTTGCTTTTTGGACCCACTGTTGCATGAGCTCCCTCTTCCTCTGTTTCAAATCGGCATAGTGGTGGTGGATCTGCTCACCAGTCCGAGGGATACCAGTGGCATTGGTGAGATCATGGGTGAGACTTTCCTAGGCTTCCGCTTTATATTGGGAGCCCTAGTACTGGTCCTGCAGCAGTTTCACTTCATGTTTTTTTTTACCAGGAGTCGTACCATGACCTTGGACTCCCATATGTCCCAGCGCTGCACCTGAAAGCACATGCCCTCTCCAACACCTGCCATACTTCCTACAGTGGAGAGCTACAACCAGTTATGAGCTGTATTCCCACCTGCAGGTTTTAAATACGGCCAGTTTCCCACCCTTTGACATGATTGGATGGTTTTCAAAATGCTGAGCTAAGCTAAGCTACAGGCAAACCTCCTTAGCTAAGGTTGGCAGTGCTTAAAGGGGCAGGTTCAGCATTGCTTTCTAATGGGCAAATACACTTAGGTGGGCTATTCTTTGCTTAGTATTCATATTTACACAATGCTTATACCCAGTCAGCATAGCTGTGCAATGCTTAGCATTGCTTATGTTTTATTATATTGTTCTAACACCTGTATGGGATTGATTCATCATTCATTACATAATATAGATTTATTTACTTTCCCTAACATCCCCCCAATGTGCTGTACTTAATTTATTCTTTTGTGACTATACTGTATGGGGCACTTGTGTTTATATGGGGGTTTCACCACTTTATTACACTGACACCTCACATCTGGGCCTAATATACTACTCTGGTTGAGACAAATAAGTTACTTCCTACCTAAATATACAAATAAATTACATTTGTAATGTTTACACATACAAAATGGAAATGGTTTTGGTTAGGCTTAAACCGTGAATGACTACATGCACAGCATACACTCTAACCGCTACACTATTACACTTACGTTTATGCTGGATGTCTATTGCTTTTTAACTTATCCTGCCGTTTCAGGTGGGATCAGTGTAGCAAAGCAACGGACACACCCAAGCAGCTATATTTAAACTTTATTGCATATCTCAAAAAAAAAAATATTTGTTGTGTTTTTTTTAATTTGTACCCTGCAGAATATCCATGCTAATGCTGAACCTGTTATTTTAGCAACTTTCTGGTCAGTTATGTCTTTGTCCAGATTCCTTACTCTGACGGGATGGGAGGTGTGCGCTATGTGCTTATGCTAAACCTGTTATTCTATCAACTTTCTAGCTTTGTAGGGACAATGCTCCCTTATGGCTTTGTCCAGATTTCTTAGCCTGACAGGCTGGGTGTGTTACGAGCGTTCCTGCTCATTTTAAATTGCAGTATGACAATTCTAGTGCACAGGGGGCATGTGTATTGTGAGAGCACTGCTCGCAGATACACCCCCTGCACTCGTACACAGAATGTCTAAAAGTGATTTAGTTATTGCCAACAAGTTTAGTGAATTGTGGTTTGAGATTTTTTTTGTAAAGTTCTGTACTTCTAAAAATGTATTCTGTGCATTATAACAATCTCTCTCTCTCTCTCTCTCTATATATATATATATATATATATATATATATATATATATATCTATTTATATACATTTCCACCAGTGGAAATGCACAGCTTTAATAACAAATGTATGACTGATGAATATCTACAAAAAATCATTCAAATTATCCAGCTCTACTCTCAAATTCAAGTTATAAATTCACTTTTTTATAGGTTCATAGAGCAAAATCATGAGACCTAATTTTCACATTCTGTCTATCAATGTTATGAACAAACATAATAATTCCCAATATTAATATCCTGCAGACTTATTAAATGTTCTTGGAACACATTTTGCAACATATTTTTTTTCAAATATATTTTTATTGAATTTTTCAAACTTTTCAAACATGCAAAGGAAAAACTGTAAGTCATTGTGGGAAGCAGTAAAGTATAGGTATATATGTAACAGTTAGTGCAAAAACTATGCATTCAGAACACAGCAGTTATCTTACAGGGAGGCTTACATCTTAGAGACCAATATAAGCAGTGAAGACCCCCAATAACCTATTACAGTCAAAGTCTAGGGATACAAATGGAAAGTGGCTTGGAAGGAAGAATATAATGACTGTCTTAAGAAGAAAGAAAAGCGGCAAGGAGGGTATAACCATAAAAAACAACTATGTACACCATGTACTTCTATTTATACCATATTTACAATATATTTACACCATGGATGCCAGAGGATAACAAAATGATATAACAAAATATTTTGTAAAATCATAAGTTACCGTGTGATGGAAACAATGTCTAATGGTTATAGGGCCAGAAATGATACTGATGGAGGTTTTCCTGGAATGTAGTGGTAGAGACCCACATTTTGGAAGATTATTTTGTTTGGATTAGGTCAAAAAGTCTACACCAGTAATTCTGAAAATATTCTTTTTTCTTTTTGTTATTATTGCATAACTTATGTGCAGATATATATTTAATTGCCATTGATGTAAAGTTTTCCCAAGCTATTGTTGAGGGATTGACCCAGTTCTTGGCTATAAAATATTTGAGAAGGGCACAGGCTGTAACACAGATGTGGTGATGGATACCCTTAAGAGATTTAGGAATAATATTTAAAATCATAGTTTGCCAAGAGAATGTGTTTTTTTCTTATCCCATTTTTTCCAACTGAGTTCTGAGAGAACACCAACGTTTGTAAATATTCTTACAGCTCCAAAAGATGTGAAGTATATCTACGTGTGGGAGTGAACAGAATGGACAGGTTAGGTTTTTATTGTATCCGAATTTCAGTAAGACTGCTGGGGTATAATAGGAATTGTTGTTTATCATAAGCTGAGTGTAAATTAGGTTTTTGAGGGGGGTTAAATTCAGGGTATTATTCATTGCTTCACACTTAGACTCCATTGAAATTTCTCCTTGTATACCTTCCCAATATTTGGAAAATAGTAGTGAATGATTATACTTAATGCTTGACACAAGTTTATAGGTGTTTAAAATCATTTTGTTCCATAGGGAGAGTGATTTAATGATAGATTGTGATACTGTAATGTCTTGCTCCTTCACTCTATAGTAAGAGAATTTTTGTTTTATAAAATGAAAAGAAAACCGGAACAGTCAACTAAGAATCAGTTCCCCACACTCCGTTCCAGGAACAGCTACTGAAGCACCAGCACACAGTATAACCAAACCACGAAGATTCTCTTAAAAACCAACAAAAGTTTATTGAAACAAGAATCTGTTGAGCGCTTTCATCTTTTACAAAGACTTCCTCAGAACAATTAATACAAGTATTGAAATCCTTTATATTTGCTTAATTAGTCACATGGACTGTTTGCCTTTAGTTTATATTTAAAGTGCCAGTGCTGTCATTTAATCTTCCTTCAGTTACAACTAACTAAATTTTGGATTTGGATACCATAAGGTGGACCTGTTTTTGGAAGACCTTTTGTTAGAAGGTAGGATCGATAATGATTTGTACAGGTTCTTAAAGGTAGATACACCTATTATTAGCACTATCATGGACATACCCAAAGTTCACAAAGACCTCTTCGATCCTCCTTTCAGGCCCATTATTTCAGGGAGCAATTCAAAGACATTTCCCTATGGAAAGGTGATAGATAAATGGCTCAAACCAACATTTCAGAAAATACAACACCTTGTTGTTGATTCATGGGATTTTCTGGGGAGGTTAAAGCCCACTATAGCTCATGATGTTGAATGGCTCATAACAATTGATGTGGTTGACCTCTTTTCGAGTATACCCAAGGAAGAGGGTATGACTAGATTCCAAGAAAGTATTACCAGGATAGGAGATCTTTCCTGGGACAAGACACTTTTGGTTTTAAATTTTATGGAAATAGTGCTCTCACATAATTACATCTTACATGAGGGTGAATATTATAAACAAACTAAAGGAGTGGCTATGGGGGCAGCGTGCGCCCCCATATTTGCCAATCTGGTGTTATATGATTGGGAAAATGAACATATATTTCAATCTAAATGGTTCAGGTACATATCTTGTTACCTTTGTTTCCTTGACGGTATTTTCATTTTGTGGAAAGGGGATATTTATGAGTTTGGTGAGTTTAAAAGGTACCTTAATTCTTGCAGTGAAAATTTTAAATTCACTGTTAATATAGATAAGGAGACCATTTCGTATATGGATACTCAAATTACCTTACAAAAATGGAAAATTCAAGTCCAATATATATAGAAAGAGCACATTTAGTAATTCATATTTACATTTCACTAGTAATCACCCATGGGCACAAAAGAGGAACATTATTAAAGGTCAATGCATCCGAGCAGCTCGGATGACATCAGACGTCACGGACCTGGGGAATGAATTAAGCAAAATAGGGTCCTTCCTTGCGGAGAGGGGATATCCCCCAGACATGATTTCTGATGTCACTGAGTATGTTAGGAAACAATGGGGAATCAAGTATAAACCCCTTTTGGGAGCAGTTTTTGACAATGATGGAAGTAATCCTGACAGGAACTCTAAGGAGAGCGAGTGTATAGGGAAGTACAATAAAGCATGTGTTATAAGATAAGCAGCTAACAGTGGGGATGTTAGAACTATTATCCAGCATAACTGGAATGTTAGGAAGGCTGACAGGAATATTTTCCAAGTGGTGGGTAATCAGCCCAGCTTTGTTTATAAGAACAGGTTTAATATGAAACACCTTTTGGAGAAGAAAACTATGAAAAGAGCCAACAATTTAGTTGATAGGGGAACAACAAAGTGTGGCACATGTCACCAATGTCAGTATATTACTAACGTTTCAAGCATTACCTTGGACAATTTTAATAGGGCCACCATTAATTTCCAGAAGGGAAATTGTAGGTCTAAGAATTTGATTTATTTAGCCAAGTGCACCCACTGCAATTGTTTTTATGTAGGTAAAACCATAAGGTGTTTGCGCAATAGAATTTACGACCACCTTTATAGTATCAAAAAACAAGATGAGAAGAACGCTTTATGGAAACATTTAAAAGAGAACAAAGCGTTTTCTTCTTTTCATTTTGGTATTTTGGAACTGGTGAGGCACAATGTAAGGGGGGGGTGACATCAAAAAGATGGTGGCTGAAAAAGAAACCAGGTGGCAAATCAAGTTAAACGCATCGGTCCATCCTGGAATCAATGAGTATATATGTATTAGACCTATTTTAGAGAACCAAAGGTAGACCGAATGGAGTTTGGAATATTCACATTTATACTTTTTATAACATTTTAGAACACTATCAATTTTCATATTTTTTTATTATAAAATTTTTTAAACACAATGATATATTAAGCAATTTATAGGATGTCATTATATTTTGTTAATTTAAATTGTGATTTTATATAGTCATTATATTCATTAAATGTTTATTAAGTATGTGTAGTGTAATTGTTAGGTAAAATTTACTTAGTTGTAACCGAAGGAAGATTAAATGATAGCACTGGCACTTTAAATATAAACTAAAGGCAAACAGTCCATGTGACTAATTAAGCAAATATAAAGGATTTCAATACTTGTATTAATTGTTTTGATGAAGTCTTTGTAAAAGATGAAAGCGCTCAACAGATTCTTGTTTCAATAAACTTTTGTTGGTTTTTAAGAGAATCTTCGTGGTTTGGTTATACTGTGTGCTGGTGCTTCAGTAGCTGTTCCTGGAACGGAATTTTTTGTTTTATAAGTGAGCTAATTTGCCTTAAGATAGGATCATATTTGTTAGGAGCACCTAATAAAGCTTTGACCTCAGCAACATTTTTAGAGTTATAGAAGTGCCAAACTATGGCTTTCATAACAATAGGGAAGATTGTTAGATCGATCATTTCATTACTGATTTTTAAGTTAGGG
This sequence comes from Protopterus annectens, assembly GCF_019279795.1. Lineage (NCBI taxonomy): Eukaryota > Metazoa > Chordata > Ceratodontiformes > Protopteridae > Protopterus > Protopterus annectens. Next base: position 892,364,633 of record NC_056732.1, on the reverse strand, counting down.
TTTAGGTGAATAGGTTGGAGAATGGGAATAGTACTGTGTCAATTTAAGGAGTCCATCAGAGTTTGAAAGATGCAAATTTTGTTCTTTAGTGTAGGCAAGATCTTGAACTTGTAGTCACCATCAGGTGCAAGAAAAGGGACAGCATATGGATTGAGTTTTAACGAATATATATAGTTGCACCAGATTTTGATCCAGGTCGGGTATCAAGTTTCAGCAGAGGGGTCATAGCAGGCTATTTGAATTAGACAGCTAGCATTAATGATGTTGTAATAGAAATTAAAATCCGGGAGACTTAAACCACCTTTGTTCTTTGGGTAATTAGATTCCTGTGTGATATTCTGGTTGATTTAGGGAACCATAAAAACTTTGAGATTGTGGTTTCCATTTTTCTGAAAAAAAATTTTGGAACGTTTAAGAAGATGGAGTTAAGATGAAAAAGGATTCTAGGCAAAATATTCATTTTAATGATAGCAGATTTTGATAGCAAAGAAAGATTGATGTTTTCCCATCTAGTTAGATCGTTATTTATCTGATCCCAGACTCAATATAGGTTTGCTTTTATTAGTTCTAGGTGAGGGTGTGTCAAATTTTTTCCTAGGTATTTAATTGTATATTTGAGAGGAATGTCAGACAGGGGAAGTAATATTCTAAATGGTTTGCAGGGTTTCATGGAAAAATAGATGATTTATCAGGGTTTAATTTATATTTAGCAGCCTCAGCAAAAAGATTAATAGAATTTCGAATTTTATGAAGATCGGTGTTGGGAAGCTCAGAATAGATGTTTAGGTCATCTGCAAATGCAGAATAATTTATATCAATGTTGAAGACTTTTGGGATATGGTGATAAGTCTTTTGTTTAACCCAGAGAAGGAAAGGTTCCAGATATAAATTAAAAAGATAAGGTGAGACGGGGCAACCCTGCCTAGTGCCATTGGTAATTTTAATAGGGCATGATAAAGTTTTATTTATATACAAGGAAGTAGAGGCATTGTTATAAAGCATCTTAATAGTGTTGATGATCAGATCAGGAAAGTTAAAGAATTTCATGGTTAGGTAAAGGAAGTTTAGATCAACATTATCAAAGGCTTTGGTAGCATCTAGGGTGAGTGCATAACGTGGGTAGTTATCACTTTTTAGAAACAACATTAATGTGTTTAAGGTAAGAGTATTGTCACATGGTTGCCTCTGTTTCATAAATCCCAACTGTTCAGGAGAAATGACTGTAGCTATAACTTTCTGAATTCTATTAGCAAAAATGGTAGATAAGATTTTAATGTCAACGTTAATAAGGGCGATGGGCCTATAGCAGAGATGGTTGGACTTGTCAGAGTTTGGTTTTGGGATGAATATTGTTTTCGAATTGTTCATATACTTATCAGTAATCCCTTTCGAGATGATATAATTATACTTAGCAAGGAGAGTTTTAAAAAGGTGACGACTAAACGTTTTATAAAATTCTCCTGTAAAGCCATCAGGACCTGGCACCTTATTTGGTTTAAGCTTTTTAATAGCTAGCATAATTTCATTCAGTGTTATGGGGCTGTTTAGAAGGGTGTTTTGCACGAAGGATAATTTTGGAACAGATAGCTCATTTAGGAATTTTTTGTGCATTTCATTTGGGGTCTGGTTTTGGGGATTATAGATTTCAGTGAAGATATTTACAAAAGAGTTAACAATATCTTCATTACTGTATAAGTTTTTCCCTTTGTATTTTATTTCATTAATATAGTTTGGTCCCTCTTTGATGTTTATGAGTCCAGCTAGTGTTCTGGAGGGGGTTTGGGCCCATTCCGAATATCTGTGAAGGAGTTTGAGTTCTACCAAGGATTGATTTTGTAAGTGAAATTAATAAATTTTTTTGTATCACATGTAATTTTTTTTACAGTTCAGGAGAAAAATCCTTTTGTAGTTGTGCATCAGTCATCTTTTGCTCATTGTTCAGGTTATTGATGTACAATGTCTCTTTTTTTTTATAATAAGATGATTTTTGTATGAGTATTCCTCTGATGACCGCTTTGGCCGTAGCCCATTGGATATCTAAGGGGATGGTGGATAAACAAGATTCTGCATCATATTGTTTCAGATAATCATTAATTTCCTGCAGAACATATTTTTTAAGAATGTTACTATTTAGTGACCAAGTGGGACTACTACCATTGCGATTCAGGTGGTGAGTGGGATTAATACAAAGTGAGACATTCGAGTAGTCAGATATACATCTAGCCTCAAGGGCAAAGTTTGTAATTTTGTTTGAAGAGATATTAGAGACCAAAAAATAATCAATTCTGGACCAGAATTTATGCGAAGATGAATAAAACGTGAACTTATTTAGCTCTCTGTCATGGTCAAATATTAAAAAAGGGTCAACTAAGTTGAAGCTATTTATCAAATCCAGAATAGATGCAGTTACTTGTGAGGGCTGTTTCCTGTTTTTATTTGAACTGTCATTCAAGGGGTCCATGAGTGCATTCCAGTCACCACCAATAATGAAAAGATGATTAGGAAATTGAAGTAGTAGATTATGTATTTCATAGAAGAATAAGTGCTGGTTTGTACAAGGGCTATATAGGTTTAAGAAAAGTAAAGGGGATTTTACCTGAGGGTATGAGCAGGAAAATAAACACCATCTACCATTCGGGTCAAATTTAATATTTAGCACTTCGACAGGAAAGGATTTTTTAATTATTATTACAGTGCCTTTTGATGCAAGACTATTCCCTGCTGATATCACAAGTTTAATCCAATTTCTTTTTTTTAATATTATCCCATTGAACATTTGTCATATGGGTCTCCTGTAAAAAGACAATGCTGGATTTATCCAGAAAAATCAGGTGCATAACTAGTTTTTTTTTTATTGATTTCTTGAAGCCCATTTACATTCCAGGAATTCACACTAATCATCATAATTAGATTCAAAACGTGAATATATGCTAGGCTAAACTAAGAAAAAAGCCCTACCAGGGACGATGCAATTAATAAACACATTTTTTATATATGACAGAAAGTGTAATGTGGTAGTAAATCGTGTTCTGGCACCCATGCTCCTTACCATAAACCCCGTGCCTGACCATCTGTCTCCCTGAGTCATTTTTGAAAAAGTTTTAGATAGATACAAGTGATCTGTTTTTAAATATTTTCCCTTATGAAGAATAATACAAGAACAGAGCAGGGAGGCATACAAACTAACATCAATAGTCCAAGCACCAACAAACATTGGACAACTACACCATCATGCCACTCCCAAAAATGTTAAGGAATATTGAAAAACATATGTACATAGAATGGACAGTTAAAGGCAAAGCGACATTCGATTTAGGAGTTAAAGGAGATAAAACAATACCACCATAAGAACATAATACATACAAAATTTTTTTTATATTATTGACCTCAAAAATTTCCATGCAAATAGGCAAGTGAGGTTGGAGTAATATAGGCAATAAAAGTTACTAAGCAATTGAAACCAACACAATTTATAACCAGAGCTATTAATAACCATTACAGCAGATAGTAACGCAGGTTCTATTTATAACTGGCATAGCAGTAAGTACCATCATAACCTAATACTATGTTTTGGTCTCCTGTCTGGAGAAGGGACAGTCAACTTAGATAAGCTCTAACTGAGCATACTGCTCTAAAGGGAGGTTAATGAAGGGGGTAATTATAACAAGAAAAAATTACAGGTTAAATATATATGTCAACAAACAGAATAGCTCTAAGTAATGTAAATACATTTTTTACCTATCTAGATATCTAGCTGGGTTTACTAAATATGCATTACACACAAAATTACATAACAATAGGATTAAAGAAGGAAAGACAGAAACAAGAGCATTAATTGACAACCTAAGCAGATAATTGGATTTTCACTAAATGCAGATGTTCGTCGTCTCCCATTGCTGCAGTCCTGACTAATGGGTACTCCGCTGCCCTCCATCGGCCCGAATACCAAAGGGCTAGATCTGGCGTCGGTCATGGCGCCCAAGACTGACGTGGTGTCAGTATAAATGCGCATGACCGACGCCATAACTTTAGTCTTTCTTGCCGCATTGTCCTGAGCAGAAGCAGAATTTGCAAGTGCCGTTCGGCGTTCTGGAATTGTCGGTTTTCGAGTTTCAGACCGGAGACCAAGTTGGGCTAAGTACCCCATTGGGGACATTTTATTTTTGTCTTTTTCTTGTCTCAGTATTGTCGGATGTCAGAAAAAGTTAATAACTGTATTTCTTGTGGGAAACAGATTCCTCATAGGGATTACCATTCACTCTGCATTCCTTGTTTAGGGCCTGAGCAGGACGTTGTTGGGTGTCGCTTTGGTGCTACTTTTAATAAGCGTACTATTAAACGGCGGTTGGACTGTGCTAGGCTGGTGTTTGGTAACGTTGTAATTACAACATGCCGTCGGATTCTCCGACGACTGGCTCTTCTAGGAAGCGCAAAGAAAAGTCTTTGCGGTCCAAGCAGGATGGGGCATCCACTCCGGACGTCGGTCCTGTTGAACCACTGGCTGCTTCAGTGGCTCTTTCTGATGGTGTGCCTGAGTGTCAAGGGGAGCCTTTGTTACTACAGGGGGTGGCTTCTCCTTTGTTAGGCCAGGTTGAGGGTGCTCCTCTGTTGTCTGTGGCTCCCTCCCCTCATAGGGTGGTTAAGCCTCCTCCTTCTCTAGGCAAAGGCCATTCTAAGTCCAAATCTGCCCCTGCGGGTGCTTTTCCCCAGGGTCCAGCTCCTAGGAAGCACATGCTGAAGATGGCTGAAGATTTGATTTCTTTAATTAGGGTTCCATGCCTCCCCCTCAGAAGAGGCCCAGGGTAGAGACAGAGTTGGAGGGTTTGGTTCAGTCTTCCATTGAGTCTGATTCCTCTGTGGAAAGCCTTCAGGATTTCCCTCCCTATTCTGATTCGGAGGCTGAGGATGCTTCTCCCTCGTCCCCTCCAGAAGATTTTTCTTTCTCTGAAACTTTGCATTCCATGCGGGAACATTTCAAATGGGAGGGCCAGGATTATTCTGATTCTCGTAAAAGGCTGAGAGAATGTTTGTTTTTGCCTCAGCACAGGCCCTTGGCTATTCCTCCTGTACTGGATGTTGTTCAGGATGTGTTTTCTGAGGCTGCCCTTAACCCGGATTCTCTGCCTCCTGCCCCTGTTAAACCAGATAGATACTACAGGGTTCCGGAAGCTCACAAGTACTTGTTTAAGAGCCCTAGGGCTGATCCTGAAACTATTTCTCAAGGCCCCAAGGGCGTTAAGGCCTCTGTGGTTAAGAATCCAGTTCCTCTGGACAAAGATGCTAGGGCCCTGGATAGGTGGGGTAAAACTGTATACCTCTTCTACTTTGGCTATGAGGGCTTTGAATTGTCAGTTTCATATGCTCAAGTATCAGAATTTTTTGTTAAGTCAATTGAAATGTAAAGTGGATGCTTTAGCTGCAGGTATTGACTGTAAGGAGCTTCAGGATTTAGTGCATGCTTCAGACCAGGTTGGGAAGCATTCTCTGCAGTGTGGTTTTGATGCTTTACAAGCTTCTTCCAGGGTGGCTGCTACTAGTTCTGTTGTTCGCAGACATGCCTGGCTTAAAGATCAGTCCTTGTCGGAGCATGTTAAAGCTCGTATTATGGATGCTCCTTTGCAGTCTGATGTTCTTTTGGCCCTCCTGTGGAATTAGTTTTGAAAAAAATGGAGGAAAAAGCTAAATTATGCAGACAGTGAAGGAATTTTTACAGGTTCAGCCTCCTAAATTCAATAGGAATTGGCCTGCTAAGGGATGGTCTTTTCCCTCTTCGGATTTTCGTTCTAGAGGCAAGTCGAGGCATAGTAGAGGTAGGGCTTCCTTTCAGGGCCCTGTTACTTCTAGGTCTTTGAGTTCCTCTACCCCTTCTGCTGGGGAGGGCAAGGGTCAGTCCTTTCGGAAGCAGACCCAATGACCTGTGTCTTCGGCTGCCAGACTCTGCTTTGCTGGCAGCTCCTCTGGGCGGAAAACTGGGACTTTTCAGGAATTGGCATTTGGTTACCCAGGACAAATGGGTGTTGGACATTGTAACTCGAGGCTACAAATTTTATTTTCACACTTTCCGCCTTTCAGCGGTATGCGGATGTGCCTCATCAGCAAAATTGGAAGCACAGGCACAGATTTCTTCTCTGCTCGGTTGGGAGCAATACAGGAAGTTCCTTGCGGAAAGGGGCACAGGGTTTTATTCCCGTCTTTTCTTAGTGCCAAAGAAAGGAAATACTTGGAGGCCCATTCTGGATTTATCCATTCTAAACACCTTTCTAGAAATTCCGAAATTCAAGATGTTAACACTGCAACAGCTGTTGCCTATGCTGGGCAGGGATCACTGGATGGTGACTTTGGATCTCAAGGAGGCCTATCTTCACATTCCTATCAGGCCCAGTTGCAAGAAATTCCTGAGGTTTCGGACTGGGAATTTGCATTATCAGTTCTCTGCATTGCCCTTTGGCTTATCTACTGCACCCAGGGTATTCACGAAAGTCCTGGCTCCAGTAATAGCTTTTCTCAGACTACGGGGAATTCAGATTTATCCCTATCTGGATGATTGTTTGATACTGGCTCAAGACAAGCACGACCTACTTCGACATCTGCAGTGTGTGATGACAGTTTTCAGATGCCTGTGGTATTCTGTGAACGAAATAAAGTCCAGTCTAGTACCCTCACGAGATGTGTTTTCTGGGTGTGAGTCTGAATACAGCGACTCAGATGGCATTTCTTACCCCGGACAAACAAAGAAATCTTTACCAGTACTTCCTACAGCTATCAGTCCTGTCCAGGCTGACTGCAAGGACAGTCCTTCAAGCCTTGGGGTTCATGGCATCTTGCATTCTAGTACTTCCCAATGCCAAACTGCATATGCGGAAGCTACAATGGTATCTCAAAAGCGTTTGGACTCAACACAGCCACGATTTGGACACTGTCATTCGGATTCTTCCTTGCATCCAGAAGGAATTTGTGTGGTGGGCTCAGGAATGTCACCTAAACAAGGGACTCTCTGTGACCCAACCAGAGGCAAGTCAGATATTAATGACAGACGCCTGAGTCAGCCTGGGGTGCTCATTTCAAAGGAAAATGGATTCAAGACCTTTGGCCCCGGAGTTGCTTCACTTGCATATCAATATGAAGGAGATGCTGGCAGTTCAATTTGCCTTAAAAGCATTCAAGGATCTGCTTCCCGGGACTGGTGTTGGTTGAACAGACAACACAACTGTCATGTGGTACATCAACAAGCAGGGGAACTCATTCTTACCCTCTTTGCAGACAAGCAATGCTGTTATGGGAAACTGCTTTGGATCTGCACATCACTCTTCGAGCACAGTTTCTGCCAGGGGAACAAAATTCGTTAGCAGATGTTCTGAGCAGACAAATGGTGGATCCTCACGAATGGAAGTTGGATCCACAGGTGTTTTCAGTTGACCATGGCTTGGGAACTCCAGACATAGATCTGTTCGCTTCTCCTCTGAATTTCCAACTACCTCTGTTTTGCACAAGGCTGTTTCATCCGAAAGCCTGGAAAATAGATGCACTATCCTTCAGTTGGAGCAACCTTCACGTGTATGCCTTTCCTCCTCTGCCTCTTCTTCCAAAAGTCCTGTTGAAAGTCAGGAGGGACAAACCGTGCATGATCCTTATAGCACCGGATTGGCCTCGTCAGCATTGGTACCCTCTGTTGAGGAGTTTAATTGGAGGCCCTTGGCCATTACCACGGATTCCTCACTTATTGTCTCAAGAAAACAATCATTTTCTCAATGTCCGGGTGCGATCCCTGCACCTGACAGCCTGGCACATTCAGTTTTAGAGAATGAGGGCCTTCAGCTCCCTCAACAAGTTTTGGATGTTCTTTGGAAGCCAGGCGTCCTAGTACTCGAAAAGTTTATGCTGATAAATGGAAGAGATTTTTTCTTTGGAGTTCAGCTAAAGGCTTTGAGGTCACATTGCCTGATTTGAGTTGTACATTGCAATATTTGACTATGTTATTGGACAAGGGTTTGTCTTTCTCTTCTATTAAAGTGCATGCTGCAGCTATTTCTGCTCACTATGCTGGTGACCCTCCTTTATTTTCACATCCATTGCTTAAACAATTTCTGAGAGGGGCAAAGAATATAAGACCCCACGGAGGGCTCCTATTCCTGCTTGGGATCTTAATTTTGTTTTGGAGAAGCTGACTCTGCCTCCTTTTGAACCTGCAGCTACGACTGACTTGAAGTTGTTGTCTTGGAAGACTGCTTTTTTGTTGGCTGTTACTTCTGCTAGAAGGGTATCTGAATTACAGGCTCTCATGGCAGTGGAACCTTTTCTGATTTTTCACAGGGACAGAGTTTCCTTACGTACTAATCCTACTTTTCTGCCTAAAGTGGTTTCTAATGTGGCATTGAACCAGTCTATACATTTGCCTACTTTTTATGCTGACCCCCAAACTGAAGGGGAAAAAGTTTTGCATTCTTTGGATGTACATAGGCAGTTATGATATTATTTGTTCAGAACCAAAGAGTTCAGAAGTTCTCATCAGTTGTTTGTTTGTTTGCTGTGACTTCCCGTGGAAAGGCTGTCTCGAAACAAACTATTTCCAAGTGGATTGGCCATTGTATTGCTTTTGTTATTCTCATCATGGTAAAGAGGTTCCAGTTGGGATCAGGCCTCATTCTACTAGGGCTACGGCCACATCTACTGCTTTTTAAGAGGGTAGCTACTAAAGACATTCTAGAGGCAGCTACCTGGAGTTCTGTACATACCTTTGAAGCATTATCATTTGCCTCTTTATTCTACGCCTAGGGCTGGGTTTGCCACTGCAGTCTTACAGGGCAGGTCTGCAGCTCCTCAGACTATTTAATTGTCCGACCCTCCTTTTTGTTTTTTCCGTGGCTCTGGGATTCTACCCATTAGTCAGGACTGCAGCAATGGGAGACGCTGAACATAGTACAGTTTTGTACCTACCATAAATGTAGATGTTCGAGGATCTCCATTGCTGCAGTCCCTCCCTCCTTCCCCTTTTTCTTTTTAGATTGGGGTTTTGGGTGGTGTTTTATTTTGCATTCTGACATCTGAGGCAAGAAAGACTAAAGTTATGGCGTCGGTCATGCGCATTTATACTGACACCACGTCAGTCTCGGGCGCCATGACCAACGCCAGATCTAGCCCTTTGGTATTCGGGCCGATGGAGGGCAGCGGAGTACCCATTAGTCAGGACTGCAGCAATGGAGATCCTCGAACATCTACATTTATGGTAGGTACAAAACTGTACTTTCACAATAAACTACATAACTCACATATCATCACTGACCAATAAAAACACAGCCTTTTTAGCAAGAAAGCAAGTTTTAGCAAGCCAGCTAATTAAACCAAGCACAAGCATACAGCATATCAAGCTCACTAGCTCTGTAGATCCACCTTCATTGAGAGAAAGAACAAACCATCCATATCCTGCACTTTCAGTATAGAATTAAAACATCATGATTCATGAATCGTGATTGAATCATGGTGAAAGTAGTCAAAATGCTAATTTGTGTTACCATGCAACAACAGATAAATTTCAAACTTGAAGACATATTCTCAGTAAAGGTAGCACAGCTGTGAAGCAGACTAATGGATTACTAAACAGGCAATTGTCTTTAGCTGTCTTTAAATAACTTTTGACAATTGCATAGGCTTTTTATTTTACTCACAGAGTCTGAGTTTGTATCACAAACACTTTCACAATGAGCACTTAAACACACACTTAAATACTAAATAGAAAACTAAATGTGAACACATAAAATATTGTTTATGAAAAACTGAAAGGCACAGAAAAGCATGTCTGAAGTATGGCATTGTAGTTTTGCAACATGACCAGCAGATGGCAGCTACTATACAGTTTGATATGAAAGACTTCTGACAAAGTGATGTATTTGTACTGCTAGAAAAAACCTATATTGTAATAAATTCATTACTTAAACATAAAATTAGGCTGCTAAATTACCATGACCAGAGTCCTTTATAGTCCATTTAAATTACCCCCATCCTGAAGTGTCCAGAAAGTCTTGTTTTAGATCCATTTCTTCTTCCCTAAACTCTAATTCATGATATTAGCATTCCCAAAAATGCACTGCTTCTTCTTCTTCTTCTGTTGTGACCTCCAACCTCGTGATGTCATCGGCTGATGCTCCTGTTGCATTCTGGGTAATGAAATGTTGAAACAGCCCTGGGAGCTTAGGGAACCCTTGTGGAGCTCTAAATAAGGCCTCAACAGGCCACAGGGAGCCTTGTGCACTGATACAAATGGGCCACAATATTGCTGAAGAGCTCAAAAGGAAACTAAAAAAAAAAAAGCCAGGACATCCAGATGATGGTAAAAATAAGCTGGGAAGATGACAGGGTAAGTTAGAATCAGTTGGCAGTGTTAGAAAGCCAGCAGAGATATGTTTTTGTAGGTGTATTCATCTTTGTTATACTATTTGTTAGTCTTAACAGTAATTCATAGCTTTTAAGCATATACTGTATTATCTTGATTATATTATTTTACTAGCTTTAACAGTATAGCTAGTTAAGCAGGTAGTTCCTTGAAAGCTTGCATAAAAACTTTTTTTGCTTCATCTGCAGAGTGTATTAGGAACTTCTGGTCCCCATAGCTGAAGGAGAGGATGGCTAGGTATTTCATCTGGAAGCGTAATTTTTTTTTGATTAACAAAGCACAAAAAGGAGCTAGAGCTTGTCTTTGAGCCTTAATGGGCTGGGGTAAATCCTGTGCTATTGTAATCCTGTAACCTCTCCATGAAATGTTACTTTTCTTTTTTGCAGCCATGAGGAGTGTGGTAACATGTGCAGCATTTAGTAGCCTTGCATCAATCTGCCTAGGAACACCCTCATCTTGTGATCTTCATAATGCTCTATGAGCTCTTTCAATAATGATTTGTTTAGCTAAGATTTTATTTTCAGTAATGTGTTCAAAAATCTCAGTTAGTATGACTGGTAGTTGGACTTGGTCAAACTTTTCTGGAATGCCACGTATTAGAATGTTGTTTTTCCTACTGCGTGCTTCTAAGTCTATTATTTTTTGCTGTAAGTCACTAATAATTTTGTCATTTGTATTTACCTTGGTTTGTAAATCTTGTATTTGCTTTGAATTCTCCTCAGTTTTCTTGTCAATAAGATTAATTCTGGATGTAATTTGGTCTAGATTAGAACCAAATGAATTTAATTTGTCTGAGAATAATTTGAAATCTTCATGCAAGGGCTGTAATGCTGTTTTAAGGTCATCTAGTGAGAGAACAGGCTCACCTTTAGATTTAGCAGCTCATTTATTTGAATCCTGTGTTGATTTATTTATTCTCTGCCTCTTAGCTGTTACATCCTTTTCAGGTGACATTAGAGAAGATAGTTTGGTTTTAGAAGTTATAGCATCCATGGATTCTTGTTGGTTAGCCATCACTGGGTGAATTAAAGTGTAGGTTTAGGCCACAAGGGAGTGACTTAAAGAATTCTCCTTTAACTTTTCTTGTTTAGAACTCAGAACTCAGTCCTTCAGAGAAAATGATGCCACCATGCAGTTGCGGCCTTCAGCCAGTCACTAGAGGTAAGCCCTTGCAGAAAAATGACAAAATTTTACTTTGTAGACCAAAATGTTGCTATAGGTCTTTTCCGTGAAGTGTGGTTTAGAAGAAATACTCCTTTCCTGTTCAATTCGGTGCCAGATGCAGGTTTTTTTTGAGCGAATAGTTTTGGTTGATACAGAAGCAGCAGAAACTGTGTGTTCAGTGCTCGGCGGCCATATTGAACCTCCTCACATTTTGCAACATATTTGCATTCTAAATATGGCCAAAGTTCTCAGCCTTCCATCACAAGAATGAGAAAAATACCTCTCATACTGCAGAACAAATGGCAAAATGCAGAGAACTTACTAACAACCATCACATGATGGTTAAAAGTGTCCATATTACAACATCGAACATTTAGATTGGCAAAAGCCTAAACATCAACACCTAAATGTCAAACGCTGAAAATAGTGAATGGCCAATCATGCAATTTTTTTTCCCTGTGAAACAATTTGCTTGGCCAAGAAAAAAAACAAACAATAAAACCCTAAGTTGGGGGCTTCACCCCCCACACCCCCAGACATGGGGGGGCTGTGCCACCCACACCCCCCTAACTAAATATACTAACTCCTAGATCAGTCTACATTGGGGAAAGGGGCAAATCCCCGATGATGGCCAAGCAAATTTATTCCCTGGAAAACAATTTTCGTAATTGGCCGTTCGTGGTTTTCAGTGTTTGACATTTAGGTGTCATTTAGGCAGTCGATAATCTAAATGTTCAATGATGTGATTGGAACACAGTTAAAATATATTTTATACTTATAAAAAGTTATTTTGATGAATTAACCTGATTCAGTGCTATTTACCATACTTATCATTAAAAAAAAATTTCTAGCACTGAATGTGTGACAGACCTTTTCACTGTAGAACCGTGAGAATTATGCACTTTTTAAGACCCAGAATGAGGAACTTTTCTTGTATTAAGGTATGAATATGGTTATTTTTATAAGGCCTGTGTCTTTCATGATATAATTCTAATTCTGTACTGAAAGTAACTCAACAGCATCACCTAATGGCCAAGAACGCTATTACAAAACTGAAAATACAATGAAAATACACAGCAGCACTTAATATCAAAACACTATTATATAAACATACTTTATAAACAATCAGTTCATCAATAAGTTACCATACATCAATATCATAATGTTATGTCAAGCTAGGAAAACGGATGTAATAATTTCTAACAAATAGGGCGGATTCATGAAACCTCCGTGTAAGACTTAATATGTCTTACTCGGAGGCTGCAGTTGAACGGTATGATGTCAGCGTGCCATGAATATTCATGAGGGCACGCTGACTCATCCGTAACTCTTACACGGACTGAGTAGGCAAGCAGGGGGCGTGTCCGACTGCCGAGCAGTCTAAAAGTCTATGCCCCTGCAAGGTTTTAAAAAGCATAATGTCAACAGACAAGAGCAAGTCCACTCAAATGTACTTGCACCCAACACCACACTCCCTGACACTGTAAACCCCATCGAGTTATAAAACGGAAAAAATTAAAATTTTTTTTTTAAATCCATGCTATAGCTGCTCGTACTTGCGCTTGTTTGTGCGGGTGTGCCCATTGCTTAACCACAGTTAGCAATTGTGACATAAAAGAGCATATAAGAACTACTTATGCAAATTAATCCAAATAGCAATAGTGTAATGGTAGAGCGTATGCACAATGAGAAGGCATTCATGGTTTGAGTCCCACCACTCCCCTTCTTATTTATGTTTTAAATCAGTATTTGAAATAATACCAGACAAATATGATTAAAATTTTATTAAAAGCAGTGACATGGCCAATGTATCAACGAACAAAATATATATTTTTAAAAGACCCAGATATATAATAGCCTGCTGTTAAGCAACGTTTTACACAGCTAAATACAGGTGCCCATAGTTTAATAGTGCTATACCCATCTAAACAGAGGTGCCCACAGTTTAACAGCGCTTTATCCAGCTAAACAGAGTTGCCCATAGTTTAATAACGCTTCACCCAGTTAAACAGAGTTGCCCATAGTTTAATAGTGCTTCACCCAGCTAAACAGAGTTGCCCATAGTGTAATAACACTTTACCCAGCGCAATAGAGTTGCTCAACATTTAAAAATGCTTTACCCAGCGCAATTTGTTTGTGCTGACATGCGCACCGTGCCAACCAGGGCACTGTAGGGCACAGGAGAGCAACGTAGAGCTAAGTTGCTTAAACGCAACCACACCCCCTAGCCTGTCTAGACAATATTAAAATAAAAGAATGACAAGGTTTGAACCCAGGACCCTTTGCATTATAATCAAAGTACAGAACCACTAAACCATGACAACATAGGGGAAACAGCCACTATTAACATACATAAACTTAGGAATGGTAGTTTAACCATTACTAAGCAGGTCTGCAGTCAGCCGAGAATTTTACAAAATGGCCAATCACAAAAACGTGCGGAAAATGTGGCATATTTAAGCCCCACAGGTGGGAATACACACCATAACTGATTGTAGCTCACATTTGCGGTCAGAATGTCTGGTGTTGGAGAGGGAGTGCACTTCCGAGCGCAGGGATGGGGCACCGAGGAGTCAAATACATGGTTTGGCTCCTAGTCCACCATCACAAGGCAAAACTCCTGCAGGGCCAGTTCCAAGGGACGGAGTACAAGGCAGAGGCTTGGAACCAGTTAGCTCGTGACCTCACCAGTGCCACAGGCATTCCCCGGACTGGTGAGCAGGTCCGTCACCACCATGCAGACCTGAAGAGACGAAAGGATGACTGCCTGAACCAGTGGATACAGGAGGCCTGTGGGATGCGGGTTGCCCCACAACTGAGTATGTAGCCATGGAATGCAGTATGTAAGGATTTAAAATGGAGTATGTATAATGGATAGGAATGTTTCAATATCTCTTCATTTAATTTACAGCTGCAGGTGACCAAGTTACGAATCAGCAAGCCTAGGAAGATAGGCTGCTAAGGCTGCACCGCCAGGCAGGTTAGTGATTATTCTGCATGTATTGTTATATAAAATATGGGAAAGAGCATGAAAAAAAGTGTTGTAGTCCAATAATACAGCCATAAAATGGACTGAATAAGTCATCTGCATGTACTGTCAGATAAAAATGTTAGAGAGGCAGAAAAAGAGTGTAGTAAACTATTAAGAAAGGTAACAAATGTCTGGAATAATATCTCTGCAGGCACTGTCATATAAAATAATATGTGAGTGAGCCTGAAAAAAGAGTGTGCTAACCTATTAATAAAGGTACAATATGTTGTGAACATGTCTGCCATATATACCGTTAAAACAAATAAAAGAGTGACCCTGTGGAAAAGTGTGTAATGTCATTAATAAAGGTCTAAAACCCAGAGTGTGTCTGTTTCACTTAGTATGAAATGTTGTTGTACTCTTGCATTATACAAATAGTAATGTGTTAGAAAGTGCTGGCAAACCAGAGTTCTGCGGTCCCATCTAAAGTGGGTGATGGAATTGCTAGTAGCTGTGAAGTAAATATACAGTCCTCAACAGTCAGTTACTGGCTGGCATGCATAAGTAAATCTGACACACGAGAAGCATGCTAATATGTTCCCCAGAAATGTAAGTGTGCTTCAATAAATGCAGGATTCTGTACAATTAGAAGTGAAAATGTCATGTGAAAACATCCAGATATGTAGATAAAGAAATATAAATGCAACCATGAAATATGTAGCAGTAACATCTGCATCCTGGACAGTTAGTATGTGAGATATAGGTCAAGTATAGATTGAACTAGCCAAACCCATTACACAACCTAATGCATGGTGGCAAGTGTAATAATACATGTAGGGACCTGCAGTCACTAGGAATGTAGTGTAGAGTAAAAGTGTTTATAAGATGTTAATGGAGTTTTTTTTCTACACCCTACTGTTTGTGCATAAACCATGCAATTCTGCACCTCAATGGGTATGTGTAATCTTAAATATTTGTTGGGATATATGTTCTATTGTTCCATAAATATTTGCACTCATGTTGATGCATGTGCCCTGTTCAAACACCACATTCATGGTGGCCTGTTGCTACCAATCATCCCTGCATGCGGTTGGAATAACCACTGTTGTTCAATATATGCATGTGTTATGTTTTCTGTTCAACTGTTGGAACTGTGGTGTGTTGGGTTAATGGGAATATTACTGCCTGCTGTTACAACTAATCTGGAATGCTGTTGTTTATGTTGCAATGAAACACACCGAATCACAGAACGTATTGGAAGGCCAGTCCCAGTGGACCCACCTGTCCCTCCTCAGTTGGCGAGTGCACCTGGCACCAGTGGCTCTGGTACCCAGCCCAGACTCCCCTCCTCCATTGGTCCTGTGCAATCTTTGGGGGAAGCGCTGCAGGGGATGGGGCTCATCACCCCTGTGCAAGCATGGGCAGAGAAGGGCCACTTGTCACTCTTTGAAGGGTCCGGGTTGTGGTGCGTAGGGAGATCCAGCGTTCAGTCGGTGATCCCATTCAACAGCTTGAGGCGAGAGTGGCGCGTCTCACAGGTGAGTCTGCCCGTCCTATTCAGCCCCCAGCACAGCCAGCCCCGGGGCTGTGAAGGTGCAGTGGTGACTGCCCATGGGTGGGGATCTCAGTTCCACTGTTACCATCTGTGGGCTCATGGGCTTGCGATTTCCAAACAATCTTCCCCATCAATTGTGTTCACCCACCCCATGTGTCAAATTCCGCCCCTGTATGCATCTTGTTTGTCTTGTCTGTTTACCTCCTCAACCTACCTCCCCAAATATACCTATTTCCCCTACCTCACTTACCACTCTCACCTGAAAAAAAAAAAAAAAAAAAAAAAAAAGGGCAATCTGTACCTGAAAAAAAATTACGCCCCATACATAGCTTCCCTATTTGCACACATGTCCATAGGACATGTACACCGATAATTCTAATTGGCAGTGCAACAAACTATTTTGTCCTCACCCCTCTCTCAGTGGTGGAATGTCTCAAAACTCACTCCAAATTTTCAACATATGCACAGATGTTGCTGTTAAAGAAATGGGCAGCTATGGGCCTTCCCTACACCCTTCCTGCACATCCCGAGCTTGTTTTCCTACTGTCTGTCCCTCTCTGTGCCCCCTTTTTTTCACCACTTTCCCATCTCCCCATTTTCTTTTCTTTAAAAGAAATTAGCGCAGGGGTTAGTGGGAGTAAGCACTTTTAAGCAGTAGTTAGTGGGGGTGCGCGAGGGTGAGCTTGTGTGCGCTTAGCTAAGCATTGCTAAGCGTCACGCAAACCCGCGCCAACCCGCTTACAACTGCTTAAAAGTGTCTTAGTCACTCTGTATGACAATGCCCTTGTATTGCTCAGCAGCAAAATAAAAATACCCTTGTCAGTCTCGAACCCGGGACCTTGGACTCACCAGTCTGCATGAAGTACCACTAAACCACAGCAGATATACAATAACTTAGTGCTGAAAGCAATTTATCATGCATACCCATGAGTGAATGTAAAGGGAAAATAGGAATGGCATAACACAAATCTTGTTCTGTGGGCCTTAATCAGCAGGTGTTGTTGAATTGCATGACATGACTGTGAAAAGAGAATCAGCCATGCTAGTAGGGAATAAGGTTACAGTAGCAGCTTACAAACCCCACACAGTATCAGAGCAGGATACACACTGGCATATTAGCATAGGTCACAGGCCAGACCTCCCAACAGTGACTGCTCTCCAGGGATGACCCTGATTAGAAAACAAAAGTTAACTGTGCCCCTATGACTCCCTGTGGAATGTACTAACAGTAGGCAGAAAGGTGTTGAATCTCACTTAATAACAAATGCCAATAAGTGAGAGTAGACAATGCTTGCACGTCAGAAAAGGTGTAGTAATAGAAATGGTCTGAATCACCCAAAGTCTGAACTGAAAAATGTCAGAACTATATCACAGGTGTATCCCAGTTATATGCACCTTTCCCTGAGGCTGTTCAAATATATACGTGAGAGTATCTGAGGCCTGGAAGAGTCAGAAACACACAGGCATATCAGCTTGTCTGCTGTTACACACTCTGCAAATAGCTGTAGAATGAATCCCACAAGCATGCCCTTATGTAGAAGTACAACACAGAAATAGCAAAAGATGTAGCCATATATTGCTAGCAACCACCTGTGACAATGCCATTGTGCAGGTGCTGAAAGGACTGTTGTGATGGACAGTCAAAGAATACTAGGCTGACCTCTGTCTACCATCTGGATATGTCCACAGGTGGGAGCTACTCAGACAGACTACAAGCCTCCACAGACCTAGAAGTACACAGCAACTCTGCATGTTCAGCAAGATAAACATCACATGATAATAAATAATGCACACTGCAGTTCTGCACCACTACCCAAAGGTGCTATATACCCGTGTAGTCAGGCACAACCAAGGGTTTAGGTAGGCATACACAGTACAGAAATATGTCCAGTCGTCCTGAGCAGACTGTGCTAATGCCAACACAAACCACAAACTGTTCAGATGTGAGTAACGTACTAATGACAGTATAGCAGTTCACAAACAGTGCATGTGCCTGATATTCATAATTGGTAGTACAACATACTTAGATGTCCTCACCACTCCCTCAGGGGTGGAAGGTTTCAAATATCCCACCTAATGTATTGCATATGTACAGCTGTTGCTGGTAAAGAAATGGGCAGCTATGGACCTTCTCCACACCCATCGTGTACATCCCAAGCTAGTTTCCCTACTGTCTTCCCCTCTTTGAGCACCCTTTATCACCACAGTCCTATCTCCCCATTTACTTTTCTGTCAAAGACATGAGCACGGGGGTTAGCGGGAGTGACACTTGTAAAAATTAGTCAGTGGGTTTGCACCAGTGTGCACATGTATGCGCCTAGCTTAGCATTGCTAAGATATGATAAGCTCCGCCAAGCTTAGCTTACTATTGCTAACATAAAATAAGCTCAGCTAAGCTTAGCTTAGTATTGCTAAAAATACAATAAGCATCGCTAAGCAGCGTCGCTTAGCATCGCTAAACATCACGCAAACCCATGCCAACTCGCTTACAACTGCTTAAAAGTGCCTTTGTCACTCTGTATGACAAGGCCCTTGAATTGCTCAGCAGCAAAATAAAATACCCTTGTCAGTCTCAAACTCCGCACCTTGGACTCACCAGTCTGCATGATGTACCACTAAGCCACAGCAGATACACAATAACTTGGTGCTGAAAGAAATATAACATGCATTACAAGGAGTGCATGTAAAAGGAAAATAGGAAAGCCATAGGAATACATTGCAATAAAGAAATATGACATGCATTACAAGGACTGAATGTAAATGGAAAATAGGAAAGCCATAGGAATACATTGCAATAACTACTGTTGTATGCCAGTTTATTCCCTAATTCCAAAAGAAAGTACATACTCCCATGTATCCAGTGTTAGCATTAGGAGGTGTGAGTAAACTTACACAATGAGAAGAGTGCACTGGAAGAAGCAACAGTCAGGTTTCAGTACAACATGCATTTCACTGGCTACAACCCAACTTCAGATATGAGACATATACCAACCTTCTGACTGACACAACAGTGTCCACAGAAAACAAGCATGGTCCCCACCTTGCAAAACTGAAATGCCTACACCTACCTAACCTATCATTTTATAGCAGTGTCCTGAAATCACAGTGAGAACTGCAATTACCACACAGCAGGCTGGATGCAATTACTAAATGGTGGGTACCAATTGGCGCAGAGGCCATCACATGCACATGTGCAGAACATTAAAAAAGCAGCATGTACTTGCTGTCCACACATGCAATAATATCATTGCAGCAACTGGAGAGAGAGAGAGAGAGAGAGAGCAAGTGAGAGAGACAGACAGACAGACAGACAAACAGTTGGAGAGACCACCCCAAAAAAAAAAAAAAAAAACAGAGGCGGTTGGAGACACCAACCAACCAAAACAAAAAATAAAACAAACAGAGGCAGTGGAAGACACCAACCTAAACAAATAAAAAAAATCAACAGGTACAACAGAATGTGGTGAGAAATACAAAGGTAAGGTATGTAACACAGAAGTATTTGCTGGCATCCGAATGATATGTCTGAAGGGTACTCTACATTCTGTGAATACTCCTTATGTGGTAGCAGTCCGTATCTATATGTATATGCAGATGTGCATAGGGCAAGGGACATACTGCAACTGTTAGTGAAGGCTGGACATATATATGTATTTGAAGGTTGCTATGTGCACATATCTATGTAGGTTGTAGTGTGTGGCATTGAAAACAGCAAGCAGTGCAGGTATATGTCATGTGGTGGTTAAATGCTGTGGGACTGAGTTACAGCCAGTGAGGTCTGCTACGGCTGTATGACCTGAGGACTACGAAATGCATTATGCACAACACTGTGCAATATTATTACATAATTGTATGTCTCACAACTGTTCCATAATTGATATTCCCACCATGAAAGGTGGGCAGTATATGTGCATATATGTGCATGTATATGTACAGCAGTGGCTGTTTACAAGTATGTGTGTATATACATATATATATATATATATATGTGTGTGTGTATATATATATATATACACACACACATATATATATATATATATATATATATATATATATATATATATATATATATATATATATATATATATATATATATATATATATATATATATATATATATATATATATATATATATATATATATATATATATATATATATATATATATATATATATATATATATATATATATATATATATATATATATATATATATATATATATATATATATATATATATATATATATATATATATATATATATATATATATATATATATATATATATATATATATATATATATATATATATATATATATATATATATATATATATATATATATATATATATATATATATATATATATATTATATATATATATATATATATATATATATATATATATATATATATATATATATATATATATATATATATATATATATATATATATATATATATATATATATACATATATAGATATGTATATATAGAGTGATATACAGATATATATGTATATAAATATTTATATATATATATATATATATATATATATATATATATATATATATATATATATAGTGAGAGAGGGAGAAGCAGGGTCAGACGTATTGCAACAGGTGCCTGGTGACTAAGGCATGGACTGAACACCAGTGCTGATACTGCAGTGCCATACCCCATTCCAAAACACTTTACCCACAAACTACCAGATAGGTGGTTGTCTGACTAACACTAAAAGTGTCAGAAGGGAACATGGGACACAGGTGGACAGTAGCCTCCCCTTTGATATTCGCAGTGCCACACTAGTCTTGTAATCTGTCTACGTAGTAAGTGTAATCACGAACGATGTGTCACGTACGGAAATATAGGTCAGTGTTCCCCTGTACTGATCACAATGCCCCATGTGGTATGTACCTCACATGACAACTACAGCAAGTGGAAAGGCCACAGACATACCTCACAAAGGGTAATACTGCCCTGAAACACATACCCTATACAAACTGACTCACATAATAACAGCTACAGTGCATTTTATACCGGCCACCCAGAGGTTACCTCTGCCAAACATACAGAGGTATGCCACACCCATAGCAGTCAGACAACCACCATGTCAACACCTCACAATCCCACCAGGCTACACGGCCTAGGTCCCTAGTCCCCGCAACCTCACTAAACAGCACATGCTGGAGGGATGGGCTCCTTTTGGCAAATATGCCATACTCTAGAGTAAACCACCCAGCATGAACAAACAAGGCTCCTCAGTAGCAGATGTCAGACATACCCCTGACGATTGTCTGGGGAATAGTTAACATGCCCTGGGACTCACCTCTGTGTATCCGGTTGACAGGAGGAAGTGAAATCTAATTACATGTGTGTCACAGGCCAGGGTAGCATATGGCTAGGCTGCTGTAGGCCCCAGGGGCAATAGCGTATTACCTACTTATGACACAATGCACACAGACATGTACACAGTGCAATACCTGCTATGTGAGGTGGAATGAGTGTGACAGTGAATGTGTGCAAGGTCTGTGACGGTGTGATAGCTAAGTGTGAGGTTGTTTCTGTCATGGTCGTTTGTGTCTTAAGTGTGAGGCCAGAGAAAGATGTGTCAGTTATTGGGATGCAGACATAGTAGGAGGGTATATGTTGTGAAGTATGTTCCTTGTGTACGACTGTGGTGTCCCATCATAGGCTGAAGCAATACATGTATGCTCAGTAAGTGGTACTGCTGGTGAATCCAGCCGACATTTGAACTGTTGTGCCACCTGAAGCTGTAGGCCTAAACAGCACAGTATGGTGTATGTTCACATTCCCTGGTAACACTGTCTTGTGTGTTTCCTGTAGTCTGCACAGATTACATTCCTCGGGCAATGGTATCTGTAAGTAGGGGCACACAGTACTGTAAGGTACATAGCAAATGCTCATCTGTGTTAGCATACATTTGTGTGTTGTATGAATGTCTGACGTGTGTGTAATGATGTCTGTACCATGTCCACAATCACATGTGTGATGCAGGGTTTGCGTGTGTACCTAGCAACATGTATACTCTGTTACAGCAGTATGCCAGCTATATTAAGAACTGTGCACATATGTTAGGTAGGGGTATGGCATCAACCACTAGGGAGGGTTACTGGTTACACTGTAACTGTACTTCACATTCATTGCAATGGATGACATATTTCTCCATGCATTAGCTTGATATGTACCCCCCTGGCAAGGCTATGCATTGGATCCCAAACAGTGAGCTGAGTACTGGTGTATACTGGCGTGTCATATGGAGTGTGGCAGGCACTGCCAGCCAGTTGTGGGCTGAGCACTGATATGTGGTATTGAATGTGTGTATCCTCTGACAGACAAACAGATGCTATATATGGCAATTAACTGATATCTGTACTGTATAATGTTGTGTGCCACATGACTTGCTCACACATATCATTTACTTGTCTTCCAGGCTTATGGCTCATCACAGGAAACCCTGCTACACAGCTGCAGAGGAACAGGAAATCCACCACAGCCTGGTTCAGCACTATACCCTGCTGTTTTCAAGGGCCAGCCAGCACCAGCAGGAGCGTACTGCACTGTGGCAAGAACTTGTTTGTTGGGTAAATAACATAGGCATGCATAACCAGACATATGATCAGGTATGCCATTACTGCAGTGATTTAATTAGTCATGTCCGGCGGCATGCATCTGATATCCACAGACAACAGCTTGCCACAGGTGGTGGGGTGGCCATACATCCCCCCCTCACCAGAGTTCAGGAACTGCTGCTAAGTGTTGCGGCTCCTACCCTACAGCAACAACAACATCACACATGTGTCATCATGGAGGCCGGGGCGACCCAGCATGGTGACATGGTGCGTGCAGGTAACATGCCCTAGCTGTAGACTACTGTTACCTGTATTGTTAGATTATGCATGTTTGAGATGTGTACTGTGCTTAGCAGTTGTGCTGCCTATTGTGTGCAATACTGATAATGTGAATAGTATCTGTACACCTATGCCTGTTGTTCTACTGCAGTTTAGTACACTCACAGTAGCAATGCCACAGTTGTGGCCACTGACAAACTGTGTCATATTCTTGCAGGTCCCTCTGGTGTGACAGCAGGGCAGATGTTACATGCTGATGAGTGTGTTAACACTTTAAACTTGTTATTGAACTGTGCATGTCATAGGTGAGATGTAGGCCATGTACACATAACACACCTACGCATAATGCATGCTGTGCATGCTTGCTGTGAGACATGAAACATCTCAGTAATGTCAGTAGCTGCCTCAATCACATGCAATGCACAGAGCATCAGACACAAATGTGGCAACACTGTACTGCACATTGGATAGGCATAGTTGACACACATGTACACAACATAGCACGTTTGTCATACGCAGTACACCTCTCAACATGCTACACATAGTGTAACCGGACACCCGCTGCCAGGTCACACTTCAGTATCCCACATGTCATCCACACACCACACATACTATACCTGAGGGGTAGGGGCCTAGCATGGGGCTGTGCAACACTCCTCAACACATAACACAGTCATGTTAGGTAATGCTCCCTATTGGACACCTCAAACACCCTAGTGCAATGTGGCTGTGTAATTGTAAACTTAGCCACGGCACTGCGGTTCAGGTACAGCATGCTAGGTGGTGGTCTAGCACACTTTAGTGGCCTTGAGTGAACACATGATGCATGATGATGATGATGGCTAATGGTACTACACCCCTTACTGTTACAATGGCCATGTCCAGGATTGGTATCCCATCACGTATACATGCACCACTCATCCCGCGTGTGTACATAGCATGCATGTGCTACACCAGTGTCCACAATTATCTGCTACAGACACAGACACTGCAATCAGACATGGAAATCCATGTGACACACAGATAACACACACAGCCATGGTATGTATACATGTGTGTGATGGTGCACAGGACATTGCAGAGCTTATAATACTCTGCACAGGAATGTTGTGTCCTTGTACATATTGTGTTCTAGGGTGTAGGCAATCACTGAACATGTACACACATGCACCACAGCCATGTACACTGTCATTAACTATGGCTGTCTACACTCACACTGCATGGACTTGATCAACACTTATTCTGCATGCTGACACATGTGCGTGACTGTTTGCCTTGTGATACTCACCCACCTTCAACCAGTATTGAGTATGATTTTGATTTCTGTTGTGTGTGTGTATCTGCTGTAGTGAGGAGTGTGCATGTGTTCCTGTGTGCATGTGTTCCTGTGTGCCTGTGTGCCTGTGCACCTGTGTTCATGTGTTCATGTGTGCATGCGTGCATGTGTTCATGTGTTCATGTGTGCATGTGTGCATGTGTGCATGTGCAGACTGTAACATGTGTTTCCTGTCTTCCTCTCACAGGTGCTGAGGTAGGGCTTGGCGAAAGCAGCAGGCGGCCTGAAGCCACTGCCATGGATAGTGGTGATAATGACATATGTATTTTGGCACAGGGAGATTTGGCAGGGTCTGTCGTTGGTCCACCAATTGACAGTACACAGCACTCAACCCCATCTATGCGCACACTCATACTGCCATTACATCCCTCACCACCAATGGCCATAAGGGTGGGACAGCATACAATTGGCATTGATCAGGAGAGTGTGGTACCCATGGCATGTGCAGCCCCTCACAGCAGCCATAGCCATAGACCCAGAATGGTACCACATAGGCAGAGGCCCAGGGGTTCTTGGGGGAGCACTACTGGACGTATTGCCCCTGGCAGGCGTGCCCTCACAGGTCTTATGACAACCACTATGTTCTGGGCTGTAATGCAGGCTCAGGCATGTATGGAATGGTACACCAGGCAGGGACTTAAGGCGCAGAGGGCACATAACACCGCTATCAATGACAGCATATGTGATCTTGCCGGTGCCATCCGGACATACACCGAGGTCATTGATAGACGTTGGGAGGAGACAATAGATGCCCTCCACAACATGTCTTCCTTGAGCCAGGACCGTGCGGGACAGTTGCGACATTGATGTGGACGCATGCCAGCAACAGCAACAGCTGGCAGTGGTCGCAGATGGTCCACAGCTCACAGCCACTCCCGTAGTGGCAGTACCAGCCCCAGCAATGCTGGGGCTGGCCTGTCCATTGTCCGTCCCAGTAGACCACGTGCACGTGGCTCTGGCCAGTCCCAGCAGGGACATGGGTCCAGTCATCATACCTCTGCCTCTGATGACAGTACCCAGTCACGGTTGGTACCCAATACCATCTGTAGCACCCCTGTCAGGCACAGGTACTGTGTCCATGACCGGAGACAGTGACCTGTACAACCAAGCAGGTACAGTCTCTGTCTATCCCACAAACCACCATATATGGCAGCCACATGGTGGAGCTGTGTGCATGCAGACACACACACATTAAGCAAACAACTAGGGCTCACACATACGCACACACATTACATCAACATTGGCCCATGCTGAACTGTTGTCCCTCACACACACACACACACACACACACACACACACACACACACACACACACACACACACACACACAGACATGTCGATTGGATGGGTCAATGTCAGGCTCTGGCAAACAACAAAACACCCTGTGCATATGATGATACCTATGCCGCCTCTTGTCATCTACATTATCAACGGAGGGACAGGCTAACATGGTGCTGATGCACAGGGTGACACTATAGCAGTGTAGCAATAATAGCGAGTTGTCAACAAGGAAGTCTAACTATATCCTTGTAGGTATATCTGAGCAGACATTATGCATCAAAGCTCTGATTGTCAATGTAGCAATGTTTACACCACTGTTAGGTCTGAGTATGTATTATCCACCCATGTGCCACTTTGCTGATGTGTGATGTGTTGCCAGCATGTGTTAGCAAGTGGACAGTATGTGTGTGATGTGTGCAGTACAGTTTAGCATGTGTACATCTGTGAACATGGTGGGTGCGCACTGTCTGGATGTACGTGCATAGTGGACACATGGTACGTGTGGCATACCCTGTCGTACACATTGTTAACATCTCATAGTATCCTTCAATGGCCAGTATGCATTCTACTACAGTTATGTACTAACATGGTTAGATGTGTGTACGACATGGGTTGACACTATGCTGCGGGTGATACCATTAATATCAGTTAATGATTTGCAGTCTGGTAGTATACACAACCTCAACAGCATGACTATAAGCAATCATTGGATGATGTCCTGACAAATGACACACAGTAGTAAGGAACCCAGTATCAATTGGATCCTTCCGGTGCTACACTATAACACTAACCAGTGGTGATGACCGCCACCCATTACTGTGACCACACCTGTGTGTCATATAGCCCCCTTAGGTACATGCAGACACACTAGGGATGTGTCCATCCAAATCTGGGAATGCATGGAATGGCCTACAATGCATTCCCTGGATGGGACGCATATCCTACACAAGGGTATCATACAGACAGATGCCTGTTGTGTGATACATGCTGTATAGCAGTAAGCCGACTATGGCATAGTCATCCTCATGTAGTATACATACTATCCCATCAGTACCACACTGATGGTAGCCCTCAACATGTATGTCGGGTACCATTGTGTACATACAGACCCATGTTATGTCATGTGTCCCTTGGTATCCACGTATCCATAGGTATTGTGGAGTCCCAAGGTGTATCACAGACATTAGAGGCCTGAATGCATATCCAGAAGGCAGTCGTACACCTATAAAGACTGTCCATTCTTGGCAGACTTTGTTGTGTATGACCATGTCTGACATGTACCCCAGGCATATACCCTCACTCACACTACTCTTAAGTAACTGTCATGGGTGTATGTGCCACAGATGACCTTGGCCACAGAACACGATAGTGGACGGCCGTTTCACATACATACATATGTGACCTAAGATCTGAGTAGCAGCGGCACAACTTGTCAATGGAAACAAATGTATTCAAGTAGTATGCAGGCTTCACACCTATGTACTGATTGAGGGGACATGTACACATATATATTTGCCAAGCAGATACCTAATGTCTGCAATGCACTTACTGTTGTCATCATACTATGTCATACCATAGTAAAAGCAAAACCCACACAATGTTGACCAACAGTGACATACATACAGTCAGCATTTGTAGGATTCAACCCCCTGCCTAACTATGTTAAAATACTAGGGAGACACACATTAACTCAGCGTGATATTTGCTTTACTGGCTGGTTTCCCTTCTCCTGCTGTATTTGTAGGATGGTGATATCATCAGACTTTCCAAAGAGTAATGTACCTCTTTTAGTGTGTTTTCACAGTCTCCAAAAGGGACACTCCTTTCAAAAACAATTGCACACATACACCCCCCCCACACACACAATGTTTTCAGGATTCAAACCCCTATCTAACTATGTTATGATAATAAAGAGAGACGCACTAACACAGCTCGCTCTTTGCTTTACTGGCTGGTTTCCCTTCTCCTGCAGTATTTGTAGGATGGTGACATCATCAGACTTTCGAAAGAGGAATGTACCTTTTTTAGTGTGTTTTCACAGTCTCCAAAAAGGCACTCCTTTCAAAGACAATTGCACACATACAAGCACACTCATTGTTTGCAGGATTCAAACCCCCTACCTAACTAGGTTATGATACTAAAGACAGACGCACTAACATGGCACACTATTTGCTTTACTGCTGGTTTTCCTTCTCCTGCAGTATTTATAGGATGGTGACATCATCAGACTTTCCAAAGAGGAATGTACCTGCTTTATTGAGTTTTCCCAGTCTCCAAAATGGAACACCTCTCAAAGGAAACTGCACACATACACACACACACCCACACACACTTTGCAGGATTTAAACCCCTAGCTAACTATGTTATGATACTGGAAAGAGATGCATTAACACGGTGCACTACTTGCTTAACTGGCTGGTTGACCTTCTCCTGCTGTATTTATAGGATGGTGACATCATCAGACTGGACATGATGATGATGTGTGTACACTTTGTTTTATGCCATTCCAGGTCCATGTGGGTCAGCAGGTGTCAACAGCTTGAACATGACCTCAGTATCCTTACCTTGTGTGATCTATCTGTGGACACATTGACATTCCATCATATGTCCACACATATTTATGCACAGCTTCTTGGTTTTGTGGATACTACATGTGTCTGGGATGTTGATAAAGGGCTATTCAAAGTCTATGTGACACGTGTAGATGTGTTCATTGACATATGTCCTAGGTGGCTGCCTTGCAAACAGTCTAGCATGTTTGGGAACCATGATCCGCACATGAACATACCACAGTTGGTAGGGTTGTGTATGTGTCAGCTTCCAATAGCTCTGTTTATGACTGCAACCATGATGGACTCCATGACCTTGCAGATCAGACCTCATAGGTGTACTGGACTTGACTTCCCATGGTGTGTTGTGCACCAACACTTGTGGGGAGTAGCATATGTAGCTGTGACACATTCAACGGTTCCACATCCTGTGTAGGGGGTGCAGCTCAGCTGACTGTTCAGGTGCATGATCTGTTTGTTCTGTAGTTTGTGCATGACACATATTGGAAATCAATATATTCCACCTGCTGCCATGCTTTTGGCAGTAGGGGTAGCTGCTCATCCATTCTACATGTGATATCTCCTGGTATGATGATGTGGACTATTGTCAGTGGGGGATGGGTATGTACATATGGGCCTGTCTGTCATGATGTCGGCATTGACACTCAGGTACAGTTGGCCCTGACTCAGGACATATATGGGTGTACATTGATATTTATGACATAGCTGAAGGAGGTGTCATTATTCAGTCTGGACGTATTCTCAGCTCCCCTTAACAAAACACTAATGAACATGAGCACTAATCCCTGTTATACTCTTTTACACACTTAACACCCTACTGATCCTTTGTGATCAGGCTACAGAGTATGTCATGATAATATCCTGGTATGTCCAGGGGTCGGTTTTATGTGTACTCTTCAGTCCAGCTGGTGGATATTGTGATATTGACACATTGTCACATCTGCCTCATGTACACAGACAACCCTCTCCTCCTCCCGACAAACTCAGATATATGTGTGAGATGCACCTATATAGACATACAGGGAGCTGAACTCTCTTGACCCATGACTGGCACAGTCTATCAGGTGGTGAAGGTAGCCACACACACCACATATCAGCCTCACATATCCTCCAGCAACAGCACTCAAACCACATTAGCACACATTGACATATTTGGATGCTGTAAATGTACTCTACCTAAGCAGCAGAGACCTCCAAAGCAGGCACACACACACCTGCTACCCCACTACAATACCCACATATCACTAAGTTCACAATGTCAGTGTGCCACACAGTCACTGCCCTTCGGGCTAAACAACACACCTAATACACTTGTAATAGGCGACACTTATGTTCAGACACACTGACGTACCACTCACCAGCCCTGACATGGGAATAGTCACTTTGGGATGTCTGTTGGGTGCCAGGATCTGCCGCATAACACAGGCAGTCAGGTCACTCCAAAGCAAGTACAAGACTGGCACCATCATTGTCCATGCTGGTGTGTGTAATCTCAGATGTTACTCCCTGGACCACATGACATGATACATGGAGGTACACTATGATCATGTAGCCCAGGCCAGTATTACCCTGACCTTGTCTAGCATCTTACACCCACCAATTATGATGTCACAGTATACGGACACACATATCACATTTAACAGTTGGCTAACAAATTTGTATCATTCATAGGGGATACAGTGTCTTTCAGCGTATGGTGACATGCTCAACATGCCATGTAGCTACACTATGGACAGCTTGCACCTGTCACCCTTGGACTTTGGTATGCTGGCTAAGGCTCTTGCTACCACCAGAGTGCATTTTTTAAGCAGGGCTCAGAAGACAAACCCACCTCCATAGACATTACAGGTTAAATGAAACTAAGGGTAATGCTGCTCAACAACAGTTGTGTTAACCTCATATTGTGGCCACTCAGGACTCTCCTCAGTATGGAGGAGAGCAATATCTGTGCACTGACAGACACCTGGTTCAGGCTCGCTTATGCACACCAGCACTACCAGGTTATGTTTCATACCATGCTGTCTGACAACAAGACTTGGAACAGACAACACAACTAGGGGGAGTATCCATATACATCACAGATACACACACCTCCAGGTTAGTAGCACTGCACAAAGCATCACAGACCATACATATACAACTACCACTGTGCAATACTGCCTTTCAGTTTGTTGCCTGCTACAGAACACACTCCCAAACTCAGGAACCACACTTGGCTTTTGTGGGAACTATGGAGAATATGAAGGTCTCCACAGACACCATTATATTGTGTGACTTCATATACACACATATTGACTGGGGATACTACTCAAGCCCCGACAACCTCACCCAACAGTCACTACAATTTGTGGACTCATGCTTTGGCACAACCAGTCAGCACAGCCACAAGGGGGAATACATATTGGACCTGCTCATCACCAACATGGGGACTCTATATGTTCCACACCAGCGATATACCCCTCATTGGTAAGGTCAGAACATATATGTATCTCATAGGACATACATATACCCTCCACACACCCATCCTGGGTAATCTTGGTGAACTTCTCATGAGCCAACATCTCACTTCACCGAAGCAAGGTGGTATACTTCAGAGATCCTGAGACAGTGGCATATACGGCTCACACTGCTGCATCCTTTACATACACATTCTATGGACACCTAGTGGACTGCATGGATTGTGCTATCCCAAATAACAACAATACCTACTACTACAATGGCAGGGGACCTGTCTGGTAGACCCCAGCCATTAATAAGCTGTACAATGTCAGGAGGACGCTACTACATGATAGAGCACAATCCCAGACTGGGAAGGCATCTGTGATCTGTACTAGAGACAGCTACAATCACTCATGGACTTTTCTAAGGGCCGCTTCTACCAGACAATTGTACCTGACATGTAGGACTATCACACAGCCTTCTTCAGTTATGTCAGGAACCTGGGTGGACACTCACTGATATGCTGTGAGTTACTGCATACTGACTAAACCTACCCTGAACCCACTGGCATTGCCTACATCATGGCAAACAGGTTCAGTGCAGATGTCTCCCAACCATCCCCTCTAAGGAGCAATTATCTATCCCAACAGAGTATAACCTCCCTGACATCACACAGTAACAGGTGAGTGCTGCCCTCCCCACAGCGTACATCACAGTATCAATGTGACCAGATGGTGTCCCAGCCTGTATCATATACCCGCATCATGACAAACGCAACCCTCACATTACATCACTGTTCAATATCGGAGTTACCACAGGATATGTACTCAAGGAATGACATACTGTGACAGTGGTCCTGCTCCATAGAGTCGGTGCCACAACGGACCACAGACAATATTGCCCTATAAGCCTATGTAGCCTGTTCTGCAAAGCTATGGAGCATATTGTCATAGGACCCCTACACATAGACATCGGGAACCTACAAACACTGCGTCCTACTCATTTCAGCATTGTTGTGGGCAGATCTTGCCTCTTGAACCTGTAGCTATTCTTTAAATGGCTAACAGGTCCATCAACATAGGCATGGCAATCCACACAGCCTACCTGAACCTTGCAAAACCACTCAACACAATAACCCACTGGGCCATTATGCATAGGCTCACCAGCGTCAATTTGGACACATATCTCACACAATGGATTGATACCTAGATCAGGGATAGCACCCAAATGGTCAGAATTGCAGGTGCCATGTCTGACTATACACCAGTTACACATGGCATCCCACACAGCTTGGTCCTGGGATATCTCTTGTTCAGTATATATTTGTCTTATGTACAGGCTATCACAGGGGGGAATATGGCTGAACATGTTTGCACTTGACTGCAAACTGGGTGCCATGATCAACTCTCCAGCTGCCACATGCATAATCAATCAGGGTCTCACAGAGATGGATGACTGGTGCCTGAGCCATGGCCTACAGCTAAATGCCATTAGTTGCATAGTCATCCCCTTTGGGAGTAACAATATGCCCACACATTACCACATAGGTAGTACTCCATTACATACGGTAGGAGTTGTTAGGGGTTTGGGGACATCACTTGTTCATACTGTTGCCTTTAACATTCACATTGCCAAAGTGGTTGGACACACCTTCTATGTGTGCCACCTTATCCCATATGGTTTCACATCTAGATCGAGTGAGGTCATTGTGCCCCTATACTCATCACATCCTTGCCTGGTTACAATGCCACATTTGGGGTGTACCTTACCTGACACCTGCAGCAACTGTACTGGCCACGGACGGTCCTCACCAAGCAGATCTAGGGACTCACACAGATGCCCTGCATAGTTCAGATGCAGTAACTCCAGCTCTACTCAGTTGCTTACCACCTACTCAGATATGATGTGTGCCTGTTGTTTACAGCTATACCCAAACCAGAATTACTGGACATGCTCCACCTCAGGATATCCAACTCCCTTGGAGCTACACACTGCAGGGACGTATACCTCAGTACAGATGTTAGAAGGACATTGTGGAGAGACAGATTGTTATCCCAGAGGCTCCACTCACTACAGAATGTAATCCCAGTTTCACATAGGCAGAGCCACCCACTGACCACCTACTGGAGACATCTTGACGACTGTATGGGTGATTGTATATTTACCCCTGGGGTATCTTCTGTGTCCCTGCTTGACAGAGGCACACTAGCATAAACGTACATGGGCTATCTTGTGAGACTTACTATTCACACACACAGTGTAATAATCTGACAGGGTTGCAAATGCCAAACGCACTCTGGCTAGGCTTGTACATGCCCTAGGGCAGATAGTCTAGTATTGACCTCTGAACCTATGCTAATGATCAAGATGCACAATGTTTATTGCTGATACTGTTTGCAGGTCTTTATCATCTTTGCTTTACCAGTTTCCATGAAGAACTTCAGTATCTGCAGAACATATTTGATTATGACAGGGTTCCACTATATTATAGATGTGTCTGTTGTCATATAACTGTGTGCACAGGGCAGATTTCTGTATAGTGACAGGTTCCTGGGTTAACACATGCAACTGCCAGATTTGCATGGCCCACTGCTGTACTCAGACATGGCCTAAGTGTGTGAGCATGCCCAATTCTGACATTCCATGTTTTGTTGCCTGACATTTGTCTCATTTATTCAAGTGTGTGAGCATGCCCAGTGTGACCCTTCAGTATGTTGCTATCTGAGTTCCACTACATTTGCTGATGTGTGCGAACATGACCAATATTAACATTTATACTGTGTGTGTTGGAAGTCAGGTTCGGTTCTCACTGCAGGACTCACCTTTGTGTCATAACTCAACAAGGATTATGCTGTGCCTGCAGGGTTTCCATGGAATACTTTGCATGGACTTATCAACATTCCATCATACAGGTGGACCACTGCAATGCTGTCATGGTTTAGTGGTTCAGTACTTTGGCTAGAGTGCACAGTATCTTGGCTTCGAGGCCCATCACTGCTTTATATTTTCATACTGAGCAGACCATACTGCTTAAGGGCCTGTTAAGCAAATATGAGCATGTTGGCATTTGTTCAGCTATGCCCTACTTAGTCCAGGCTTGTCCGACATTGTTCAATATTCACCAACATTGCTGGACGTTGTCCAATATTAATGAACATTGACCACAGTTGTGCTAGTTGATGTGTGCGATTTTTTTGCATATACTACATGGCGGTGATTGCTGTTTAGCACTGCTTTATATTGCTTAACACATGGCATTCATGCCTTAGGTTGTGCTGCAGGGCTGCCTATGTCGGATGCATATACTACACTCCCTGCACATGTTTGGAAGTAGGTAGTGTCAACTTAGGTATCCCTTTTACTTTATGTGCGAGTCGGAGAGGGATATCATTTCCAAAGTTCCTACTGAGCCAGTGTATGTGCTATGCGTTGCCTCTTTGCCAAGGCCAAAGCATACTGGGCACGCCTCCTTCTGCCTACTGGGGCAGGCTCAGGTTGTTCCTCCGCTGAGTCATGCTCTGCCTGTGATGGCTTTGGCAATGGTGGGGAGCTGTTTGGCCCAGGCCTATGCTGGTCCTGCTGCAGCTGTTTTTGCAGGATCATATTATGTAGCATAGCACATACCATGACAATTTGGGTACATGTAGTTGGTGAGTACTGTAAGGCTCCACCAGATGTGTCCAGGCACTGGATCCATGACTTGAGCAGCCCAAACACATGCTCTATTACATTACATGTTTGTGCCTGTGCCTCATTATGGCGTTCCTGTTCAGGTGTGTGTGCGTTTCTGATGGGTGTCATTAGCCACGGCTTCAGTGCATAGCCAGCATCCCCCACTAGGCGACCATGTGGGATGTCCCCATTGGCAAATGTCTGGTACAGCTGCATCAGATGCCAGATATGGG
Organism: Protopterus annectens; assembly: GCF_019279795.1. Taxonomy (NCBI): domain Eukaryota; kingdom Metazoa; phylum Chordata; order Ceratodontiformes; family Protopteridae; genus Protopterus; species Protopterus annectens. The sequence continues at coordinate 892,330,154 of NC_056732.1, read as the reverse complement.
AATCATGGTAGCTTCCAGGGCAGCCAGCACACACATTCAGTATTATGCCCTGGGCATCACACATGACCTGGCAGTTGATGGAGGGGAAGCCCTTGTGGTTGAAGTAGACCCTACCCCGCTCACCGGCTGGTGCTTTGATGCATATGTGCATGCAGTCTATTGCACCCACTACCTCAGGGTATTCCGCTATTTGCTGGAAGAGACGCATATTGCTGGCCAATACCTCATGGGAAATGGGGAACTATACATGATCACCGACATGTGCTGACATGGCATCCAGGAACTAGTGTAGTACCCTGGATGCTGATGCCTGTGATATCCCCATCATGTCACCAGTTGGTCTCTGGAAGGTACCTGTTGCTAATATTCTTAGGCCAACACATTGGTTTCCACTGGGATGGGTTCCCCTCTGTTGGTTCTGTGTGTGAGGCATGGCCTGCACTGCTCAACAATTTGCTGCAGGAGGTCTCTGTCCACTCTATAGTGCTCCACTATCTCCAGCTCATGTAGCCCCTGGTAGGTTACCCTGGGCATGTACACTCTTCTCCGTCTCCTCACTGTGGGTTGTCCGGCAGCATTTCCATTGTCACCACCCTCAGCATGTTGCATATGTCACCTTATAACAGCAATGGCAGCCCCTAACATTTCTTTGTCTCAGTAAAGCTTTTTCAGTTTTCACTTCTATTACCTTACTGCAGTGACTGTTGTGAGAAACATAATGGACTGTTGTTGGCAGAGTTTTAAGTGCTAGGCTGGGCTGGGCTAGAGTACTGTCTGTGTAATTGCCTGATTCTGATTGTTTTCACCTGCTAGCTCTGCTAGTACTCCCTGGTAGCTTCTTACTATTTGTTGTGCTTTCTTTATCTTTTCTGTTTCCTCAGGGGGGAGCACCACGCACACAAGTGCAAACACGCGCACAGCAGCTAACATGCGCGCACACATGCTTACACGGACTAAAACTTGCTTATTCGGGTAAAAACGCGCACACACCAGTGCAAATGCACTTACAACTCTTTAAACAGCCTTATACATGCTTACTCCGGCTTAAACGCATGCACTCATGCTTACACGCATGCACTCTGTCTTGCTCAGGTTTACAGACGAGCACACGCGTGCATGCACGCTCAGCAAGAAACTTTGGTGTTATCCATGGTATACACCTTCCATTTCTTGGCTTTCCCTAGCCTACCTGTGGACACACCTCTTTCCATGATGTCTAAATGACAGCTGACACATGCCACTCTGCTCCAATGAGCTTCACTTCTTTAATGCATAACCCCATCGTGATGTCACCTATCTTCTACTCTGTTACTCCCCATATCCTACTCCTACACTCCACTGACTGTGCTCATTTGCTATGTAAACTAGCAATTCACTATCCTAACACTCATTTACATAGGATTGCCTACTAATGCTTGGTTACATGTCTTAGACTGAGCTTTCCCCTTAGCAACCTCTACTCAGTGGTCATCTTGTCTTCAGCCTGCCATTCCCTTGCATTGTACATTACCACTTTCAATAAAATCCACATTTGTGGGTTTTAATTTGTAGTATTCTGGTTTTTAGAGAGCAGCCCATTTGCACGGCGCTGTGCTATGCTTAAACATCGGAAATCAGCAAAAAAAAAATATTTTTATTTTAATTTTGCATCAGGGAACATTTCCAATGACCATATATTTGGCCATTGGCGTGCTTCCTGCACTGGATGCAACCTTTATTTTGAGCTGTCATGGCTCCGTTTTGCTATTTGCAGAATGGTACTCAGTTGCCAACTGCAAATAACACTGCTCTTACTCGGACAGGTTTGGGTTTCCTGAATCGCAAATCTACCTCATTTGCATGCCTTTCACCTGCAATTGAGGTGATTTGCATGTCCCAGCCCTGTCCGTGTAAGAGCCGTTTTAGGAGCTTTCTTACACGCCCCTACAGGCTGTTCCTGGATCGCTCGTCGGACATGATGGCTGCATGGAGCCTTACTCTACTCTTAGACTCTGTGCAAGCCATCGTGAATCTGGCCCATAGTTAAGTAGTAAATGTTCATTTAAACATCAATAAAACAGCCCACCCATATATACTATCTATTGTTGTTCCTTTTTGTTAAGAATAAAGTGCCTTGAATCCAATGCACAGTCATCCACAATTGTATCAATCCTCACAAAGGAGAAACGATTAGAAGGATGTTTAATGGAATGCTTGTATAGCATACTTCTTGTTGGTCTTGAACAGTGAATATCATGTATATAGTGCAATGTGTTTTTTTGAAAGAACAGGAAGTTTGTCCCATCTAAAATGCCCCACATCCATGCTGTTAAATAGTCAACTAAATACTATTGCAAGTAATAAGACAATTTCATACATTTTTGTAATATTAATAGAAGGGAACATTGGTTTACCAGTTCTAGAACAAAATATGCAATTATCTCAAGTGTATGGACAAACTTGGCTGATTCTGGACATGCTCAATATGAACATTTGAATGCCAGTAATGAGAAAAATATTTCTACAAATTGTGTACTCTATGATAACTGACCTGAAATACTGTTTTGAAAAAAATATATTTATTTACTAACTAAGTATCAATGTTTAATCAAAACCTCACATGTTTGACTACAGTTAGTACCATATGCAGTGACAAGTCTTAGGGCATCACCCCTAAAGTCAGTCTTATTGTGGCCAAATTCTAAAAGAAATGCCCCACATTTCCCAGGCTGCATAACAATACTGATTTATATTTTACCACTATAATCTTTGTTCTGAAAACATCTTATCAAGGTTTTTGCCCCCCTTTCAAAATCCTGTTCAGTGCTACAAATTCTCCAACCTTAAAACTTGATATTTGGGAATGCCCATAACAAAATGCCTGGATTGACAAATATGCATTGCCAAATATGATTTTTTAAAAATGCTTTCCTAAACACCAAGGTTTTAGCTACCCCATTTCCTTCCTTTGTAACTAAAACAACTAAATAATTTATGAATTATTAATCAAAACAGCCTGCAAACTGTAAATTAAACTTGTTTTTCAAAATATCCATAATAATTGTCATGATGATGGCATCACTTTTCCACACCAAGCAGCAGTCATCAAAGAAATAATGTCATCCCTCAATGTATGGTAAAAGAAATGATTCACTAACTCATCATAAATGTATAACCTCTCAAAGGAAATGATTCACTAACTTATCATAAATGTATACCCTCTCCAAATAACCCATACAGATTTCACTGTAAAATGTGAAATCTACTTGTATTGTTGTTTCTTTGACCTAAAGTAACACACCCCTTTGGAAAAAAAATATCTTTGTACTATTTCTTCTAGCACAATAATTAAAAAAAAAAAATCACTGAATTCAACAGAGGCTGAGTTACTTTCAGAATGAAACTAGCATCATGTCAGCAACATTATTTGCAACAGTAGTAATATTTAAAAAGTAAATATGTTTCTAAAAGTGTTCTAAGAACATTTATTAAGTTTGTAAGATATTAAAGTTGAGAAAATGTTATGCTTGATTTAGACGTTATTGTTACTACTGAGTAACACTAACGAGTCACCAGAGATATGACTGGGTTAATTAATTTATACCCATGAGTCTGTTGTTTTGCTTTTAAAGTTGATAAAGCCAGAAGGCAAAACCTGGGAATATTATGGGTTTACTGCATGAACCAGTAATAAAAATAGACATATAACTTGAATTTATGTAAGTTGTGCAGGATAATTTTAGTTATTTGTGTGTGTGTGTGTGTGTGTGTGTGTGTGTGTGTGTGTGTGTGTGTGTGTGTGTGTGGCATGTAGCCAAATATTTGAAAAAAACACTTCTGTTGAAAAAATAATTGGTGGGCTGTTTTACTAATTCTAATTTCAGTGAAAGTATGTCCATGTTAGTACCAAATTGGAGTATGAATGCATATGTTTTTGAGTCAGTGATAACTGACACAAAATGTGTGATTCTCTTTGTGAGTTCTCCATCAGTCAATGACTGTTTCAGGAAGTGTAACATTAGAAGTACCAAACTTCACCTCCTCTACCCATGCCAATACTGCCTCCAGCATTTTGTTATCTCACATTAATGTATGTCTTCACTGTTTTTTTTTTTTTTGCTTTGTATCCCTGCACCTTGTTTGTGTTGAAACTTAGACTAAGCACAACACAAAGCCCTAATCCCTTAGCTTTTCCCTTACCCCACTTTTTTGTATCATATCTCCATTCTGCTCTCAGGACTCGTCTTAGCTAGTGTGCCATCCTCCTTTCTACTCTCATTTATTGTTCCCATTCTCTCCCTCCCTTTTTTGTAGTCCACTGTTCTCTTCTCCTATGTTTCTAACCATCCCTCACTCCTCTACTCACTTGATTCCCCCCTGTTTAATCTTTGCTCTTAGACTATATTAAATTCTACTTTCTGATTGCATCTATAGTTAACTGTCTGATATTCAGCCACTTCCAATTGTCTATCCCTCGTTTCCCCCCTCCATCCTAATTCTAACTCTATTCTAGTCAACTCTATCATCCACACCTTTGCTCCCTTTATCAGCTACTATTTTTTCTTTAGATTTTCCTCCTAGACACTCTAAAGCCTTTTTTTCTGTATTAAAATGCTTACAGTTTCACTCATTGTTTTTCTTCAGTTTCCAGTCATCTCCTGAGAACTGGTGCCCCCTCAGTACACCTTCTTTACCCCCATTCCTACCCACCCCCACATACAAGAAATTTATACTCTATCCTCTTTGACCACACCCCTTTCCCCTCCCAACTTCCTCTCTAATCTTTCATTCAACAGTCATTTCCTCCATACATAAAACAACCTATCATATTAAGCAACCTTGAAAATAGTTGTACTTCACCACCACTTCTTTTAAATAGTCATTTTAATATCTACTTATTTCCCTTGCCTACCACACAATATCCCCCCAAAACTTAAATTTTCTAACAGCTTCCTAGTAATTATTCTTCTCACCTTTTATCAATGCACTCTGACACACAAATACTCCCCACCGACTATTGTCTACACCCAATCCATGCACTCTGCCACCTATTTTTTCTCTATAGCCCCTACTCTTTTTTATCTTTCTGCCTACACCTTGCATAAAATAAAGATATTCCCACAATCCACACTCCCCCTTAAAACTGCAAAAAACCTACCTCCATTTTAACTACAACATTTCTCCCAGTTTGCACATTCAAAACGTACTGTCAGGTGACATTCATCATGTCCCTGGACCTGAACTCAGCTCCACTCTTCGTACTTACTCCTTTCACCCCCCAATCTCCACCACCATCACAACTCTTCAGACTCCACATCCACGTCCATCAAAAACATATCTATTTTATCTATAAACATTCAAAGCATTATAAGTAACAGCTTCCCTTTTCATGCCTGGATCTCCATACACACCCCTGATATTCCCACCCTCTTTAAAACCTGGATTAAGTCACACATATCCAACTCTGAATTTCTTTCCCCAGGCTATAACATCTTCAGGCAAGATAGACTAGAGAAAGAAGTTGAAAGTGTTGCTGTTCTCTACTCCAGTCAGCTCTCCCTCTACCCTCTGTCTATCTCTCTTCCAAACTTCCATCCTGCTGAAGTACTCATTGTCAGTTGTAAACTGAACAATCACAAGAAACTAGCAATTGTTTTTATTTATATCCCTCAAGTAACAACATCCCTGTGCTGTAGCTTCTTATCTCCTGGATCTCTCAGATATTTCTTATGAAACAGTAATCTTGGGTGATGTTAACATTGACTGCAGTGCCCTTGACACAGATTCCCCTAACACCCCTATTAACCACTATGGTTTCTCCAAGCGTATCACTACTCCTACTCATCTAAATAACCACTCCAACTCTGGCCAACTTCTAGACTGTATCCTCACCTCAAATCCTAATCTCTATCACAACCCCTCCACCCTACCTGATATCATATGTGATCACCACCCCACCTTTGTACTTAGACACTCTCCACAATTACACAAGCTCCAGCAATACAAGGATTATCATAAACTTTCTAATTTTAACCCTGATACCTTCAACTACTTGCTCTCCCCAACCATTTGGTCCTTCCTCTATAACTTTCCTCTGGAGGATGCAGTCATGACATATAGCAACATCTATTTAGATACACTTAAATCCTGAGCCCCCATCATAAAAATAAGGATCAAAAGTCATTTTGCTTCCTGGGTTAACAAAAAAAACAGTTGAGCCCCCATGAACAAGAAAGAATGTGTGTGGAAAAAATGGAAAAATCAAAATCTTCCACTGATATTCAAGCCTATAGAGAGCTCCATAATCAAACCAAAAAAAAGGTTATCATCAACAACCAAACTTTTTTTTCAAAAAACACTAAGCAATCCCCATTCCAACCCCCAAAAAGTCTGTCAATCTGTTAATAAGCTGCTACATCCTGGAGGAAAACCATGCCCTAATAGCTCTTCCACTGATACTGCTACCTTTCTAAATTCCTTTTCATTGACTCTATCCATAATCTAACTAAAATGGCACTATTACCCACCCTCTTTCCCTACATCTACTAAAATAACCTCCTCCTGTTTCAAACCCATCCCTACAACCTATATCAAATCACTTTTTAGCAAACTTAAAACATGTTCTGCATCAGTCGACAACCTCCTCCTCAATTCCTAAAATGTGCTGCCAATTCTATTGCTTACCCCTTTTCCATATTAGTAAATAGATCCATCAAAGGAAACAGTGTACCTGACATCTGGAATAAATTTTATGTCATTCCCTTACATAAATGGGTATCTGAACTGATGCCTCAATGTTTAGGCCAATTGCCATCTCCCCTGCCAAAAAATTTAGAAAAATGCATTCATGAACAGTTTCTTGATTACCTTCTGCCAGAAAATCACCTCACCCCTACACAGCATGTTTTTTTTCTCCCAAAATACTGCTCTGACATCTTTCACAAACTCTGTTGCTAACTCTCATGACAATAGTAAGTTAGTCTCCTGTCTATTTGTGGAAATATCCAAAGTCTTCTATACTGTTTCCCACAGATTACTTCTATTCAAGCTAACTACCTTTAATGTCTCCAAGACTGTACTTTCTTTGTTCTCCAGCTACCTCTGAAACAGATTCCAAGCAGTTAAATGGCAATCTAACTTAGCTCCCTTCTTACCTGTACAAACAGGGTTACCCCAAGGCTCCATCCTTGGACCCCTGTTATCTAATATCTTCATTAATAACCTCCACTCTTCCTCTTCACTTCAGTCATACAATATGATGATGATTCCACAATCATCTCCTGCTCAGACAATATCTTCCATCTTCACACCCTGACCCAAGAATCTCTGCACTTAATTGAAAAATGGCTAACTTCCAACCAACTTCGACTTAACCCTAAGAAAACTAACCGTCTCTTATCCCTCCCTAAATCTCTCTAACATAACAAAGCTACCTCTACAGTCTCCTCCCTAAATAATACTATCATCTCTATTGAACCTCACACTAAACATCTGGGAGCTATTATCGATTATCAGCTAAAGTTTAATCTCCATATTCAGCAGTGCATTAAAAAGACTCATCAAAAGTTAGGCCAGCTATACAGGCATAACAAATTCCTCACAGATGCCTCTAGGCTCTCCCTTGCACAAGCCTTCCTACTCCCCATCCTACTATATGCAGCCCCTATTCTTACTCAACTCCAATCCAACCTTATGTCTAAACTGGAACTCACTTATAATAAAATTGTAAGATTTGCCTCCAATCTTCCTTACCACTCTTACCACTGCCTATCCTTGAAAAACCTGCAGAGGCTGGAATTTAACCATCAACTCCTACTACCCCAGCTTCTCATGACTCATTCTGTCTTACATGAACTCCCCTCCTGCCCCTCTCTCTCTTCTTTCATCCACCCCTACACTCCCAACTGTGCCCTCTGTACCTCTCAACAGCATCTTCTGCAAGTATATGTGCCCACCAAAAATATTGGCAAACTCCTCTCCAAGTACTCAATGGAAAATGCCTGGAATACACTACCACATAATGTTAGATCAATCCCAAACCCTAACTTTTTAAAACAGCTCTAAAGGATAACCTTAGTAAATCATGGTCATGCTTATGCAATCACCCAACTTAATCCTATCTTCCCCTCCTCTTATACTCACCTAATACTCCTGCAACAGCCATTTCTGCTCTGTCTGTGATATATCTTCTAATAATCGGCTCTTCTCTCAGCTCTGCAGACTTGGATAGTGATTTGTGCCTCGGAATTATCTTCTGTGTATAGCGTACATTTATAATTTATCTGTTCACTTTATTTTTTGCATGCTTGTGACTGTTATTTAAATTTTTTCTCTTAATACTGAATGGCACTTTTGAACTTTAATATGGTTTAAGTCACTGTATATATTCTAGCATGTTTTTTTCTCTGACTAGTTGTCATATTTAGTTAACGCTAAATGTTATTGTTTCACTCTGTCACTGTAATACTTTTGTTACATGTACTACTTGGAACTTTTCTCCTCTGGCCTCCAATGAAAAAGGGCTTCATTTCTAAATTTAAACCCTTCCTAATAAGCTATACATTAAATTATATACTATACGAACCTGCATGTCTCTGCTAACTTTTCCAAAATAACTCCAAAAACTTTAAATATTTCTACTGCTTAATAAACTTCATGGCATATACATACACACAGTAAAATAATATGCATCTCCATAGACTTAATCCCTATTTAAAACAGCATGTACACATATTGTTCACATACTGCACAGTCATTTTTGCATTAATACTCCTATGTCACATTTGCATTCTTCTCTGTACTCCCTCCCTCTCCTTAGCCACCCTCCCAATTGTTATTGGAATGCTTAATTGTCTGCACCCCATCATTACCTCCACTTTACATTGAAACATTGCCAAATACAAAATCCTACTAACTAAAAGCTCATACAATAACTTTTCCTAAACATTTTTCATAAAAACAAGTCACAATTGAGCCATTATATAAAGATTGCATTATATAAAAGTATTTTACTTTAAACACACTAAGACAGACTCTCTATATCTCATACATACTTTTGAAGACCTTCTGTGCATGCTAATATCTACCTCCATTCAACCCTATACTCCATCTGGTGGGCCACCAACATTAATGTGACACAATGATCACAACAAATATATTAGGTCCACCTCTGTTTCTTCTGTCATGTATGCCTATTTTTGCCCAAAATGCACTCACCATAAACTCTAAACACTACTTGCAAGTCTGATACTATTACAGTCAGTAGAAATTCAACCAAACCCTGTTGCTTACAACCTGAAACATTAACAACAAATGGGCTGAAATTTTTACTGAACCAAAATAATCCCATAGTAATGGGAATAACCAAATTATGGCATAAAGATGATGCATAGATCCCTACCCACCAGCTTTTAAAACTATATAATATTTAATGACAACTGCCCCAGAAACAGGAATGGAGAAAGTGTTATGATAGTGCATAAAATCCACATTTCCTCAGTGACCCTGAGAAAAAAAAAATAACTCCACCATGGATACCAACCCCAGGTGAACATTAATGCATATATCTATATCAGGTGCATTCAAATATTCATTGATACCATCTATATACCACATCCATCATTAATTAATAAACTGCATTAATTGTTGAACTCCATAATTGCATTAACTAAAGATCACCAATTTATCATCTTGGGGGACTGTAATCTCAATTTTCTTGTATCCCTGCAGGGAAAGTTATATATACTTACAGTAATGCTTAACCTCACACAAGTAATTTGGGTTAACACAAGAACAAATATTCTCACCAATAAATAATCATAAATTGATATTATTCCATCCAACATCTTTCCAAAAGTCACCATAATCCAATAGTATCCTCATGGCCATTCAAAATCTCACCCCCCACACACACCCATCCACACACACATACACACAGAGACCAAACTGCATTATCACAAGAAACATAACAAAATCCACTGAAGATGTGCTAGTACAGGAGCTTATACTTACTAATTTGTCTCCGCTTTACAAAACTACTAACCCATACACAAGTCTAACAATATTCCTCAAAGCTCTTGAATGAATACAACACAAACTTTAGACAACATTTGGTCTTTAAAGTCCCATGGCTGCTCACTCTCACACTACCAGTCTATTGCAAAACAATTAAAGCAAGGGATCAAGCCTTGAGGAATTCCAAATCTAATCCATCAAACCATGATAATATAGGCATTAATTGTAACCTGCAGAAAACTACTAGAATCACTTCTAATACAGCTAAAGCACCTTGCCCTGAACTTACTGCTACCTTGACTAGAAATTATGTATTAGTTATAGCCTTACAAACTTGTTATTAACTGGACTAGTTATTGAGGAATTACAATTAAATCCTCAGATTCTTTCATCTTAGCCCTCACAATCAGCATCATTGCTTTGCTGTCTTAAAAATAAAATTGGCTTCCAGTGCATGCCAGGCTATCCCTTCTTCTCATCTCCCTCACATTTAACTTAATCAGGGTAAACCATTGCCTGGCCATAAAAAAATCATTCTTTTCAGAAACAATTCTTCAGTAAATACCATGCTAACTGGCCTGTGAGTCCTTTTTAAGTTTAGTAAACTCAAAGTCAAAGTAAACTTTACTGTTACTCAGATTATACAACTTGTGCATCAGTGAATGAAATTTTGTTGCACCTTCTCAAAGTGGAGGCATTTTCACACATAGACAGTCTGCATTACAACAGCTACTACTGATATGACACACATTATTGCCTTAGACACTTAACTAACTATACATAAAAATTGCACAAAAAGTGAGAACTTTTTGTGGTAATCATTACTGCACATTTAGGATTGCTGTAATCATTATTGCACATTTAGGATTGCATACGAATATGAATTAAGAGAATCCCAGTGGGATTATTCCATCAAAGTTATTTCTTATTTTCTTTAAAGGTGAGAATCAAACCCTGTTCCTTGTGTTTGTGAGGCAAATTCCTTAGCAATTACAGAAACGCTCATTCCCTTATATCACCCCCATAATTTGTACTCCCTGTACATTTCTATTAAAACTGTTATTGCTAGACCCACATTCATTCTTCTAAAGAAGAGCATCCACTCACCAGACTGTCTCCTACAATTTTGAACTCAACCCAGATGATATTATGAGTGAATCTAAGTTTCTAAGTTTTAGGAAAAAACAATTAAATACTTTAAACAATACTCATAATGTACACGCTTTGGTAAACCTGATTTACGAATATCATCTATACACTTGCCGCTCTGTTCCTACATTTTCATAGACATGCCAATGAATGAAAAATTCTCATAATTCTCTCTCCACTCTCTCTTTCCACTTGTTCCAATACTCTGTCTCCCCTATCTCCTGCAATTTCTCCTGTCATGTATATTGCCAACTTATATCTTGCTAAATTTCTCATCTCCCATCTTCAACTACTATATTTATTCAGACTTCCATGCACTTTGTATTTTACCCTTGTCAAAATTGGTATTAATTTGTTTTATTGTATGTTTATTTAACATTTGTGTACTGTGGAGATCTGACTGGGATAGTAACCCATTTTCAGCAGAGGCCCGAGGAGAAAAGCTCCAAGTACAACAATGATTTACAATGTATTAGTCTTTGTAAAGTTACATAAAACAAGATGTCAAAGTACTGTAAGTTCATCATACATAATTTACAGTAATAATTAGAATACTGCTTGTGGGTAATTTACCCATGGAGAAAAGTATACCTATTAGGATGATTAGCATAGAATATTCAGAGGACATAGGTGCATACAATTCGATTTACAGTGTACAATACGCTAACACAACAGGTAGGCTACTGACCCCTGGATGCAAGTGATGACAGCAAGATGACTAATTAATATTATATGAGAGAAAACATCTATATGTAAGTTTGACAAATTGCCCTCTCTCTCTATATATATATATATATATATATATATATATATATATATATATATATATATATATATATATGTATATATATATATATATATATATATATATATATATATATATAAGCAAAAAAGCATCCCAAACCAAAGTGAGCAAAATCCAAAGATATAAATCAGAAAAAATCCCAAGGTATGGAGACAGGCACATTGTTAAAGATTCCACAGTACATTTTTGTGGAACTGGAAAAATAAACAGACTTGTGGAATCTTTAACAGTATGCCTGTCTCCATACACTGGGACTTTTTTCTGATTTATCTATATATATATATATATATATATATATATATATATATATATATATATATATATATATATATATATATATATATATATATATATATATATATATATATATATATATATCTTCCTGATGGTGTAAAAGCGAGAGAAGATTGGATGGAATAGAAGAGGGAGAGGATTAGAGGGAAGTACAGGTGAAAGTGGTAGGAGTGAAGGTGAAGAGATGGTTGAAGTGTGGGAGGTGGTGGAGGGCTGGAAAAGTCTTTCAAGTGGAGAAGGAGAATGTGAGATAAGATCTGAAACGTAGCTAAATGAGAAAAGAGGTGGTAAATGAAACCAGTGAGTACTCAGTCAGGGGAAGTGTATGAGCAGAGTCAGTAATTAATTAGGTGTAACTTGAGAAATTGTTTAAACTTGGTTGGGTTGGGAGTATTGAGGATGTGTTGGTGGATGGAGTTCCACGCTTTGGAAATAGTGCTGGAGAATCTCCAAAGCTGTTATTTAGTTTGGTGACTTTTAACAGGAGTTTGTCAATAGATCTTAATGTTCTATTATTTCATTAGGGTTGAATACGATTTTGGAATGCTGGGCATTTGTGTGGTTGATTTATAATGGTATTGGCAGTTGTGAGTTGAGTTAGGGATAAGAAGTTGGGTAATTATAATCTTAGTTGGTGTAGGGCTACACAATGGTGGGATCTATATGATACATTAGTGGTGAATTTGGCAATTTTGTGGTAGCATGCCTCAAGTCTGGACAGGTCAGTTTTTTAAGGTTAGTGAAGATAGGGCAGGCATACAGCAGTGTAGAAAGAAGGTGAGTCCTGGCAAGTCTGGTGGGGTTGGTTAGAAATGGCTTGCCACTGTAGAGTGAGCCTAGTTTGATGTGGGGTCTTTTTGATGCTGACTGCTATGTGTTTATCAACTCCCAAGCTGCTATTGATGGTGACACCAAGAAGTTTAGTATGAGAGACAGGTTTGATTATGTTTTTAGATGAATAAATGAGAAAGGGTGATGGTTGATCTCTGGGTTTTTTATTGTTGAAGAACATTAATTTGGTTTTATTTGGTTTAAGATGAGTTGAAGGCTGGCAAGGTAGGATTCTATGGCTGAGAAGGATTTTTGGGTTTTCTCTTGTAGTTGTGGGAGGGACGATACAGCACAAACTAGAGTGGAATTGTCTGCGTATTGAATTATGTTTGCAAGGTGAATGGCAGAGTGAAGTATATTGGTAAAGATGATGAAGAGAAGTAGCCCTAAAATTCATCCTTGGGGGCACCAGCTGTAATGGGTAGAGGGGATGAGAGTTGTTTTGCCACTTTGCCACTTGCTGTCATTCTGATAGGTAATCCTGAAACCAAGAGAGCACTGAGTGGGACAGGTTTAGTAAAGAGAGCTCACTGAGGAACGTCTGGTCAGGTACTGTGTTGAATGCCTTTGACATATCTAGGAAAATAGAGGAGACGTGGTGGTCTTCATTTATGAGTTGTTATAGAGTTAGTGAAGCTTAAGAGGGCAATAATGGTGCTACTTTGGGGCAAAAACATGTTGCGAGTTGGCTAGCAAGTTGTTACTGGTTAGATAGTTCATGAGTTATTAGTGTATGCATTGTTTTCTCGGATTTTTGATAGGGGAGATAAAATGGCTAATTGGTCTATAGTTGGAAAATTCTGTTGAAGTTCCACCTTTGTGTAGAGGAATGACATAGGACATTTTCAAGATTTTGGTTATATATTGCTGTTTGGTTGATTAACTGATCAATAGAGAGACTGGGTAGGAGATGGCACTGGCTGATAATTTGAGATATTCATTAGGTAGTAGGTCTGTGGCTAGGGTTATGGGCTTTAGCTTATTTTGCAATTTTTTATGGTGTTTGTTTGGATTGGTTTTGGAGAAAAGAAAACTGGTGGTGGTTGCTGATATGGAACAAATAGATGGGGAGGATTATTATTGTTATTATTTACCAGGGATATTATTGAGTTGGTAAAGAATTAATTAAACTGGGTGGCTATGCTGTCTTGATTGTTTATGGTAGTGGGGGTTGGGGTTAAGGAATGACCAGGTTGTTGGAGTTTTTAATAGAGAACCATAATTCTTGGGGGTTGTTTTGATGTGTTTGTTGTATGTTAGTATAGTATGCTTTTTTTTCATTTTTGATTTTTTTTGGACTTGTTTTTTAATTGATGGTATATTTCGAAGGAAGATTTTTATCCTTTTGTTACCTAGTATAGGGACCAAGCTTTGTTTCTTTGTTTCAGTAAACATTTAGTTTCTTTAGTCAGACAGGAAGTATGGTTAGATTTAGCTCAGTTCATACAGGAGCTAAACTGTTTAGAATGTTGAGGAATTTGGTGTTAAAGTACTCCACATCTGAGTCTAGATGGAGATGCAATATCAAGGTCCAGTCACAGCGTTGTAATAGTAAATTAAATGTTGTGACTGAAAACTCTTTTATGTTGTGGGTCTGTTTATAAATTACATTTTATGGTGGGCTGGGGCAGTGCCTATGCAGATAGGTGGACAGGTGATCACTTAGGCTATCTAGGAGGCATGCAGAGTCATAACCTAGTGCTGATTTGTTGGTTAAGGAACAATCTAATATAGACTGTCTGTTACTGTGTTTATCCATCCTAGTAGGTGATTTTATCAATTGGGTAAAACCATATAGATTTATGAAGTTGGAGGTGTGATCTGAAGCACAAGTACACCAGTCAGTTTTGAAATCCCCCATTATTATGGTCTCTGATTAAATGTGGCAGATGACCAGGATAGAAGGTTTTCAATAATGGATGGACTGTTTCCAGGAGGGATGTAGACTGAGATGATGGTGATGTATTTATTTGGATTGACATCAAGAAGGCAGGTTAGTATCTCAGCATTATTGAGGCCTTGGGGGGTTACTTGTAAGTGTTCAAGCTTTAGAGAATATTTGTATATTATGGCTATGCCTCCGCCATATTCTTTTATTCTATGAAGTCTATGGATTTTGTAACCTGGGGACAGGAGTTCCTTGTCTTTTATATAGGGTTTTAGCCAGTTTTTTTTTTTATTACTGCTATGTCAGGGGTATAAAGGGAGAGGGCAGTATAAAATTAATTTTATTTATTTAAGATGTCCCTCACATTCATGTTAACAAATAGGAAGTTGGAGCTGGTGCATCATATATTTGTAGTGGTTTGCAGGTGAGTAGTGCTTGGGCTAAGAGGTACTTGCTGTGCGTTTTGTGGCTTGCATTTTGGTGGATGTTGCCACTTAGTTTTAGTTGTGTTTTTTTGTGTAAGAAGTAGTATGAGAGTTTTGGTGCTGGTGAAGTATATTTATGGGATGGGTTGTGGAGACTTGTAGTTGAGCATATATATCTATATGTGAATATATCTGCCTTGGAGGTGTTAAAAAGGTGTGGTATTATGTAAATATTAGTATGGCAGGTATGGGGTAGGCTAGGGAAGGGATAAGTGGGAGAGAGGATGTGTGTGACTGTGTGATTATGATATGAGGTGAGATGGAGGACTATTGTGAGCAAGCTCAGGATGGAGATATGTAAGTATAAAATTATAATATATGTGATGTATTATTTTATGGGTGAAGATAGTGAAGAATTATTGAGTGGATGGTTTGTGGGGAAAGTATAGCTTTGGTAATGAGTGCTAAGGGGTAAGTTGGAGAGATAGAAAGAGTGTGTGTCTGATGGATAATGAGTTAATTGGATTTGTGGGGGGATTGACTTGGTGATAGGTTGAGTGTATGTGGTGGGCATGGTGAGGTTAAAAAGTAAATGTAGTTGTGGTTGGGGTAGGTGGGAATTGGGGGTAGGGTAGGGAAGTGGAGTGAGCCTGAGTGTAGCAAGGGTGAACAGAGCAGGTTGAGCTTATGAGCCTAATAGTGATGTCCTCCAAGAAAAACAATCAATGTTATTGACTCAGAAGTTAGTTTCTAATAAATTGTTGGTTCTGATGTTAAGTAACGTTAAAATAAATTATTTTTCCCACATCTCATGCACAAGCTTTTTACCTTAATTCTTTCTCATAGTTGAAATGTATGTATGTATGTCAAGTAAATGGTACAAAATTAAACTCATATGCATTAACTTTTCTCTTTTACTTTGTTATGTATGTGTATTTTTTAATGCATATTCTGTTATGCTGGTTTAGAAAAAGCTTTTTTTTTATTTTTCAGTTTGTGAATGTCTCTAATGCCTAGGTCATGCCTTACAATGGTCCTCACTCCAGTGCACTTATCTACTTAATACATGTATAAATAAATGGGTCCTGGTAACTTTGTCAAACAGTACTTTGGTCAACATCTGTTTAATCTACACAATTTGGTTGACTAAACAGATGCTCTACAGTAATGCAAGATCGATAATTCCTAGTTAGGTGTGATCTCAGAGTTAGAATATATAATTATTAGGGAACTTGCCCCATGCAAAAATTATGATTTATTTCTCTTTTTAAGTTTTGCATGCACCGAGATTAATTCTAAGCTCATGTGTAGTAGGGTCTTGACATGCATAATGTCGATCAATTTGTTATGACATTATGCATGTCAACAAAAAAGTATTCAATTAATTTAAGAAAATCCAAATAAACATCTATACAATAAATGTTGAGGTATGCCTCCTTAGGGGTAATTGTGTTACATTAAATGAGATTGCTGCTCACATGCTCCCACATGTGGGGATGTGGGAGAATTATCAACAATATAAAATGCACATCATAGACAAAATACTATTCCCTAGTTTGAAAATGCTGCATAGCTTATTAAATGAAAGTTTTGTCATTTTATAAGAATTCCATTGTAAAATGTTATGACAAGAGGTTGAATTAAAAGCAGTATATTGTGTATGTCTCAGAAATTACTAAGAGTAAGAATATGCAGAAGGAAATACCATGTTTTTTTCACATATATTATTTTTATTAAAATGTTGGCATTCAATATTTCTTGTAGATTCATTCTAAATGCATATCAATAACCCAGAGAGGAGAATGTTTTTGACTAGCATGAAACATTTTGCAAGGATAGGAAAACAATTTACTAATTTATTATTACTTATTTTCAGATTATGAAAATTCTATCTTCCAGATGTGACTATTACTTATTTTCAAATTATGAAAATTCTATCATACTGATGTGACACATAATGTGTACAAAAAGGCATAGAAAGCACATGGATTTTGTTACAAATAATAGCATAGTTTTAAAATGACCCAGATTTAAAACTAGAAGCTATATTAATTTTAAATACAGTTTTAGAATATGGAATATGGACATGTACAAACACTTCCTAGAAAAGTTATTTTTCAAAATGAAAACAAAAAACAAAAATATCTGTTGGTGAAAGGCATAATGCTTTTTAGCCATGATGTTTATAAATTATTTTCTGCATGCAGTTAATCTGTGAAGTTATCTTAGATTGACTTGACTAAAGTGTTTCATAAAATGGCTTGTTTTCCTTATATGTTTTTACCCCAAACCTGCAAAGACCATCCTACTTCTCCTTTGATTGCCCCATTGATCCATGCTGCCTTTCCAGGAGTAGGATCTGAGAACGCAATTAATTCCAAGAGAGGCAAGAAATGACTGAAAACAGTGGTACTTTTATCCACTATGAGAGCTGGTAACTTTTGCTTTACCTAAGTCATAGATAACGTCTGCCATAGCTTCTCCTGGCTAATTCATGTGAGCCATCTCAAAATGCAAACATAGTCATCCAGGTAATCTAGCATTGGCAAACCCATGGCAAACCCAAGGCCTCTTTTTCACCTGTCCCTGAAATAGGTGAACCAACAGTTAGATCTTCTTTCCTACCTCCTCTCTTGCAGTTTCTCCCTGCATCTAATACCACTAATTGAATGTGGGTGACTGGTTCAAAAAGCAGGGCTTCAACCCTCTTCACCAACAAACTTGTCTTTAAAATAGCATGATATGAAAAACAAGTGAAGTTTTACAAAACTGTAAGGCTATGTAATATCTGTTGGTGTTTTCTCATATTTGCCTGAGTTCCACTTGAGTTTATACATCTCTCATGCACTATGTCCTGCTTTCTATTACTCCACAAATCAGAAAAAATATAAATAGGATCATTCTTATAACTCTGTGGACATGCTTTTAGTATATTATCTTTACATATGCATTATATAAGTTTTAGGAATCACAGTCAAGCATGCTCATAATGATGGGTAAATCAGTAACTGAATAATATGTTAAGTAAACATGGAAATGAAGCTAATGACATCTTTTCTATAATCAGGCTTTTTGAGCAGTGTGTTTCTTACAGCATGCAATAAGTGAATGACAAATGAATGAATAAATTAATAAATACATACTAAAAATAAACACAGGATTTTCAGTGTCTATACTAAGAGACTGGACAAAATATAGTGATATTTTAATACATGCGGAACAGTTCTGTTTGAAAAGTAACTAAAGCCAGCAATAGGTGACAAAAAAAACTTTACAGTACATTTACTATATAGCAAATCAATACCCTTTCAAAGTTAAGATGCTTAAAGCTGTGCACAGAAACCTAGTTAATCCATTATTTCAAATTGTTAGGCAAGATCTACCTGCTGTGTTGTGAATGGGTTTGCTGATCAGGCTGTCAGTTAAGGCAAGCTGAACGCATGATAGCGCTCTGAAATTATATTAAGAGAAGTAAGCCATTAGCTAAATGCACAGCATGCTTAATGAGACCTGCACTACATGGTCCTATACTTAGTGCCAGGTGGAAGGAATCATCTGTGCCTGCCATGCATTTACCTAATTAGTTCTAAACATGGCTTGTTATGAATGACAACTGAAGCTTTTCAATTGTAAAAATCATACAGCTCTCCTTTACTAAGTGCTGATTGCATATGATTTTAGCAAGCAATGTGGTCTGTAATAAACTTCTTAAAGACAGATAAAGTTTGGAACCAGCATGAGTACATTCAATAATTAACTATAGGCAATGATGTGTGTGATAAAAATGTTTGTCCTTAGGGGTTTATTATGAAAATGATACTTTTGCCATTTGTTGCACAGACTCAAACATACCTTTTAGCTATCCAGATTTTCACACAATGTCCAGAATTTTGCCTCACATTTTTGGTTTGTTTCTTATAAAATTTGTCATTTTCTGGCAAATCATTGAGGATTGGGGTCAATAAATAATGACAGACATTTGAGATTCAGACTTCATATCACTCAGAAAATTCATGCTAATAGAAAACCTAGTATTTCTATCAACTTTTGTAAGAGTGATATTTAAAGTCTGTCCCTGATTTTGGGCCTTTGTCACCCATTATTTTTTGCTTTGTCCAGATGTCTAGTGCTAAGAGGTTGAGCAATATAGTCTCCAGTAGCCATTTTCATTACAATTACCTTTGACAAAGTAAAGTGCTATACTTATGTGTGACTAGAACATACATTTACATTGCTGAGTAATGCATTTAATTATTTATCTACCTGTCTGTGTATATTTGTATGTATGTATGTATGTATGTATGAATCTAGTTACTTACCTATTTGCCTTTATCTATCCATGTAGCTATCTATCTATCTATCTATCTATCTATCTATCTATCTATCTATCTATCTATTCAATTATCTATCTAATTTATTTTGGTCATCTCAGACTTTCATCACCAAGTTTTCCACATGTACTCTGTTAACTATCCAGTTTTTTCTTTATCTCCAGCCACTTTAAGAATCTATACGACAAATGAGAGGCCTTCTTTTTGTGATCTTTATTTGAAGGATGAGAGATTGGACACTGGTGAGCCATCATCTTTAGCTGGTTATTTTTCAATAGCTTGTACTACTCCTCACTCCCTTGTCATCTGACATGGCCAAGATGCAGCAAAGCTTACAGCACTAAAATGTGTTAGCAAACTTTCTCACACTCAGCTTGGTTATGTATGCACTAGGGCCAGTCATATGTGCACAGGTCAACAACTGTTCTTCCAGAACCATAGTTTGGTAATCTGGTACCTTGTGCAATTCCCCAAACTAACATTCCTTCAACTCAAATTTGAGAAGCAAAATAAATAAATAAATAAATAAATAAAATAAAAAATCACACACCAAGTACTTCATCACGTCAGCAATGACCACAAATATTTCTTCATCCTCAACACTTGTCAAGTCTCTAACACCTTGCACCCAGGACTGTCTCAATCTCCTTTAGAATGAGACATTCATGGTATCTGAGACATCTGAACCCTGCCTCCTCCTCCAGAAGGAATGACCTCTTCAGCAGTTGTTTCTAATCCCAATTCAGTAGATGTTCCTCATCCCTTCTAATCCTTTTCTAATTGTTTTTATATCTACCACTGTTTTATAGACATGTGTAATGTATTTCTAGGTAAGCATTCTTTAAAGAACAACTACACCCTAATTACATAATGTCCTTGCCTCAGAGTGTATTTTGATTCCTAAAGAGTAATGCACTTATTAATATGAATTAAAAAAAGCATGCCATAACAAATATTTCCTTTCTGCAGTATTTCTATTCCAGTCATCTTTATCAGTGCTAACTGTACCGCAAAATGGAATCTAATGATACTTTCTTTAAGAATTTGTGTACCTTACTCTAACATTATTTCACCTATCACATTTGAAAGCTGCTTGCAAAAAAAAACAAAAACAAAGCAAGATACATATACCTCTTTCCTTTTTGGTGTTTCACATCCTTGATTCGTAGTCAAACCTTGCAGCTCTTTTACTGGTTTTTATTATTTACTGTTGCATTCTGCTTCTCTTATGGGGTCATAAAGCTATGGTGCCTGTTTTTACCTGAAGGTGGAAAAAATAATAACCACTGAGTGCAACAAAATTCCACTTTTTTAAAGGCTGTGATATCGCTGCTATTTCCTTAAAGTTTCTGCAAATACTTTTTGAAGGTTATATAACACATATGTAGGAAACAAATGCATAGCCAACAAGGGGTTTAGGGTTGGTATAATGGACTGGGTGTTTACTTCAGAGACACAAGCTGTGGGGTATGATTTTCACCTTTGAAATGGAAATTTATTAGGCTTAAAAGGGCCCATAAAGGCAGCTAGCCTAGTACTTACATATAAGCTATATATATATATATATATATATATATATATATATATGAAGACTAACTGTGAAGACTAACTACAGGCAAATTACTGTCACTTTCAGTGAGGAATCTCAATCTTAACAGTAAGAAAAACCTAGCCAAGCTAGAATTTTCACTGTGTGATACCTTAAACCTCCCGTAACAGAGGCCAATGGGATATATGCAAATTACCCGTAAGTGCATCAAGTGTTTCAGCTAAAGATCTTCTGAATACTCATGACTTTTTACTTTTTTTCTTTTTAAGTCTTTGTGGATACATTCAGATCAATAAAACAGTACTTCCTACTACTTTCATTCTTAGTGAATGTACTTGTGATATGCCAGGTGAGGCTAGAGTGACATAGTCCCATCAGGTATATCTTCACAGTACATTATGCCCAAAAAGTAGCTATCTGGAGAACAAGAGCATATCAGGGTTTCTGCCACCAAGAGGCCATTTTGAGATGGTAAAATTAGTAATAAGATGCAATTATGCTGATTGGCAATTTTGGAATGTACAGAGCTTAGTGGCAATATATATATATATATATATATATATATATATATATATATATATATATATATATATATATATATATATATATATGTATATATATATACATGGTCGACATTTCAGAATGTCGAAGACCATATTGCCGAAACCATATGATCGACATTCGAAATGTCGACCATGTGGAACCGGCATCTGCAAACAGTGTGGAATGGAAAGATTTCCATCTTCCGCACTGTAGTGCTATCTCTGAGTTGGTATATTTAAGTTCTGGGGGGTTCAGATGGGTGTAGCCCCACCGCTTGCAGATTTTGTTGTGTTTTTTTTTTTTCGACCATATGGTTTTCGACATTCTGAAATGTTGGCCATATCAAGTAGACCCATCTATATATATATATATCTATATATCTATATACATATATCTATATCTAATATATATATATACATACATTACATCATGTGTTATAAAATTATAAAGATTTAACCTTCCTATGAAGTACAGTCCATGACAGTTGTGGGGTAGAAGCAATTAAAACACGCAAACAGAGACAGTGATCAAACTGAAACAATCCTTAATGAGACTAATGACTGTGCCAAAAAATATGGCCACCATTTTCATTTCCACTAAATGGTGTGCTTTATCGAAAACATTATTGCCTAAAGGTGTTTAGTTTGAAAATCAATCCAATAATGTTAAACACGTAAGTTATTTTGTTTAAGTGTAAAATGTACTTGTACTGCATGTCTAAACAAACAGGCAATTCTTGTTCCTTCAATTGCAGTGCTTAAAAAAACTGCAGTGGTGGTGCTGCGGTAGCGTTGTCAGCTCACAGTAAGACGCTGTCCGGTTCGATTCTCAGCTAGAGCGTCTTCTGTGTGGAGACATGTGTGGATGGGCGTACCTTCATTGAAGGTTGTGCGTCAGGGCTGGCAACTCGGCATGTAAAAATCTACTGCCAATCATTAGCGGACCGGAGTTTCGCTGTGGCGACCCCTAACTAGGAAAAGCTGAAAGACACAACAACTCCAACAGAAATTGCATTTGCTCAAAGATCTATGAATTGCCCATAATTTCAAGGGCATTTACAGTATATCAGAAAACCATCACCACTGAATGTCATGCATGTACACAGATGGAAGAGGAATATAGTTTTGTACATACAACTGTGTAATTTAAAATGCAACATTTTTTAAATAGCTGTCATAGATTAGCAGTGTACATACAATGTTTTATTCAAAAATGTAACACTCAACAGAAAGTCCACTCACCTTTGCTGCTCAAAGCACAGAACGCTGTTGGTTCTATTTTCACACCATGTACTTGGATTAATCTTGCTATACTGACAGTACAGTGCAGTGAATTGCAGTACAGCATAAAGTTGGTGCTGCACTTGTGGGTGTACTGTCCTTCTGATGAGACATCAACTTGAGGTCCCACCTGCTTGAGTTGGTGTTATCTCAGATCATAGGATTATAGGAAGTTACTAGGCTAATTGCCCTAACTGCGGTGGTGGTGCTGTGGTAGCGTTGTCACCTCACAGTAAGATATTGTCCCATTCGATTCTCAGTTAGAGCATCTTCTATGTGGAGACATGCATGAATGGGCGTACCTTCGTTGAAGGTTGTGCATCAGGGCTGGCAACTCGGCACATAAAAATCTACTGCCAATCTTTAGCAGACCGGAGTTCCACTGTGGTGACCCCTAACCGGGAAAAGCTGAAAGACGCAACAACAATGACTAGGCTAATTACCCTAGGGCCCTTATAAGCCTAGCCAAGTTCTGCCCTTGTTTCCATGATCAGCACCTATTGCCCCTGTCCAGGAGAGACACAGGTGGAACCTCTGGGACAAATTTACTGTTACCCATCCAGTTGTCCAGATTGCACTTGAAGAGATCCATAGAAGTACTCTGCTTGACATGAATTAGGAGGCTGTTCCACGGGTGTGGTACCCACTGGTAGAAAAATCTGTCTCTTCAGCACGTTCTATTATTGTCACATACCAGGTTAAGGTCTTTAGAGCTAGTAACCTGTGAGGCATTGGACTTATGGATATGCAGCATTTCTGATAAAGCAGAGTCAGAGATTGTTTTATCCACAAGGCAAAGATCACCTCTAAGTAGTTTGTGTGAAATAGAATAAAGTGACAGTTATTTCAGCCAATACACATGGAACAGATGCTGAACACCTTGAATTCTCCTTGTGAGAAACTTTTGTGGTCACTTTAATTGATGCAGGTGCCTGGAAAGGTACATACCAAAAGGGGCATTGTAGTCAATTCTTGGCCTGATGAGGGAAGAGTACATAGAGGTTATAGCTTCTTTTTTCTGGTGGCAATGTACTTACTTATGAAATGAGCAATATAGAATGCCTTTCTTACCACTGTGGAGACATGGTGATCAAAAGTAAAGTTGTTGTCAACCTGTGTGCCCAGAGCTCTCACCACTGAATGTGTGCTTAAGGTGTTCCTATTGATGTGGTAGTTAGCATGAATATCTCTGAAAGAGATGATAATACATTTTTTTTTGCATTGAGTTTAAGGCCACGACTTTGGCACCAATCATTTTTTTATGTAAGACTCTCTTGTAGGATGTTGGCATTGTTTGGGAATTCTATGACCACTCTCAGTTTGCAGTCATCAGCAAACTTTGTCAGCCACAGACCTATAGTTTTTGCTTGTACTTCAGAGAAATAAATTCTAAACAGTAGAGGTCCCAGGACTGATCCCTGTGGAACACCACTGGTTATGGATCTGCTGTTGGAGGTGGATTTCCCCTATTTTGACTAGTAACCCACCTAATGATATAAGGATTGATACCTAGCTGGGTGAGGTTGTTAATAATGCCTGAGTGGGGGATAGTGTCAAGAGCCTTGGCCAAGTACAGGTAGGCTGCATGCACAGTTTTCCACTCATTGAGGGATCTGGTAACTGTCTCAATGAAGTCCACCAGATTTAACAGGCATGATCTTTCTTTGACAAATCCAAACTGAGTAGGGTCAAGTGCTTGGAGATTACCTATATCTTTGTTGATAAGGTCCATGATGATTTGCTCCATGGCCTTGCAGATAAGGCTAGTCAGGCTAATAAGTCCATAGTTCCCAGGGTCAGTGGAAGCACCACCCTTGTGCAAGGGGAATAACAGTGGCCATTTTCCATTCAGCTGGTATGAAGCTGGGGCTTAGACTGTGATTGAAAAGAGTACCCAATGGTGTTGCTAGTTCTTGTTGGAGCCCATGGAGGATGCAGCCTGGGATGTTATCAGGTCCCACAGATGCTGTGTTTTTGGCCTTACACAGGGCATTTATGACCTGCTTTCTAGCGATACAAGGTGAAGGACAGGTGGAAGGAATGTTATGGAGTATGTATGGTGGGGAGAGGGGAGTAAAGTTTTCACAGAATCTGTCAGCTAACAGGTTTGCTGTGTCCACAGGCTCAGTGTATGTGGTATCATTAACTACCAGTGTGGCACAAATCTGGGTCTTACATTATCGGCTATGGATGTAATTAAAGAAACCCTTATGGTGGCTCTTAGCTGAGGATGCTAATTTGGATTCATAGTTTGCTGTGGAGGTCTTCACAAGAAGTCTTATTTGCTTGCTTAAGCTCATTAGGGAGTATTTCCAGTTTAGGGCACATTCCGTCTTACTTTTGGACAACAATTTCTTCCTTTTATAGTAAAGCCTGTCAACTGCAGTTGTCCACCAGGCAGGTTTGCTCTCCTTTGAAGAGTTTATTTTGGTCCTATCAGGTACGTCCATGTCAATGCAGTTATACAGGTATTTGTAAAAAGCATTGGTGTAGGCCTCAGCATAGTTGCCAGTTCCGTCTGAGGGGGGAGGTGCAGTGAAGCTATTTATAGCATCCCTTAGAAGTATAATATAAAATCTGCTTTGGAGAAGTTTTTTAGTTTAGTTGCTGCTTGGGGGTGGTGGGGGGGGTCCAGAGTCATAGTTACTTCGAATGAGACTGATTTATGGTCAGATCTGACAAGGGAAGAGCTCACAGTGGGGGTGCTACAGTGGTCCCCCATATTGGTAAGCACCAGATCCAGGCTCCTAGTTGGGATGTCCACCAGTTGGTCCAGGGCACTGGAGTTAATGAACTCAAAAAACTTTTGGGCAAGTGAGTTTGAGCATGAGTAATTCACCCAGTCAATGGATGGGTAACTAAAATCACCCAGAACTGTGGTGTTCAGATGTAACTTGATGGGTTCCAGTAGATCCAAGTTAGCAGAGTGGGTCATTTAGCTAGCAGTGACTTGAATAGGTGTCCTACCAACAGTTAGTTGCACCTGATGTGTATCCAAGGAATCATACTGTTTAACAAATCTGGAAGTGTACTTATCTTTAATGAATATTGATAAACCACTTCCTTTAGTTTTCACACCTTCCATTCATGGTCTGAATGTATGGCATGAGGTGTAACCCAGTATGGCTGTGGTGCTCTCCACTGCCTTGAACCAGGCCTCCATGACTGCACAGATGTCAGTGTCTTTCAAAGTGAGGACTGCTTCCAGTGAGAGCAATTTCATTGTAAGACTCCTAGCATTTTGCAGCATAAACTTGAGGTTGTTTTTTGATGACATTTTTATGTCGGGAATTTCGTCCTTGTGACATTCCCTAAAGAAAGGCACTATGGGGTTGGCAAGAGCCTTTGCCAATAGCGAAAATCTCAGGGGTGACAGATGAAGACCATCTCTGGCAAAGCATCGAGATCTACCAGTCATGTTATACCAGGCTGACAGAAACTGGATCTCCATAGAATGAAACCAGAAATTAATCCAGTTAATGATTTTCTGTTTATATTGTGGTATCATCATAGGTGAGGGTAATATGCTGCTCAAGGCTAGGGACATACCTGCCTGGGACACATAATCAAAGAGCTCAATCATGTCTCTCTTTATGTAGTCCAGGGAGGTACATCTCAAGTTGTTCACACCAACATGTACTATGACTGAATCATAATGGTACTTGTTGTTGAGATACTTGACTGCCTGCATGATCTGATGAATCCTGGCACCAGAAAGACAGCTGAACATGACTTTCTTATTGTTCAGCCTGGTGAGGGAGACATCCATGTGTCTCACTATAGAGTCTCTTATGACTAAGATATTTGGAGTGGATGTGTGTTGCCCTATGGGCTTTGATGGTGAGACACGTATGCTTGTGTCATTATGTGTATTGTGTGGTTTGGATGTTATGGTTGGTTTAGTATGTATGTGTTTTGGAGGTCTCTGGTGTTTAGCTAGATTTTTTTCAAGTACCTCTGGATATGTTTGCCTATGTGCAGGCTGTGTGTCACAAGTAGGAGTTGTGGTAGGTGGGCTGACAACCCGCTCTGTAGTGCTATCTATTGCATGAGAGAGCTAAGATTCCAGATTCATAATGTAGGTGCATCTCTTACAAATGGTACAGGAATGATTTAGAAGAAGGGTTTGTCAGTGTACATGAGGTAGTTGCTACACTGCCTCAGTAGACCCATGCAACCAGGCTTGTAGGAGAAAATGAGGGAAAGTGACAGTTCATGATCCTAGGAATAATCCTGCTCTGGCTATTACAGTTGAAGAGGGAATACAGTAGGGACAGGTATTAGTAGGTTTAGGCATGATGAGCTCTTGTTTAGGTAATATTTGCAAGGCTACAGAGCAGGTGTCTGTAACTGGCAAACTCTTTGCAGTAGTGTGCAATGTGCAAGCAGGCACAACCAAGAACATACAAGTTCAAAGACAGACTTTTTCAAGCAGAAAAACAGAAAACAGACAAAGTTGAAATTATCCAGTTAAAACGCCCTAAACAGAGCTCTGAAATAGTAACTCTAGCAAGAACAGTCCAAACTGTACCTTCCTCCCACAAAGGAACAGGAGGCCTCTACATACAAAAAATTAACTGTATTATAAGCTCCAAAGGCCGCAAACAGTACTAGATTCAGCAAAAACTTGAACCTAGTCTATGCTATTGTTTTTCAAGTGTAGCAAACAAGTAAAGTGAACAAAACAAGCTCAAGCAGATGATCAGTAATTAAAGTTGTAAGATGAATTCAATTAGCAGACAATCTAAAAAATGCATTAAATACAGTTGTACAGTTTAAACAAACATATATGCAGCAAATATTGTTTTAGTTAATCAGAAAGTATGGAAACTGATTGAAAATAAGCAGTTATCTTTTGTAGTCTCTCAACATGTATTTGGAAAACAGAAGAGCAAGGGCAGAAGGCCTAACTCTCTGCAGCTTTGAGCAAACAAGTACAAATTGGTTCAAACTGGGGTTTATTAAAGCAGAAAAAGAGGAAATAGCCAGAGTTCAAATTATCCTGTCAAAACACCATAAAAAGAGCCTTGCAATAGTAAGTCTAGCTTGATCAGTTCAAACTGTACCTTCCACCCATGAGGGTATGGAGGGGGTGTTCTCCAAACAAAAAATGAACTATTTTACAAGCTCTAAAGGTCATAAACAGTGCTACATTCAGCAAAAACAAGTACAGCAAACAAACAATATGAACAAAACAAGCAGATGAACAGTAATTACAGTTGTAAGAGGAATTCAATTAGCAGACAATCTAAAAAATGCAGTAAAATACAGCTTTACTGTTTGAACAAACATATATGCAACAAATGTTGTTTTAGTTATCTGAAAGTGCAGAAACAGTTGAAAATAAGCACTTATCGTTTGTAGTCTCTCAGAAGGTATTTGAAAAACTACACAAGGGCAGAAGGCTTAACTCTATACAGCTGTGAGCAAACAAAGATTCTGTAGTACTTATAAAAAAAAACAGAGTAGGTTAAGTTCTCTGGTTCCCTGACCAAATTTTTCCTAGTCAGTATGAATGCCACCTCAGGACATTGGTCTAATGGGACTAACTCAGTCAACAAACGGTAAATAAATAACTAAATAAAATAACTGCCTTTGTGCAACAGTAGTAAAGCATGTCAGGAGTGTGGTTAATTTATATATGTACCTTTTAGACAATGTGCTAGGGAGACTAGCCACAAAGACTGCCTAAGCCGAAAGCAGAAATTTGGATAAAAAATATGTTTGCATTGAGAAAAAAAACACTGATAGAATGATGAGCAAGTAGGGAAAAAAGGAGAAAATGATGTCTGATTTTAAAGTGCAAGGAAGGAAAAACAATTTTACATTTTGTTTGAAAAGGTAATAACAGTAGACCAGGATGTGAACTCATTGAAACAAATGATAGGAGAACAAAAATAGAAGTGTAAATGCTATAAGGAAAGGAGGTCTATATCAGAACATCGAAGTTTTAAAACTTCGAATGTTCTAATATCGACCCATTTTGATCGTACACTAAAAATAGAGAAGCTGCAGAACACCGAATTCTTTCCTAGGGAAAGAATTTGGTTGGCCGGTTCTGTGGCTTTGCTATTTTCAGCGCTGTGGTGGAAATTTACGGGTTGGGTTCAGGTAAGTGTGCAATTGTGTGGTTGTTAGGATTAGGGCGCGGGTTAGGTGAGTTAGGGTTCAGGTTAGGGCACGGGTTAGCTGAGTTAGGGTTAGGGGCAGGTTAAGTGAGTTAGGCTTAGGGTGCGGGTTAGGTGAGTGTGCGATAGTGACGGACCTTAGGGTTAGGGCTTGGGTTAAGGTAAGTGGATAGATAGTAGTGTATGTGTAGTTTAGTGTAGGGTTAGTTGTAGGATTATAAGTGTATGTGTGTGTATTGATATTTTTTAGGTGTGCTTGTGTTGTGTGTATGTGTTTCAGAATAGCAAATTTTTTCCCAAGGAAAAAATTCGCTGTTCTGAATGTTTGATATTATATGGTTTAGATATTTTATGTTTGATGAAATAGCATTCGTTATTTTCATCTTTCAATAACGAGATATAAACGCAAGGAAAGGTACAAGCTCTGAAGAAGATAAAATTATCATTCACTTCCTTAGTTCACTGCAAGATGGGCTACTTAGAATTTAGATACACACACTCGGATTTTGAAGTACTTAATACAAATAACAAGTAGCCAATGAACATCTAGAAAACACATTATTAATCCACAGAATCATTGTTTTTTTTACCTGTTGATGAAAGACATATTAAAATTAAGGTGATAATTCAATGAAAAAATATGTAACCGTTCCAATTCCCATCAAAGAATAAGATATAATAATATTTTGGTAAGTGCCTAAAGTTTCAACACTTCTAGAAGACATCTGAAATAGTAGACAAACATGGAAATTACACGCAAAGGCAGTAACTATGAAAACTATTATATATTGACACATCTCATTATTTACAGCATTATGGAAATAAACTATATTTCCAGCCATTCATTCTACTAGTAGCTATAATTGCAGACACGTTTGATGAAGTAGTTTGGTTCCTGCCTACAAAAGACATCCCCATCCTCTTTTCCTATTTTGTGCACCTGACATCAAGGTGTCACTTCAACAGTCACAATCATCTAGAACCAAGGTTCACACCGCCAGGAGGCTAGCCATCCAATGTTTATAATTCCATGCTACACGCTCACACACAGACTTGAACGTATGGTCAGTTTAGAGTGTCCGATCTACCTACTACATGTCTTTGGAATGAGGAAGGAAACTGGAGTACCTGGAGGTAACCCACACAAACACAGGGAGGACATAAGGCCGAGAATCAAACCGAGGAACATCTTGCTGTGAGGCAACAATGCTATCTGCTGCATTTAAAAAAACAATCATATCAAATTAAGGTTGCCACGTGTGGATACCATAAACACCACAACAAGACAGTTTATTTTATTTATTTTACCTCTGAAATTCCAGATTTATCTAGGTGTGTGACTTTTATATATTTTTTAAATTTCTGCTGTCAAACTTCTGAAGACTAGGAGCATATTATTGCACTAACTATTCTGAAGTTAATAAATTTTATTCTTTGACAGCTTTACTCAGCAATACAGCATCACTAATGAAAACCGGCTATACTTTCAGCAATTATAACATTATTAACATGAACAATGCTGAACCTTTGACAACAATGCTTATCTCAAATTTCAGCTGTTAAAGCCATCATATTAAATTACTACATTTATCTTTCTAGTCATCTATTGTTCCCTTTTCTTTTAGCTCAGCTATTTTAGATATTAGAAATTAGGCGGATATATTTTTCTACACTATCCAAGGAAGGTTAGGGAGGGCTTGAAAGCTGCCTGCAACAAAATAGTAAACCTAGCCCCACCTTTGACTTAACAACCCACAATACACCCTATCTCACTTCCTCTGCAAGTTTATCTCCCAAATGATTTCCCCTTAGTTACAACTCCTCTGTTCTCATATTCCCTTACACCCAGCCTTCCATTACTTTATTACGGGATTTAGGACAAATTAGTATGTGTAACAAACTTCATTTGTCCCACATTCCCCCAATAAACTCACATACACAATCATGTAATGCAACCATTTATTGTAACAACGCTTAGTGATAACCAAACAATATTTCACACAATTATTAATAAACAACTGTGAAATATCAATATTATTTCAGTGCACATTATTTAGATTAAATATAAGACAAGCATGTTGATATGTTCACCTTTCGATACCATAAGGAATTTGGCCATCATCTGCTCACTTGTAAGTCTTTCAGCCAGAGCAGGTTTCATTGCTCAGTTTGCCCATATCCCAAAGTGAAAAGCGGGAAAAGGGGCCATCACTGACCAGAATGTATTGCCCCTTTACCCCATAGTCTGCAATGCAGACTGTTCCCCCTTTTCAACATTTTAACAATTCTTGAAGCAACAATGATGTGTACATTAAACAGATCAAGTCCCAGATCACTCAGATGTATCCTATCATGCCAATGCCATACCATACCTTACCATCCCAGATATTAATCATACAAATTCCAATAACCCAGCACCACTATATTCATCATCTTAGCAATTCTAGCCACTTGATTATTAACAAATTTATGAGAAACTTCAATAGCACTCTATTTAAATGTATTTTGCCCTTCATAGCAATTCAGGCAGTTTATATCATACTTGTGCAGTTTGAGCATTTTTGATCTGTTGCTGTCACATCTAGTGGCCTTTTATTTTTAACAGTTAGATTAATTTGTTTTACAGCATTATAGCAAGCCTCAGGAAGTGATGTAACTCAGTCAGGAAGCAGCTTTCTTTCACTTCTAGCCCTCTTGAAGTGCAGTCATGATCTTCTTTTCCCAGGCCCTGGCATTCCCATCTTCTGTAAGTAAATTGTATGTTGTAATTCTTTGTATTTAGAAGTGCTGTATATTGTATATATGCTGATATGTTGCTATTTGTATTGTGTTACAGTTTTACAAAAGAAAAAAGTATTAAAGTTAAAGAAATTGCAGTAAAGCTGCAAGAAACCCTGATTCTTTCACCTATTGGATTTTCTTAAAGTGTTATGCTGTCTGTTTAGCTGTACTATGCCTCGCACAGTACTGTGAGAATGGAACAGTAAAAAGGAGATCCTTGCAGTCCTGAATACAAGAGGTCGCTGCACTGCAAATATGAGTCTGAGATCAGGGAAGAAATATAAACCTAAGGATATGTCCCCCATGACAAAGCATGGCAGGAAGAACAGCTCTAGTGTCCCGAAAGATGATACACGGTCACATGGCTCCAAATCATCAAGATCCAGTAAGATTTCCTCAGTATGTTCCTTAGCAGTCAGAGCTCATGCCAAAGCAGATGTGGCACATGCCCAACTGGCATTTGCTGAAAAAGAAGCCATTATGATGCGACAAAGGGCAGAATTGGAAGCTAAGCTACATATTCTTCAGCGCTAGAGTGCAGTGGCTGTGGCAGCAGCAGAGGTCGCTGCTTACCTGGAAGCAGATTCATCAGTGAGCAAGATAACTCACTTAGAACCAGAAGTCCCAGAGAAACCTCTCTCCTCTGCTGAATGTACAAGTGAATACATCCAGAAACTTACTAGTATGCATGCAAGTCAGCAGTTACTTAGGATTATGCAAGGAGAATCCAGCCCAAAGCCAGCAGATGTCCCGAGTATGCCCCGTCAGTCTTGTGATGTCAGCAGTGTCAAATCAACAAAAGAACAACCTCCAGAGCTCCTTAGAAATGGAAATCCAGGACCCCCACTACCACAGCCTAAAGATTACATGTCTGAACACCAAAACGTACAAGATGTCACAAAGTATCTTATCCGCAAAGAAATGGTTAACTCAGGTTTCATCAAGTTTGACGACTGTCCAGCAAACTATTGGGCATGGAAGTCCTCCTTTCTGAGTGCAACTAGAGAATTAAATTTGGCAGCTACAGAAATGCTGGACTTAATGATAAAATGGTTGGGCAAAGAGTCAGTAGAGCATGCAAAAAGCATGCATAGAGTACACTTATTTAACCCATTGACAGGACTTAACACGGCATCGCAGAGGCTAGAAGAAAGGTATGGTTTGCCT
Organism: Protopterus annectens; assembly: GCF_019279795.1. Lineage (NCBI taxonomy): Eukaryota > Metazoa > Chordata > Ceratodontiformes > Protopteridae > Protopterus > Protopterus annectens. The sequence goes on along the minus strand of NC_056732.1, from coordinate 892,296,990 downwards.
GAAACAATTGAAGGTTCTCTACTGAAAACCTTGAAACCTTCCCCAAGTTGAGCAATAAAGACAACACAAAATTACAACAGTTGGGCAATCTTCTTCTAGAAATAGAGTGTGCTAAAGAGTAGGGCTATTTGACAGGCCTTGCATATTTAGACACTGTTTGTGGTACTAATCCAATAGTGGAGAAACTACCATATACCTTGCAACAAAAGTGGGTATCTGTTGGAGCTAAAAACAAAGAGGAAAATGGAGTAGCTTTTCCCCCTTTCTTTATGTTTTCTAGGTTCATTCAGCAGTAAGCAAAGATTAGGAGCAATGCCAGCTTTGCCTTTATTAGCAGCAGTAATCCGCCATCCAGACCAGAAAAGCCTTCCAGACCTCATGGTAATACTTCTGTATTAACACACAAAACAGTTGTACCTTCAAGGGCCACAAACTGTCAAGACAGCAGCAAGGTGAGCCGTATAGAAAGTCCTAATAGACAATGCCCAATTCACCAGAAACCTCATCCTCTGAAAAGGTGCAAAGGGTTTAGAGGTAAGCCTACTGAGGAGAGAATGTCCTTTCTTAAACAAATGGCATCTGTTTTAAGTGCTGTGAATCTACTAAGCATATAGATAAAGATAAAATATCAGTCGAGTGCCCAGAATGTGGCAGTGAGAAACACATAGCAGCCTTACACCCTGCTCCACCTCCACAACCAGCAAGGATGGTAGAAGCCAGGAAAGATCAGGGCAGGGAGCAAAAAGAGGATTCCCCTTCTTCAGTGATGTTTAAATGCACTGAAATCTGTGGCCAAGTTAAAAATCCACGGTCATGTTCTAAAATCTGTTTATTCACTGTGTATACCACTGGGAAAAGAGACAAAGCAGTGAAGATTTATGTAGTTCTTGATGAGCAGAGCAACAGATCACTTGCAAGGTCAGACTTTTTTGATATCTTTAACATTAAAATAACTGCAGCTCCCTATACTCTAAAGATTTGCACAGGCATTATGGAAACTGCAGGCAGAAGAGCCATAGACTTTATTATTGAATCTTTTGATAAGGAAATGCAATTCCTATTACCTACACTGATAGAGTGTGACATGATACCTGATGACAAGTCAGAAAGTCCTTCTCCAGAGGTGGCTTATCATCACCCTCACCTCCACCCCATTGCTCACCTCATTCCAGCTGTTAATTCTGGTGCTTCTATCGTTTTGCTTCTTGGAAGAGACATTTTAGAAGTACACAAAGTGCATGAGCAAATTAATGGACCAGTCAATGCCCCTTATGCTCAGAGACTTGACTTTGTAGTGGGTCAATGTAGGAGAAGTTTGCCTGGGATCAGCTCACCAGCCAAACAGCATCAATTCCTTCAAGATGTCTGTTTTAACAAATGGCCGCACATCCTTTTTCAGTCCATGCCAGAACAGTTTTAATGTTAAAGAAAGCTTTGATAATTTAATATGGTTTTGGGACTCTTCTTCACACAGCAAAGAAGATACCAGCTTTAACATAGAAACTGACAATCTAGGGGTTTCAGTGTTCCAGAAATCAAAGGACGATAATAAACAAGCCCTGTCCATAGAAGATCAAGCCTTTCTCTGGATCATGGACAGAGACACTTACCAGGATGATAATGAAAGCTGGGTGGCCCCTCGGACATTTTGCACACCCAGATATCGTTTACCTTGTAATAGAGAACAAGCCATGAAGTGCCTGAACTCTCATCGTAGAACCTTACAAAAAAAGCCAAAGCCAAAGGTAAAGAGAGCTTTCACAGAATTCATTAAAAGGTTACTGGATAATGATCACGCTGAAATTGCAAGACCACTGGATCAAGGTAAAGAACACTGGTATCTGCCAATGTTTGGTGTTTACCACCCACACAAACCTGATCAAATAAGAGTTGTGTTTGATTCCAGTGCAGAATGTGAAGGTATTTCTTTAAATAAGGTACTGTTAAGTGGTCCTAATCTAAACAATACTCTACTAGGGGTCCTCATGCACTTTAGAAAGAGGCCCATAGCCTTCACAGCTGATATGCAGCAGATGCTTTACTGTTTTCTGGTGAGATTGGACCACCGAGATTATTTTCATTTTCTCTGGTACAAAGATCATGACATAGAGAAAGAAGTAGTGGAGTACAGAATGAGAGTACGTCTTCGGCAACAGTCCCTCTCCTGCTGTGGCTATATACTGTATGTGTAAAGCTGCCCTAAAAGGTGCTGAACATTATGGACAAGATTCCAAATCCTTTGTGTTGAGACATTTCTATGTAGATGATGGACTTGCATCTGCTAGCACTCCTGAGATAGCAATTGACATTCTCAACAAAACAAAGCAGATGCTGGCAGAATCTAATCAGCGGTTTCATAAGGTTTCTTCTAACAGCAAACAGGTTATGGAAGCCTTTCCTACAGAAGATAGAGCTAAGGACTTTAAAGTTCTTTGTCTGAGTACAGACTCCATTCCTCTTCAGAAAAGTTTAGGACTAGGCTGGGATCTAGAAACAGACAGCTTTGTTTTTCGGGTCTCTTCAGAGGAAATACCCTTCACCTGAAGAGGAATCTTAGCTATCATTAACAGCTTTTATGATCCCGTTGAGTTTGTTGTACCAGCGACTATAAAGGGTAAGGCCTCGGTTCTTGAACTGTTATCTGGGAATTGGGAATGGGATGCATTACTGCCGCAAGACAGACTGCATGAGTGGATTCAGTGGAAGGAGTCTTTGCAGGCTTTGAAAGGCTTAAAGATACCCAGATGTTATAGGCCTGTTTCACTGACAGTAGCCTGTAAAAGGAACTGCATATTTTTTCAGATTCATCCGTCACAGCTGCAGTAGCCTACTTGAAAGTAACTGATGCAGTAAGTGTATGTCATGTAGAATCCCATGTTTGGAGCTATGTGCAGCTGTATTAGCGGTAGAACTGTATGAGCTAATCAAAGATGAAATAGACCTGGAACTGGATGTTGTGAAATTCTTTACAGACAGTAAAACCATCCTGGGGTACATCTACAATACCTCTAGAAGATTCTTTCTGTATGTCTCTAACCGAGTAAATAGAATCAGACAAGTAACTCATCCTGATCAGTAGTTCTGTGTACCCACAGAGCAAAACCCTGCTGATTATGCTAGAAGGCCCACACAGACAGCCTGTCTTCAGAACACTGTATGGTTCTCAGGCCCTTTGTTTCTTTACCAGCCAGTTAAAGACAATTCAAATGACATGGCTACTGGTTATCCTTTCATAGAGCCTGAAACTGATCCTGAAATTAAACCAGCAGCTGCAAGCTTCGGCACTAGAGCCTCTGATTCCACTATTCATTCACATTGTTTTTAAAGATTTTCAAACTGGAAGACACTAGTTGAAACTATAGTCAGACTTATTTATACTGCCAAAAGTTTTCAGAGAAAATCAGATAGCTCTCTACTTAGAGGCTGGAAAAGTTTTCATCAGCAAGTTAGCTTAGAGGAACTTTTACAAGCAAAGAATGTGATCATCTCTTCTGTTCAGCACAAACACTTCAAAAAGGAATATGACTGTGTAAAAGTGCAAAAGGCATTGCCAAAACAAAGTTGTCTCAAGAAGTTTAATGTTGTTATAGATCAAGATGGATTGCTGAGAGTTGGCAGACACTTGTCCTTTGCAACATTGACGGAACAAGAAAAGCAACCGATTATCATCCCCCACAATCATCACATTGCTACACTGATTGTGAGATATTACCATAACCAAGTGGCTCATCAAGGATGTCACATAACAGAAAGTGCAATCAGAGCTGCAGGTTTCTGGATTCTTGGTGGTAAACGCCTGATGTCTGCAGTTATTCACAAATGTGTTATCTGTCGTAAACTGAGAAGGGGATTAGAAAGTCAAAAGATGGCAGATTTACCAGAATATAGAGTGACTCCTGAACCACCATTCACTAGCATGGGTATTGATGTTTTTGGCCCATGGACAGTGGTAACCCGCCATGCTAGAGGAGGTAGTTCTGACAACAAACACTGGGCAGTACGTTTTACATGTCTGTCTACACGAGCTGTACATATAGAACTGATTAAATCTATGTCAGCTTCCAGTTTTATTAATGACTTGAGAAGATTCTTTTCAATCCATGGCCCAGGAAAGTTACTGCACTCTGACAGAGGGACAAATTTTGTGGGAGCTTGTAAGGAACTGAATATCTGTGCAGGTGATACAGCAGTACGAGATTATCTACAAGACAAAGGATGCACATGTGTCTTCAGTCTTCTGCACTCATCTCATATGTGTGGTGCTTGGGAAAGACTTATAGGTGTAGCTAGATGCATCTTGGATGCAATGTTGTTCCAAGATTAGCCCACTCATCTGACCCATGAGAGTATAAGTACCTTTATGGTGGAAGTTATGGCTATTATGAATGCAAGACCTTTAGTATCAAATGATCCAGATAATGCTGAGGTTCTTACACCAGCTATGCTTTTGACTCAAAAGGCAAAATCTTTGTTGGCTCCTTTTGGTAACTTTGAAACAGCAGGCCTTCATGTAAAACAATGGAAGCAGATTCAGAATCTTGTTGACACCTTCTGGAAAAGATGGAAAAGGGAATACTTGTCCACCTTACAAAGTTGCAGAAAGTGGACTCTAGACTATCCAAATGTTAAAGTAGGTGATGTTGTGTTAATGAAGGACAGTCAAAAATGCAGGAATGAATGGCCTGTGGGACTTATCATTGACACGTTGCCAAGCAGAGATGGTAAAGTGAGAAATGTGGAAGTAAGAGTTGTCAAACAAGGAACTGCTAAAGTTTATTTGAGGCCAGTCTTGGACATTGTAGTTCTTGTTTCTGAAAATGGTTAAAATGTGTTATTGTGTGTAGTAATATTAATGAATGTAGTGGCATCCCGTAATATGCCAGGCAGGGTGTATTCTGCCCTTCATAGCAATTCAGGCAGTTTATATTTTTTTTTTTTCAATAATCATTTTTATTGTTTTGCCAAACCATTATACATTTCACACACTATTTACATTATGTACAATATTGCTTCCAATGTTTTAGTTCCATTTTGAATTTCCCTATAATACATTAAGAATAAATATCATTTTAACCAAGTACAGGAAATTAAAATCACAAAAAATTAAACATAAAAGCATCTACAATAGACAATTATAAACCAACTCAAGCCAATAATTTGTATTATTTCTACATTTTCTATCTAATCCAAGAATGTGTTGGTACACATACAGAATGTCCTGACGGAAAGTGGATAGGAACCGCTATGCCAAAATAATATTAAAGATTTGTTCCCAAATTTTTATGCTGTTTATACTTTTCTTATTATTTCTAATTAACAATTTGTGCGCTAATATATGCTTAATTGCTAACAGCCTGAAATTTTGCCACGACACCTGTGCTGGGTTCAACCAATTTGTGGCTATATATAATTTCATTAGTAAACTAATATTCATAATTACAATCTTTTTGTTTTGTCCAAATTCTCCGTGGAATATGTAAAATCAGAAATTCCCAGGAGAGTGTTGAGTTTTGGTAACCCATTTTTGTAGTTGTAACTTTAAAGAATTCCATAATTTATAAATGCACTTGCAACTCCAGAACATGTGTAACAGGTCTGCTGTCTGATCTACACACTGTGGACATTTAGGTGACTTTTTGAATCAAATTTATGAAGTGTAAGATGGGTATAATATGCATTGTTAAATATCATCAATTGAGTAAAGACCAGTTTTGAAGTGATATGGATTTTAATGTTAAGTTAAACGCCTCTACTATTTTACTGTCGTCTAGGGATGGCAATTTCTCTCTCAGTATTTGGATAACAGAATATGATTATTATATTTTCTCTCTTTTGCCATTTTATACGCTGAGGATATATATTTTCTATCTTGTTGCAATGCTTCCCACAGATGACCTGAGAGAACTAGTTCCTCTTTTTTATTTCAGAACTGGTAAAATAATTTATGGCCAAATCTTTTAACTGCCTCATTATAATTAAATAAGAGATGGGAAGATTCATCTCTTTTAAGATATCATGTACCGCTACTCCTAGGAAGGTATAAATCCCTTACAGTTAATTCCTTAATAAATGGATATTTCTTTAAGTCTATCAGTTGATTACCAATAGTTATATTAGGATTTCCATCAAGCGGTTGAAACATCATCATATATTTTAAAAGGTTCAAGGAGGCAAACAGAGTTTGAGTCGCCACTGCCCATACCTTGATGTGTTCCATTAACTCATATTTACTCAATGTTTTTATATTCAAAAATGGTACAGCTTTAACATTAATTCTCTTCCCTTTTATATGTTTATAATTTAGCAGTACCCATTTGGGTATCCATTTTCTATTTTCACTATCCAAGTAAGACACCCTTAAAATCCTATTGGCCTGAATCACTGTATAATACATTTCAAAATCTGGTAAATCCAACCCCCCCCTCATTTTAGGACCCATCAGTTTTTCATAGGATATTCTCGTTTTTCTGGGTTCCCACAGAAATTTCCCCAGTCCTATCTGAAATTGCTTGAAAAAGGATTTCGTAATTTTAAGTTGTGCTGCTCTAAAAATATATAGCATTCTGGGGAGAACGTTCATTTTTATTATCGCTGCTCTTGCCATCATTGGTAGCTTCAACTTACTCCATCTTTTCAAATCCATTGTTATTCGGTCTCCAGTTGCCTTAATATTGTTGATAAAAATTCTCTATTTTCAGTTGAAAAGTCAATCCCCAAATATTTTATTCTTTCTTCTGTCCTTATTCATCCTATCAATGGTAGCATTGAAAAAGGTGTAGGTGTCTTTAGAGGGAATATTTTGGTTTTTTTAAAATTTAGTTTGTAATTAGCAATTTTCTCAAAGGTTTGTATTGCTGTTAGTATTTTTTCTGTATCTGACACCGGTGTGGTACTGTATATATTTAAATCATCTGCAAAAGCAGCCATCCTAACCTTTATCCCAAGAAGTACAGGAGAATTATAAAAAACTTTTTGTTTCATATGAAGAAATAAAGGTTCCAAATACAGATTAAACAGTATGGGAGACAATGGGCACCCCTGTCGAGTTCCATTTTTAATTTGAATCCTTTTGGAACATTCATGATTTATATATAAACTAGTGTATGCATTCTTGTATAAATTTCTTAACATAGAAATAAAAAGCTGAGGTATATTGAAATATGATAATGTTTCAAATAAATAAGCCAAATTAACTCTATCGAATGCTTTTGAGCATCAATTATTAAAGCATATATGTTCATATTTTATACTTTGCATAAGATATTAAAGTATGAAGAGTTAATGTATTGTCTGTAGTCTGTCTCCCATCTATAAACCCCGCCTGTTCTTCTGATATTATCAAGTTTATTATTTTTTTAATCTACTAGCTAGAATAGATGTCATGATTTTCATATAAATATTCAACAATGATATGGGCCTATAATTGTCTGGATTTTTGGGATCACTATTCTCTTTCAATAACAGAATTGTTCTTGAGGCATTAAAATGAAGATCATTGCTGCCATTCGAAATGATATAATTAAAGGTCTGCTCAAAATCCCACTAAAAGATTTATAAAATTCAGAGGTCATACCATCTGGTCCTGGGGCTTTATGTGGCTTTAGTTTCTTAATTGCCTCTAGAACTTCATCAACTGTAATCAATGCAGTCAATTCTCCCTGAGAATCCTCGTCAATCTTGGGAAAATTAATAGGCAGTTTATATTATAATTGCACAGTTTGAGCATTTTTGATCTGTTGCTGCCATCTAGTGGTCTTTTATTTATAACAGTTAGATTAACTTGTTTTACAGCATTATAGCAAGCCTTAGGAAGTGATGTAACAGTCAGGAAGCAGCTTTCTTTCACTTCTAGCCCTCTTGAAGTGCAGTCATGATCTTCTTTTCCCAGGCCCTGGCATTCACATCTCCTGAAAGTAATTTGTATGTTGTAATTCGTTGTATTTAGAAGTGCTGTATATTGTATATATGCTGATATGTTGCTATTTGTATTGTGTTACAGTTTTACATAAGAAAAAAGTATTAAAGTTAAAGAAATCTCAGTAAAGCTACAAGAAACCCTGATTCTTTCGCTTATTGGATTTTCTTAAAGTGTTGAGCTGTCCATTTAGCTGTAAAACCAGTCATGGGATCATCACTGACTATACTATAATTGCGCTTGGATACCTATGTCTAATAATCAATAAGTCCTAAGGAATTTCTGACAACAAATGCAGCTTCAAAATCTCACTTAAATCTTTACCCTCTGGATGTATCAACATAACCTCTGGGGGGGTCCAGCTGCCCTACCCTTATTTCCATGAAAGACAATTGACACCATTTAAGTCCCTTCCTCCCCAACCATTGAAACTCCCACATATCTGAGTTCAACCCTAACCACTACCCTTTAGATCTAACTGTAGCTTTCTTTGTTGCCAAGTAAATATAAAAATGACCATAATGAAAACTCTTCTTTGGCCTTTAAAACAAGTAGACCAGACAAATTAACTGAACAGACCAAACAAAATTATCTAACATACAACTGAATAACTTTAGACTTTCACCTGCCCTGCTTCTTAATCACCTCAATTGACCTGCTTTCTGCTGCTAAATCAGATACTCTCCTTGTCTGAAAGAAATATAAAAAGTATCATGTATCCTCTGTGACCTCAACTCCTTCCTCAAAATTAAATCCGACTGTCTTTCCGAAAAAGCTTTATTGTCTCCCAAACAAAAAGGAACCATGTCTTCATTGTCCTGCACTAGTGCCTGCCATCGTAATGCCCACGTGACTAAACATAGCTGTAGCTCTGCATCCCATGCTGACACTATCTGCTTGACCTTACCTACATACCCTGGTTTAAATGACTTGATCTAGACTAACACAACCGTTTCTGTTGTATATAAATCTTTCCACTTCAAACTGCCTAACAATTGTCCAATCCTAAAAACACAAATTATAAGAATGCAAACAATGCTGCCCATAGGACATATGACTCAATGTCATTTGCAATCATTTTATAACCATTTATCAGTATCCCAAGCAAAAGTGTCCTAAAAGGCAACTGCTTATCACAGAGTAAATCTTGCAGTTTTTCCTAGCCCTTCAAGATTCTCCTAATCAGCCAGTGCTTTGACCAATCAATAAGACCAGAAAATTTTGCCAGTGCTGCTAAAGCTGCCAACTGCAAACTCACCTTTTTGACAGAATCATTAAACTGCCATCTTTGCACTACACACCTTGCCACCAATGTGAGACCCCATTTTATATTCACTGACTTAAGATCCCTTAAAAATTGCATAAATTAAACCAGAGCAAAACTGTATGTCTTTCTTGTGGAAGCAGCCCTAGACTGTCATAGTAACCTCTGTGCTGCAACCTGCCCTGAGGTCATATTGATATCTTCTGTGGTATCTCTGATGGATGCACTCATACCTCTCAATCTCTTAGCACAAGAAATCTAGGCAAATCCAAAAATAATAGGAGGGACAACGGCCCAAAAAATAGCGACATATTTTAATATTGCCTTTAGAAACTTGCTAGACTAAAAGGTTTTGTTTTATCATGTATTTTCTGAAGAATATGATGTCTGAAACTCAAGTCTATGTCATTATTTAGTGAATCCAATCCTCACTGATCTGCCAGAAATCCACAGATTTTATGATGACCAGACCAAAAATATGAGCCAAAAAATATAGACATTCTACGAAAATCTGGACATTTGAGAGGCATGGTGCTCTTCTGCATGTAGAACAAGTGGTTAGAACCTGTAGAACTGAAACCATGACAAACTATCTGCTATTATATTACAATGCCATGGGATATGCTTTGCTGAAATAGACAAACTGATCTTCAGAAATAGCAATACCAGTATCTCGAACAGCAGCTGTGTCTGCTGCACCTTTGAACATGTTTTAGTACCTGTATGTCTGTGGCATTATGAGAACTGAATACAATTGTCTTCTTCGCCAAATCTCTCTGCCATACATGTGATGCTGCCTAAAATTGCATTAGTTCTAGGAAAGTAATGTAATTTCTCAATTGCAATCTCCATTTTTATGGGCCTGGGGGGGGGGGGTGGCTGCAAACTATTTACCTCCAAAATATGGCCCTATGTCATGCTCTCCTTGAGCATCAGTGAACAATTCTAAGTTGTCTGCAGACACCCAATCATCTTGCTACATTGAACTTTCAATAAACTCATGCATATCACAAACTTCATTTATCCCCTTAATTGCTAAGGAGTGTAAAGCAAGGACAAGAAAGAATTCTATACCACTAAACAACACGTACAGGAAGAGCTCACAGATATCAGATGGAATGAGAATCTGAACATTGTATAAAAATAACCTTAACATTAATTACAGTTATGCAAGCTTCTTCTTTTTTTTTTCTTTTGGTACTAAGCACTAACTCCTGCAATAATCATATATCTTCTTCCAACAATGTTCATTCAGAACTATATAAAAAAATTCTTCTACCATTATACTTAGATTCATAGGTTCATAAATATTCCAGGACTTCTGAGTCATATGACCATTTACACCTTGCCAGTATCCTCTTTCAGGGTGCACCTCCTTGTTCCAGGAGAGCCATACCAGTCAGTCCCGAAGTAAATGTATAACAATCCATACTGTCATCTAGGTTATATTTTAAGAAGGTAGTGAGTCATAGTGCTTAACAAACAGTGGCTATTACAGAGGTTAGAGAGAAACTGGGTTATAAGCCTTCCACTCCACCATGTTTTACATGCCCGTCGGTGAAGACTTTAGTCCCCGATTTTAGTGTTGTTGTAGCCATTTGATGCATGAGTGCCATGAAGACAGATTTTCTAATGGCATGGAAATTGAGACTGAATTCTCCTGCTGTTTATAAGACATTAAATAAAGGGGTAGAGCTTCCAGCCTCTCTTGATATCTCAGAGACGTTAGGCCTTTGGTAGGATCCTTTAGTATCTTTCATATTCTTTGATATGTTTAGTGAGGTACATCATGAAGAGGATATTGTGCTCGATAATTTGTTAGATCAATCCTAAGTAAATGGGAGCAATCACCTCTGTAGACCTTGTTGATATTCCTTCAGCAACTAGCCTAGTTGCAAAAAAGGATTTCCTGACAACTGTTTTCCCACATCAGTCAAAAGAGAAAGAATTATCGACCTAAGTTCCTAAGTCCCTGACTACATTTTCATTTTGTAGTGGTGTGTTGTCTATACAGTTTGATGATGAAAAGGACTGTCTTCCAAAAGGGGCACTATTATACTTTCTAGCATTTAGTTTGAGCACATTTTTAGTATGAGAGTTTACTAAAAAGATATCATTCTAGAAGGTGTAGGTAAACATTTAATAACAACCTCCATTTTACAGTCATCAGCAAACTGTTAATCAGTGGTCTTGGCTGTCTGCTTTGAGATCTGAGATGTGAAGGCCAAAAAGTAGAGGTGCAGACAGCAAGCCCTGAAAGACACCACCAGGCAATGATGAGGTGCCTGCAACTTACACGGTATGGGTTCGGTCTTTCATCAAAGGCAAACTATTTCATGTGGTTGTGTACAAATTCCAAAATTTATGATAGAGGAAAGCCACTTTGCTAAATGTACTAAAACTGAATAATATTGGTAATCCCAAAAGATGTGCTGCAGGTGATGTATCTTGGAAGCTCACAGAATTTATTCCCATGATCTTTTTTTTTTTTTTTAAGGAACCTCTTTATTCTCACAAATACTGTTGAATATGTCTAGGAAGCTATATCCAAAAAGGTGCCTTATATTCCAAAATGGAACTGATCATTGTATAATATAGATGGGTAAGGACTTTTTTAAATCTAGAGAAGAAACCCTGTACAATCACCTTCCCCAGATAGAAATATTTCCTAACCACTGTTGCAATGTGATAATCAAAGAAAAGGGAATTATCTTTCCATGTTTCAAGGTCTGTCATAACCTCTTCATTTTGGAGTGGCTTTTTGTCTGTCCTATTAACTGTGATCAGGGGTTATTGACCATATGTGGCAATATTGCATTTTTAGAATTTAGTTTTAGCCCATTTTCTATGCACTGGCAATAAACATATGCAAGTTCATGTTGCACATGCAGTTTACAATAATAAACAAACTTGGTTAACAAGGTGGATGTAAAAGACCAAATGACATCTATTGATAAGAGGTGGGGAAGTTCCCCAATACCCTGGCCAAATTTCCTTTAGAAGCAGAAATACCACTTCGGGTCTCCCCTCAGGAGGGGCCACTATGCGAGTGGAACTTATTTTGGTTGGACAGAGACAAATATGATATGTTTGTATTTTGGGGGGTTTAGAAGGAGCTGTGAGTCAGTCAACCAAATCTCAATCTGTGAGAGAGATTCCTGGTTGTATTGTTGTAACTTAACCATGTTTTTGGCAGAACAGATGATGGTGGAACGATCTGCATTTGGATGATGGCCATTTGTTTGGTTGCTAAATGCAAGTCATTACTAAATATATTAAAAAGTATTGGACCTGATACAAAGCTTTGAGAGACTTCCACAGTTACTGGCAAAAAAGGAAGAGATTTTTTTTGGCCACATTATATCTTGTTGTCTGTTTGAGAAGGATTTGTAATTTAACTAATTTCAGGCCCATTGCTATCCTCTCTCCATTATCAAAAATCCTAGAAAAATGCATACATTCACAACTGATGACACACCTAACACTTAATAAGCTGCTTACCCCAACTCAACATGGTTTCTGTTCTGGCCATAGCACAATCACTGCCCTTCTATCCTTCCTGGAATGCATTGACCACACCCACGACTCTGGCAAAATAGTATCTACCCTGTTCCTCAACCTATCCAAAGCTTTTGACACCATCTCCCACCCTATTCTCCTATCTCAACTAACCTCTCTTAACCTAACCCCCTCCACTGTAGCCTGGTTCTCTAGCTACCTCTCCAACAGACATCAAGCTGTAAAATGGAAATCTTCTATCTCTGCCTTCCTTCCCACTCCCACCGGCATCCCCCAAGGATCTGTTCTCAGCCCTCTACTCTTTAATATATTCATCAATAACTACCACCACTCCATCCCAAAAACCTCTCTAATTCAGTATGCAGATGTTTCCACAATCATCTGTACTGCTGACTCCCCCTTCGACCTACAGTTAAAAACACAGTCAGCTTTTACAACAACAGAAGCCTGGATGCAAAGGCACCACCTAGCCCTAAATGCAACCGAAACTAAGCTAATGATCTTCACTCCCTCTAGAGCCACCAGCTTCGACAAAGCCACCTTTTCTATACTAAGTCAGGATAACATCCCTATAGAAATCGTATCACACACAAAGTTGCTGGATGTCATTATCGATGAACACACAAAATTTGACATCCATATTCATACTGCTATCAAAAAAAACACCAAAAATGATGTCTCCTATATCGGCAAAATCACTTCCTCACCCCTCCCACCAGAAAAACCCTTGCGTCCTCCTACCTTCTCCCCTCCCTGTTATACAGTGCACCTTTATTCAACCACATTCAACTTGGACTACAGTCCAAATTAGAATCCTGCTATAATAAAATAAGCAAATTTACCACACACTCCAAAACCTCATCACATCACTGCCTCTCTCTTCTATCCCTAAAATGGCTAGAACTACCTAACCACCTCAACTTCCTAAAGCTTACCACAGCACATAAACTCATCTTTAGGCCTTCCAGCTGCCTGCCCTCTCTACCTCCTTAACCCCCTATATTCCAAACTGTCCATTACGATCAGAAAACCAAAACCTCCTTCAAGTACATAAACCTTTACGACCTCCAGGTCACTTCCTGCTTTCATACTCTCTATCCAAACTTTGGAACTCACTCCCCTCCCACCTTCGAACTGTTTCATACCTCCCTAACTTCAAATCCTTCTTACACTCCTACCTTTCCTCTAAATGGACTTGTCCCTGCTCCTTTCTTACTTGAATCCCAGTCTGTCCCTCAATTCTCACTACCATTCCTTATAACCTCCATCCGAGCTTTTCTCCCATCACTCAAATTTCTACTACCACTACATAAGTGTATTCTACCCTACCTACTGGACTGCATTGTACTCCTACTAAATTCCCACCATTTCACTGACACACAATGCCTGCAACTGCACATTTCTCATCAAAGTTCTACCTTCCTTTCGGAATGCCCATTGCATAATGAATATTTTGACCTATTAATACTAAAAATGTTGTAAATACTAGTGTTTTTTTTTTTTTTTGCTACAGTGCTAATTACATCATTATCTTGTTTTATAATGTCTTTTTAACATGTATGCTCTTTCTATTCGCCATTTTTATACTGTAACTCTCATTGTTATTGAAGCTTTTCTCCCCAGGCCTTTACTGAAAATGGATTCTTCGGGCCCAGTGGACTTTCTCGGTTATCAAACTGAAAATAAATAACTAAATTTGTTATACCAGGAGAGTGAGAGTTTATCAAAGCCTAGAGAAGACATCTTGTATAGTCATTTTTGGAATAACAACACATCAAAGGCTTTGAGCAGCTTCAGGAATATGGAGGAGGCAAGGTTATTGTTGCTTTTGATTTGATTTACTGCTGTAGCAAAGCTTAATAGTCCAGCAATGGTGTGGTCATGTACACAGAAACCATGACACATAGGGGCAAGTAGTGAGTTTTAAGTAATGTACATAAGAACTTGGGAGATAAGATGTCATCGGGCCTTTAATTGGACTGGTCAGTGGAGTTTCTAACCTATTGCAGGGGGAGTATATAGAATTTTTTCCACACACAGGAAGCAGAACTTTCCTTGATAGACCAGTTTATTAAGCTGGACACAGAGCATTTGCAGCTCTTTTGATACATTTAGCTGGTAAATTGTCTGGGGCAAGGGTAGTGGGTTTCAAAGTTTTAAGTATTTTTTTGATAGTGGTGGTTGGAAAGGGTTGAAGTTTCACAGCTCAGGGATGAGCTGTGGGGTATGGATGTATTACATAAATTGTATAAGATTGTGGGTTTAAGAAAGAGGCAAAAGAATTTATAACGTAAGAGTTAAGTTTGCTAGCAATGGAGTCTGCTGATGCATATGTTTTGGCGCTAGGTTGGGTCATGTCGGCTGGATGTAAAATTTTGGTGATGGTGGGCCAAAATAGCTTAGGGTTGTTCTGAATTGTTATTTGTAATTTTATATGGCAATTTTGCGTCACATTGGATTTTGGATTTAGTAATATTTCTCAGTTGATTTTACTTCTGTTTATCGGCATCAGTATTTATTTTTTTCCTAGGTCCTAGGTGCTTTATTCTTGTTTTTCATAAGTTTTTAGTTTCCTTTGATAGCCAGAGAGCCAGGTTTGATTTAATGGATGCAGCCTCATTTAATATATTTTGGAAATGTTGTGCTAACAAGTAATACTGCTTCATCTAAGCTGACTGTGGTTTGTATGCCTTTGATGACGGAGGAGGGATTGAAAGCAACATTACAGCAATATTGTTTTTTTGTCAGGAATGTGCTGTCTTATTGCATGAATAGGCAGGTGTTCACAAAGGGTGTCAGGAATAGGACTGGTATTGTTTATTTTCTCTGGTTTGTTTGTAAGAATCCAATCTAAGATGAAATACCTATTGGTGGATTTGTGTATCTGGTTGTGGAAGAAATATGTAGTTCAATGTTAATGACCTTTAGATTACCCTGTTGCTAGATGTTTACTACTATTATTGTGGAATGTAAACTTTCAGTTGTAATTCACTGTTAATGACTCTTAGACTGTACAGTTGCTAGATTTTTATTATTATTGTGGAAAGTAATTTTTTTACTGTAGAATGCTCCATAAAGCTGTATGACTTCTTTGCTTTGTATATGTATTAGCTAATATGTTTGTCATTGTTACTGGAGCTTTTCTCCCTGGGCCTCCACTGAAAACGGGCTCTTTTTAGGCCCAATGGACTTCCCTGGTCATCAAACTGAAATAAATAAATAAATAAATACATTGGTTGGATAAACCTATATAAGTTTATTGCATTGTAGAGCTTTCATTATCAATGGTTTGCTGGTCAACATTTATGTCTCTTAATATTAGGGTTTCTTGAGAGATGTTGGTTGGTGTCCATGAGAGAAGTTCTTCAGCAGTGTTTTTGTTACCAGGAGGTCTGTAGGCACCTATTATTCATGGTATCTTGTGGGTGATGATTTTGAGAGAAGGTATGATTCCAGCATTATGGCATGGAGTACGGTTTAGTGGTTGTAAGGAAATGCTTAAGTTATTTTTCCAGGTGATGGCTATCTCATCTTCTTTTTAGTACAGCCTAGCCTTTGAATGCTCTATCCAGGTGGTAAGATTTAATTATCTTATATCTTGTATGAGCCAGGATTCAAGGATGACTGCTACGTCTGGATTGTAATAAGCTATCCAATATCCAGGCATGTAATTCTGGCACTTTGTTATGAATACTTCTGAGATTAATTGAATACAGATGAAGGCCAGATAGCTATTTTAGTGGTGGTTGTTCCACTGGGTTATTCTGTAGTTAAGCGGAGTTCATGTATTTAAAATAATTGCTTGGGCCTAGATTAGGGTGCATATCATCACAGACATTTAAATACTATAAAAAGAATGTATAGGAGTAGGGTGAGTAGCATTTCAGTTTGATTTAAATACCTAGTTTGTTCAGGGAGAAGTTGTAGTATAGATATCTAGTCTTAAAAGAATTAAATAGTTGATGTGTTGTAAAGGGAGGGTGTTATTATGAAGATGTATTGGGTGCTAACTGAGAGTGAAGGAGCAGTATGGTGTCTACTAACATAGCTGTTGGGTAGGGGCTGTTGGTAGGATGTAAGACAGGCAAAGAATATGAGAGAAAGAAGTATGATTAGTTGTGGGAACAGTACTTCAGAGAGAAGTGTTTTAAGTAAGTAGTATAAGAGAAGGATTAAAGTTAGTATTAGTATGTAGCTACTGCATAATAGATTAGCAACAGAAGGGGGGTGTATGTTCAATCTATTGTCTAGAGTGACAACAAATGTATGAAGGCAAATATAACAGAAAAAAGGATTAGGGTAAGTGAAAAATCAGTATGGAAAGCAGGAGGGGAGAAAACATAGCTGTGTAAATAAAATTATATGGGAGTGGTGTATTTGAAAAGAGTCTTAGTGTGGAGTTGGTGTACTGAGTTTTGGAGAGAGAATGGAGTGATGGGATTGATTGCTGCAGAGAAGTGGGCAGGATAAATGCAGTATAGGAGGAGGTGGGTTGGGACTGGGGATAGAGTAGTTGGGCAAAGTAAGCCCAAACATTAGCAAGGCTGAACAAGCAGGATTCCCCTTCCTCTAGACAGTGTACTGCTGAGAACAATCAATGGAGCGCAGTTGAAAGGAGAAAGCACCAATTGCACTTCTGTGGTGTAAGACAGGGAAGATTTAATAGAGGATAAAGTTCTTTGTTTAGAGCTGCCAAAATGTTTATACATAGTTTACGTAGAAATAGAGCCTTCAGACAAATGTTTCAACTACAAACTTCACTGCTACATAAATTATAGATCTATTTCTTGCAGGAACACTTCTACAGAAAAATAAAAATAAAAACATACATTTTTAATTAAAGAGAAGGATGAGTGCACTGAGTCAATGCTGACTTGTGCACAGATACTGGCACAGAGCTAAAGGTGATTTAACTCACTCAAACCTATATTACCTTTTTTGTATATTCCCCGCTCAGACCTATACCTCCTTGTGGCTTCCAAAAATTATTTGGGACTAGTTCCCTTAACTAAGTGACTTGGAAGCTAATAATAGGCAGTATTTGAAAGGGCAAGAAGTTATTACTAAAATGACACTCCCCTGTATTCACAAATGGTTGATTTCTGTGCAGGAACACTGCAGCCGCTCCTGCATAAAAAAATGTCCGCTTTGCGATCCAGGTATGTGCTGTTTTCATGTACATGAGCAGCCCTACACTGTTTCTGCAAGGATAGCTGTGTGGGATGCAAATAACCTCATCTGCTGGTAAAAAAACATGCAAATAAGGTGATTTTGTGATCCACAAAGCTGGCCGGACTCCATGCAGGAACAGTGTCAGAGCAGAAATGTATTCAGTTAGTAACGGAATAAATTTCTGCATCTGAACAAACAGAGGCAGGACAGCTCATGGAAAGCATGTATTACAGTCAAACACACATGCCAATGTACAAATATAAGGCCATAGGCATTAAAAACAGTTATTTTTTTTTTTATTAAACTTTTTGTTTTGGCTGATCTCAGCCGTTTAAGCTTAGGGCAGTGGCGTGCAAACGGGATTGTGCTGAAAATAAAAAAAAAAAAAAGAGAGAAAAGTCAATTTTAAGTTAATTCTGCATTTTGCCATTATAGTCAATGGCATGCAGAATGTAAACAATACCAGGGAGCACTGGTTGTCAAGGGGAAAAGGCATTTGGCATTTGCACAAATTTCTAGGTATTATAAATTATAATCAACTTTACTTTACGCCCCATTACATTTTTCAGTAAAAGATGACATGTTTAGAGGGGATATCACTTGTGCATTCAGCAACTTTTGGCCATTTACTGGGGTTTAAAACAAACTGAATACCAAACAGCTTTTTCCAAACACATTATAGTACAGAGACCGCATTATGCCATACAGGCTTTGGTAAATCAGACTCAGCTAAATAAACTGATTGATGACGTCAGTCAAGTAGTGTTTGCAAAATGGTTGGCATTATTTAGTGTCAAGCAAGTTACAATAAAGGCAGGAGATAAGTATTACTTATCTAACTTCATGAGATATGAAGGAAAATGACACAAATGCATTAGGCATATTTCAAATCTAGAAAGGCACATTCTGTCTCCTGATTTTCAGGAAGACAGGCCGTCCGTCTTTGTTGGCGATGTTTGATTTTGGGACAATGGACAATATCAGACTGGATTTGCAGTAGTATCAGAAAACTGTTCTATGGGACAGCCGACTCTGACTCAGTTACTGCGACACGTCTGCTCAGAGAGCTGAACTGGAAGCAGTTCTTTATGTGTTACATTTTCCACCTGTCGATATTTTTCAGACAGTGCATACGTAGTTAATTCTCTGTGGCTACATATGTCTACATGGGCAAGGAGAGGGTTTGTTGATAACATGGGCAAACCACTCAAGCATACTTTTGTTTTACAGACTATTTGGAATTTGGTTTGTAGTCAGTCGCTTGTGGGTTGCTACAGTTTCTTAAAGGTAAAAGCTCATCAAAAAGCTACAAATGAAAATTTTCAGTTAAATAACTATGCTGATCAGATGGCAAAAAAGGCAGCCAAAAAAGGAATGTAATTGTATCCTACAGAATACCTTTCTGGTGTATCAGATAACACCACTGCAGTACATGCCATAAAGACATTTTCAGCTCAGAATTTGCAGCATGATTTGCTGCAGATCCAAACTAAGTTTGGACTGCAGGAAGAGTTAGAAAAATGTACTCTTGTAGGAGAAAGTCCACTGCAATATTATGCAGAATGTTTTGAAGACGGTTCTAGTCTTCCTTGTATACTGTACCAACAGACATGACAGTTAGTGAAATTTAATCATCAGGTATTAGGAGACTTGGGTACACAAAAGTTATGGCCCATTGTAAAGAACAAGTACTGGCATCCACAGTTAAAGAAAATCTGCGATTTAGTGCATGCTGAATGCTTAATATGTTTGCAGGTTAATGCTCAATTGAAAAAGCTACAGTTACTAAGGGTAACTCCAGCGGATGGACCTTGGTATGCTATCCAAATTGACTTTGCAGGTCCATCACCCCACAGCTAAAGGTGGATACAGGTATCTTCTAGTGGTAGTTGATGTTTTTTTCAAAATGGGTAGAAGCAATTCCTACCAAAACAATGATGGCTAAGGCTACAGCAGAAGCCTTATGGAAAAATATTTTTTGTCATTGGGGATGGCCACGAGTTATCAAATCCGATAATGGGGCACAGTTTGTCAGTAAACTAATGAAAGCTTTGTGTGATTTGCTTGGTATCCAGCAACGATTTCATGTTCCTTACCATCTTCAGTCTAATGGGATTGTTGAAAGAATGAACAGGACTCTTAAGGAACACCTTAAGAGATTGCCTGGAATTTTGCTGGGTGTCAGAGCAACTCCTCACAGTAAAACAGGGATATCACCTTTTAAAGTCATGACAGGCAAAAAATGCCTATACAATTGCCATTTGAGCTTACTGTTAGCACAAGCAGACCATTATTAGAAATTGCACAGCATCTACAGTGGTTAAAAGATATTTCTGAATTGTGTCAAAGCCTATCAGAAATGCAAGCATTCAAATTACGGTCAAAGGATCCTATTATGCCAGAAGAAAACCTTCCCTCTGAGACACAGGTCTTAGTCAAGACGTTCCAGACAGACAGTCCATGTGATAGTAATTGGCAAGGACCCTTTGAAATAATTGCTCAGGTAGGACCTCTATTGTACAAAGTTAAAGGAAAGAAAAAAAGCAAACTGATTCCTGTCATAGAGATCAGTTAAAAGTCATTAAGTGACTTTGTGTTTTTTTTTTTTTTTTTTTGTAGACTCACAGCAGGTCTGGCAGTTGCATTCTAGTTCTGAAGAGTAAGAAGTCTGAAACTAAAATATATGCCATTAAGATCTAACATGTGTACTCTACAGATATGCCTCCTGTCTGCGTTATAGGTCACAATACAATATGAAATGGAAGCCAACAGAGTAACCGAAATACCAGTATAGTCATTTCAAATGTTAAAGTCTGCAGGTGTGCACCCCTCCCCCACAATCCCATGTAGAAATCCAGTAACAGATGGCCTATGGCACTTTCAAATGGCCTACAGCCCTCTGGCAAAGGCCCATGCCTCACCCATAGTGCCAATGTACGGAATGTCAGGGGGTCCCAACTAATGCAGAAACTCAAAAATCAAGGCCAGCACTGAATGTGGTTAAAATATTTTAGCCACATTCAGTGCTGACCTTGATTTTTGAGTTTCTCTGAAGTTTTTTGGGCTTGTGCACTTGCCGTACTTGTGAGGGTAATTTTGGCTTAGGGTCCCAACTAACAACCTAACACAGTAAACAGAAAACAAATGCAAGGCCATGTTGACAAATGCCAGTAGCATGCCTCCCCATTTCTTACTGCAAGGACTGTGGATCAGGCCATAAATACTACTGGGATAAAGGCCCAACTATAGGGATACCTCTGAGATATTGCTTACATAATGGTAGGTGGAGGAGAGAATAATGGGGGGGGGTTGTAGAAGCATGGATGTCAAGGAGTGTGTGAAGTTTGAAACTCTAATGTCCACCTATAATACTCACAACTGCAAACCCATGAATGAATAACCACAAAACCACTTGTAAAGCACAATGTGAAGGTAAATTGACCAGATATATGAGTCTGCCTGTGGAAAGCCTGGGTGTATCTGTACAACTGAAAAGTATGGTCCCAGCAGGATACGGCCATTCCGTGAAGTTGAGAAAAAAACAAGGAGGGGATCATCGCCAGCCAGCACACTAACAAGGTGCTACACCATTTACACAGAACCAGCAGACTATTGCCTGTAGCTACCCCTCCACAATGGTAGGTGTGTGCCAAAATGTGTTGTCTATATGCCTCAGAATATTGGCCTCAGCTTCATTCATCTTGTATTTCCCGGTAAAAAGCTGTGAGCAAAGAATGATAACTGTCAGTAGTTGATGACATGACTCATCACAGTGTAAAAGAGTACATATGTCAGACAATCTATGCTACAACTAACCATGTCACACAAGCAGCACAGACAGCAATAGTTACAGTATCTCCCTTATGTTAAGCCCATTGTGTCTCCATATTGGCAACTTATCTACAGATATCCTGCAGAAACAGTTTGCTAGCTGTAGCTGTAGCACACAAAACCCTGGACTGGAGTCCAACCCTCCCTGGATTGGATGCATACACTCAATATAGAAGGTCATACTGGGCATGCTCTACCCTTAGAGAAATGAAGCCCATGTCTGAAACACAGTGGACTATAGATATCGGTTATTCTCAGATGTCTGTGCACCCACACCAAATTGTATGCCAATGATACTTCACACACACAAATTGGATAGGAATACTTACACATATCTAAGGACAACATAATATAATATAATATGTCAAACATACACACACACACACACGGATGTGGGGAAAAAAAAGACAGACAGCGACAGAGAGAATCCCATTATGAGGCCTATCCCACCCACTACACATCCCATTGGCCTATATCACATGATGTAGTGATGTCATTCACTGTATACATACATTTGGTTAGCCCTCAGCCCTATAGTGTCAGTGGTGCTTGTGATAACTGTGTAACACTACAGTACAAATAGGTATCCATCTAGCAGTTGTAATCTCAGTCCTGTCAAATATAAAGTTGTGTGTGTGTGTGTGTGTGTGTGTGTGTGTGTGTGTGTGTGTGTGTGTGTGTGTGTGTGTGTGTGTGTGTGTGTGTGTGTGTGTGTGTGTGTGTGTGTGTGTGGGTGTGTGTGTGTGTGTGTGTGCGTGCCTTTCTAGATGAATGTGGATGAGGCCAGTCACACTCACTAAACTTTGCTTACTCCTCCTTCAGCACTGCTGCTGATCTCACTCACCTTCAAAGATACCTTTGTACAACTCTCCAGCATATAAGCTCTGTGGTGCTTGTGATAACTGTGTAATACTATAATGTAACAACTAGTTAGGTAGGAGTTCCAATCCTGATCCTGGCAACTATGTAAATGTGAGTGTGTGAGAAAGTATGTGTATCCTTTTAAATACCAGATGTTGTGGTCATTCACACTTACAACACTTCCCTTACCCCTCCTTTAGCACTGCTGCTAATGGCACTCACCTGCAAAGATACCTTCCGACAGGGCTCCAACATATAAGCTCCATGGTGCTTGTGATAAATGTATAATACTATAGTGTAGCAAACTGATCCTGGCAACTGTGTGTGTGTGTGTGTGTGTGTGTGTGTGTGTGTGTGTGTGTGTGTGTGTGTGTGTGTGTGTGTGAATAGTAATCCCACTGTGTTTGGTTGATTAATATCCCCAGTGGCTGTGGGTATTAGCAATCGCAGATGTGTTCAAACCAGAACATGTACCATTTTCCATTCTACAACAGATGTTGTAAATTAACATATACCTATGTACAACTCTCAACCCTATAGTCTGCGAGCCATATGGAATCACTGTGTTACAGACCAGAGATTACCGTGCACATACTGTACCCTACCTATGACATGGTGTATGCATTACCACACTGCCATACCCCATGGCCTTGCTGCAGGGTCACATCCTGGTGACACACAGATGCCTAGAACAGAAATGGGATACAGCATGTGAGAACACATTCACTCAGCACTTTACTTATAGGGGGAGAGAGGGGCAAACCTGGCACTGAATGTGTTGCCAGGACTGTGGCCAATATCTGTTGTCTCAGGATAGGTATTAGCATTGTTCAGTAACTCACAGCACTTGTGTTTAATGCTGTGGAGTTTGTTGATGTAACTATCAAAGGCTGTTGTGACTGTTGTCAGTGTCTGCAGCATCTCTGCTGTCATAGATGCCTGTCAGGTATTCCATGAAGGAAAAGTTATGTTTGAGGCTAATAAGGGAGTTCAATAGTCATGGGACACCACCTTTCCCTGCAATAGTGTCCTCCTTCTGCTGTACACTTTAGTAATGGTAGGGGACCATCACACTGTCTCCCTGTGTTTGGAGGACAGTGTCTGGGTTCTGTTGGCTCTGGCTAGTACCATACATTCATGTACCTGTTTGTACAGTGCCTATGTGTATGATTCGACAGTTATGCAGCTATTTCCCATTGCCATGGGTGCAGTGAAGACATCCAACCCTGTTTTCATGCCTGCAAAGTCAGTTTTGGAGAGGTTTTGCCATGTGGTTATCTTTGTGGGGGGTGTGGCTGACATGTTTAGTTCCATGTAGATTACAGCCTGTCTGAATCTCACCATGCAGGGATTGACATCTGTGGATGAGCAGCAGTCCCATATTTAAGTGATCGACACAGGTCAATGTTGCTGCATCCTCTACCAGGGGTCAGTATGGGTTGGTCTAGGGCAATGGAAATGATGAATCCCAGAAGTGTTGGAAACTGTACTGGCGCTTGGCTACATTCCCCAAGTCATGGAGAGGTAGTTGAAGATTCATACTATGTCAGTGTTGCACTGGACCATCATAAAAGGCAGGGTGTTGTGGAATGTGCATTGACAGTCTAGGGACATAGATGTGGACTCATAGCAGGCTATGGTCTGGATTGCACTATTACCCCCAAGGCAGTTGTACCAGAAGTATTGCCAATGCATTATGATGGGATACTAGTCTGGAGGTGTTAATATCCATAATGAATTTGGAGACAGCACTACCTGTGGGGGTATGGTGTGGTCCATGTTTGGGGGTTGACAGCTGTGGAATGGGTCATAGCCTGATACTGCAGGTCTGCTGTCTGCTGCTGTAAACCACCTCTCCATTACAGCAGATATGTGTCCTCCACTCCAATGACTGCTATGAGTGACTGCATCCTGAGAGTTAGATGTCCACTATTGAGCAGCATAACCCTCAGATTGCATACATGTGTACCTGTTATGGTGTAATAACATTAGGAACACTGCCTAATAAGGCAGCATAGGGGTGGCAAGACACTTAGCCAGTACCTGACAACCCGGCACTGATAGATGTAGGACATCTGTGGCAAGTCATTGGGTTTTGTAAATCATGTCATCCCAATCAGAGAGATTCTGGATCCCCAGAGAATGATACATAACATGTAATACAATGTTCCAGTTAATCATCTGTTGATAGTACCGCAGCATCATTCAGTGGTACACTGCCCAGGGCTACTGTCACACCTGCCTGGACCACATAATCAGAGAGTTCAACCATGTCTCCTGCCATGTAGTCCAGGGAGGTGTGTCCCAAGTCATTCACACCCACATGGATACAAAGTGATACTCATAGTTGTTGTGGAGTGATATGACTGGCTGTGTCATGTGTTAGATGCTGGCATATGATAGATATTTGGCTGTTACCTGCTCCATATTCAACTTAGTGAGTGGGATGTGCATGCCGCAGTATTGAGTTACCCATGATCACTGTATTGTGCAAGGTGGTTAGCCTTAGGAGCTTAGGTTGGGGGCACATTGTGTAGGTTAAATATGTGTCCCTTGGCATGTCCCATGTCACGGTGTCTGAGTGGGTGTCTGCCTTGCTGGTCTGTGATGTCTGGATAAAGGTCCACTGAGTGCCTCTGGGAAGGTGGGTATGCAGCTTTTCACTGTATGTCATGGCTGTCAAAGTGGGTGTTATGGATGGTGAGCTATGTGTTTCACATGGTGTGGTGCAGATGTTGATGTTATCCTCTTGACCTGCTAGTCCAGCCTTTGCTGGAGAGTGCATATGTCCACATTGGGTGATATGGGAAACCCTCACAGGTCTGAGTGTTTGGAGTTTAGAGGGGAGGGTTGTCTGTGTACATGAGGCAGTTGCAACAGTGCCTCAGGATGGACATGTGCACCAGGTTGATGGGAGAAAGCACAGATAACTGCCCTTCAAACATGCCAGGAGGGGTGGACATAACTATAAATAATAAGTACTGGGGCTACATCTGTGATGAATGAGTACTCCTGATGGCTCCCAGGTGTGCCACACTTCTCGATACAATAACCTGGTGATGTGCCAAGCCATAATGCTAGTTGAAGTGCAAGACAGAAAGAACTAGCATGATGTATGGGTGGAACAGAAAGCAGACTGTCTGCCACATGTAATACTTTACCATGGCTGTGCAGTTATCAGCAGCTTTGACCTTGTTAAAGTTCAGTTAGCTCTGTAGTGTGAACGGTAACTGTGTAACACTATAGTGGACATACCTAGATAGGCAGGAGTTCTAATCTCAATACTGGCAAGTGTGTGTGTGTGTGTGTGTGTGTGTGTGTGTGTGTGTGTGTGTGTGTGTGTGTGTGTGTGTGTGTGTGTGTGTGTGTGTGTATATACTGTCTGGCTCATACCATTTTTGACCTGTGTACTACCCTTTGCACTTCCCTTCACTCCAATTTAGTAGACCTGTTCTTGTCATCCACCTTAGAAGTACCTTTGGAAGATGTGGAAATGTATAAACTCTGTGGGGCTTCTGATAACTGTGTAACATTATAGAAAACATAACTAGATATGCAGGAGTTCTAATCTCGATATTGGCAAGTGTGTGTGAGTGTGTGTGTGTGTGTGTGTGTGTGTGTGTGTGTGTGTGTGTGTGTGTGTGTGTGTGTGTGTGTGTGTGAATCATGTATTTCTGCCTCATACCATGTTTGACCTGTGTACTACCCTTTACACTTTCCTTGACTCCACTTTAGTAGACCTGTTGATGTCATCCACCTTAGAAGTACCTTTGGAAGAGATGGAAATGTATAAGTTCTGTGGCATGTCTGATAACTGCATAGCACTGTAGTAGGAATACCCAGATAGGTTCATAGGTTCATAGGTAGGTACTAGGCTATCTGCCCAAGTGCATTTATGAGCCTAGCCAGAGTGTGTCGGCTTTTGCCGTCCCATTGATTAATTAACTGAGCCTCTGTCAAGCAGAACCAATGAAGTGATCCCAGGGGTGTATTTTCTGTTACCCATCCACTCGTCAAGGCTTCTCTTGAAGAGTGTTATCGAGGGGCTCTGCCTAATATAGTCAGGAATTTTGTTCCAAAGCATGGGGAGTCTCTATGACAGGAATCTATCCCTCCAGCATGTTCTATTTATTGTTGTGGCGAGGTTTAGCTCACTAGAGCGTGTGGCTTGCAGTGACTTGGATTTCTTTAGGTGGAGCATGTCCATCAATTCTGAGTTGGACATGGCTTTGTAAGTCAGGCAGAGATCACCTCTGAGTAAACGATTTGATACTGAGTACAGCCAGAGTTTTTTCAGTCGGGCTGCATAGGACATATGTTTGAGGCCAGTAATCATCTTGGTGAGGTGCTTTTGTGGTCTTTCAAGCTGTTGGAAGTGTCTTGTGAGGTACATCCCAAATGGGGCATTGTACTCTATGATGGGTCTGATGAGTGATGAGTAGAGGGGCACTATAACCTCTTTATTTCTAGATGTGAAACCCTTAGTAATTAGATGGGCCACATAGAAGGATTTCCTAACTACTTTGGCAATATGATTGTCAAAGTAGAGATTACTATCTACCTGGGTCCCCAGATCTCTTATTACCTCTTCTGTATTAAGGGGGCTGTCGCCTATGTGGTAATTTGTGGGTGTTTTGTTTTTCCCAAACAGGATGACTATGCATTTTTTGGCATTTAGCTTGAGCCCATAACTTTGACACCAGGTGTCTGTCTCAGTAAGGCCTTTTTGGAGGATGTCCGTGTCAGCCGAAGAGTCATTTATGGCTCCCACTTTTCAGTCATCAGTGAACATGGTTAGCCATAGTCCTCCTGTGTTTGCCTGTACATCCTATAAATATATGCCGAACAGTAGGGGTCCCAGAACTGAGCCTTGCAGGACACCACTTGTGACTGGTTTAGGGTCAGACCTGGAGCCCGCTACTCTTACCATGTGAGTTCTGTCTGTAAGCCAGTTGGTAACCCATCTTGTGACATAGGGGTTTATGTTTCAGGCTGGTGAGTTTTTCTATAATACCCGAGTGAGGAATGGTGTTGAATGCCTTGGCGAGATCAAGGTAGGCTGTGTGAACCACCTTTCCTCATCTATGGCCTTGGTAACTGTCTCGAAGAAGTCAACCAGATTTAGTAGGCATGATCTGCCCTTAACAAAGCCAAACTGGGTTGGGCCAAGTGTGTGGATGTTCCCAATGTCTTTGTTAATGAGTTCCATGATGATGCGCTCCATAGCCTTGCAGACCAGGCTAGTCAGGCTTATGGGGCGATAGTTACCAGGGTCAGTTGTGGCCCCTCCTTTGTGGAGTGGAATAACCATTGCTGTGCGCCATTCTCTGGGCATGTAGCCTGTGGAGAGGCTGAGGTTGAACAGCGTGTTTAGGTGGGGGGTTAGTGTGTTCTGTAGTTCATGTAAGACGCAGCCTGTGACACCATCTGGCCCCATTGATGCTGTGTTTTTGACTTTTGAAAGGGCTATTTTCACCTGTGCTTCTGTGATTTCCAGGACACTACACTTTTCCAGTACTGTTGTGGTCCCTTTTGAAGGTAAGAGGTAGGTGAAGTTTGCACTGAATCTATCTGCCAGTATGTTGGCAACATCAGTAGGTTCAGTATATTTTGTGCTATTTTGCACTATCTCAGAACATATCTGTGAGTTACCACTTATATTCTTGACATAACTAAAGAAGGCTTTGTGGTTATCTTTTGAATCATTGGCTATTTTTCTTTCAAAGTTAGCCTTGGATGATTTTATGAGGGACCTTAGTTTCTTACTGATACTGATCAGGCATGTCTTTCCTTCTTGGGATTTGCTTTTTTTCTGAACAAGTTTCCTCCTTTTTTTGTATAACCTGTTTATGGCACGGGTACACCAGACTGGTTTCCTTCTCTTAGGGGAGTGAGTCTTGGTTTTGCTAGGGATGGCACAATCCATGCATGCTTGTAGGAGTTCTGATCCTGTGTGAGGATCATAACTTGTGTGGCTTATACCATTTTGATGTGTATACCATACATGATTGACCACCTCCCGCTGCCATTACTTTATATAGTGTGGTAACAGCATCTGCCTCACATGCAGCAGGTTAAACCATTGTACAGTTGTCTGTACAGATGTGTCTGGAATATCCATATGCTTAAAACCAATATATGGTCAGAAGTGGTCTGTGTGCCTTAACAATGCCCATGTATGTGATATTTTAGCCAAATAGGCCACAGTGAGTTTACTAACACATATGGCAGCATGAGGTATCATATCTGTCTGAAACATCATACCAGTAGGATGTCTGCCACCCTAACAGGTGGCCAGCCTTGTAGGTGCAATACATGAGTCCAGATGCTTGGTTTTACAAGAGAACTGTACCTGGTATGGGTCGCATTAAAGGCTGGAAGAGGTATGGACTGTCATATTATAGTCATAATTAGTACAGGAACAGGCAAGCAAAAACTGAGGGTAATGCTACTCAATGCGAGAAGTCTAAATCTCAAAATGCACTCACTCGAGGCACTCCTTAAAATGGAGAACATCGATATCTGTGCATTGACTGAGACCTGGTTTAAGGCTCCAGAGAGCACCCCTGCACTGCCAGGCTATAACTCATACCACACTTTTCGGCCGTGTAACCTGGACTGAAACACCAAAGGTGGAGGTGTGTCCATATTCATTAAGGATATCCACACCTCCAGGATAGTTGCTCAGTATAATGCATCCGAGGTTATCCAAGTGCAACTAACTCTGGGCAAAACTGTAATCCACATTGTAGCTAGCTACAGATCCCCCACCTTGCCCCAGGATTCCCACTCCTCTTTTCTTGATGTACTGGAAATTATTAGAGTTCAACCAAACACCCTAATAATGGGCGACTTCAACTACCCCACCATTAACTGGGAAAACTACTCGTGTACCAACCCCTTAGCTCAAAGCTTTCTGGAATTCATAAACTCCAATGCCCTGGATCAACTTATCCACACCCCCACCAGGGGCAACAATATCCTAGACCTAGTCATTACCAACATGAGTGACCGGTGTTCCACACCTGAAGACAACTTCTCGTTGGTCCAATCCAACCATAAGCTAATCACCCTTGATATCCACATCCCGCCCCCACTCCCCATTAAGGAAACCACGGTAAAAAATTTCTCCAAAGTCAACTTCATGTTTCTTAAGACAGAAGTGGTGAACTTCATGACACCCATGCAGATGGACAATACAGTTACAACTGCTGAATACTACACAAATGCACTCTATAAGCACTTACACGAGTGCATGGATCGTGCTATCCCAAACAGAACCAAGACGCTATCCTCTAAAAAGGGAAGCCAATCTGGTGGTCCCCTGCCATAAAAAAACTGCACAGCAGAAGGAAGAAACTGTTGCAAAAGAGAGTAAAATCCCATGAGTGGAGGAGGTCCCTGGTCAGCCTCAGTAAGAAGCTGAGATCCTTTATAAGATCCTCCAAAGCTAGCTACAAAAACAAAATCACCAGTAATTCTAAGGACAACCACAAAACATTCTATAGCTATGTCAAGAATCTTGATGTCAACACCCATATCTGCTCTGAGTTACAGCACAGCGTCACGAAAATTACCGAACCAACTGATATTGCCAACATCCTGGCAGATAGGTTCAGTGCTAAATTTACCCCCCCCCATCACCCCCTAAAGGGCCCATATCTATACAGGAAAAATGCAGAGTCCCTGTAATCACAACTATGCAAGTAAAAGCTGCACTCTCTAAAGCCAAAAACACAGCATCCATGGGACCGGGCAATATCTCAGTCTGCGTTTTACAAGAACTTCAGAACGAACTGGCTTCCCACTTAAGCACCATGTTCAATAATAGCCTCACATCAGGCTTTGTACCCACTGAATGGCACACAACAACAGTTATCCCACTCCACAAAGGGGGAGCCACCACTGATCCTGGGAACTATCGATCTATTAGCCTGACAAGCCTGGTCTGCAAGGCCATGGAACGTTCATCATGGAACTCATAAACAAAGACATTGGTAACCACCAAACTCTGGAACCCACCCAGTTCGGGTTTGTGAAAGGCAGATCATGCCTCCTGAACCTGATTGACTTCTTTGAGGCAGTCACCACAGCCGTAAATGAGGGTAAGGTGTTTCACACAGCCTATCTTGACCTCGCCAAAGCTTTTGACACCATCCCCCATTCTGGAATTATAGCTAAGCACACTAAACTAGGTAGAAATTCCTACATCACAAGATGGGTTGCCAACTTGCTCACTGACAGAACCCACACTGTAAAAGTTGCATACTCCAAATCTGACCTCAAAGCAGTGACAAGTGGAGTACCACAGGGTTCCGTCCTGGGACCTCTCCTGTTTGGTATCTACTTCTCTGAAGAACAGGCTAACACAGAAGGCCTCTGGCTAATGGAGTTCGTAGATGACTGCAAACTAGGAGACATAGTCAAGTCCCCAAATGATGTGGACATCCTACAGAAGGGCCTCGCTGAGACAGATGCCTGGTGTCATAGCCAAGGCCTCAAGCTCAATGCTAAAAACTACAGTGTCATCCTCTTTGGTAAAAACTCTGTACCCATGAACTACCACATAGGCAGCAATCTACTTAACACCAAATGTGTGATAAGAGACCTTGGGACCCAGCTGGACAGTAGTCTCTCCTTTGATAGTCACATCGCCACAGTAGTCAGAAAGTCCTTCTATGTGGCACACCTCATCATAAAAGGGTTCTCATCCAGGAAAAAAGAGTTCATTGTTCCCCTCTACTCGACACTCATTAGACACATTATAGAGTACAATGCCCCTTTTGGAATGTACCTCACAAGACATCTGTAGTAGCTGGAAAGGCCACAGAAGTACCTCACAAAGAGGATTACTGGCCTCAAACAAATGCCCTACACTGACCATCTCAAAAAACTCCAGCTTTACTCCGTAGCATATCGTCTACTCCGAGGTGATCTCTGCCTAACATATAAAGCTATGTCAAACCCAGAGCTGTTGGACATGCTGCACCTAAAGAAATCCCAATCCCTCCAAGCTACATGCTCTAGGGACCTATACCTTGTCACCACAATAAACAGGACATACTGGAGGGATAGATTCCTATCCTAGTGATTTCCCATACTCTGGAACAGGCTACCCATCTATGTCAAGCAAAGTTCTTCATTATCACTCTTCAAGAAAAATCTTGATGAGTGGATGGGAAATAGGAAATACATCCCAGGGATCACTTCTGTGTCTCTGCTCGACAGTGGCACAGGAAAATAACTCTTGGGTGGCGTAAGCCATGGAATCTTGTTGGCTAGGCTTATGTAGGCCCTTGGGCCGATAGCCTAGTACCTACCTAGGAACCTATGAACCTATGTAACAGGAACACCTTGCATCTTAAGAGGGGTGTGTACGCAATTTATATCCACTGTATACCAGTAATGTGTCACGCATGACCCTACCTTAGGCCATTTGTCCAGCACAATTTGCTGGCCTCTGTCCAGATGTCTTGGCATTGACAAGTTGCGAGGTATGCTACAGGAATGTTGAATTCACGTCAGATAGGCCCCAGTGGTGACCACTCTGATGCAATACAGTTAACCCCAGCACAAGTGAACATGTACAACAAGCAATATAGCTATTACATAATGCAATATAGCTATTACTGATGGTTGTGTGCATGGTAAATTGCATGCGCTTCACATGCCTAGGGTATTGCCAGGCAACAACAGAATAATGTCATACTCACCAGCTTCAGGGTGCTGACCCATATGCAGACCAGAGGGTACTAGGTAGTTTTGAGAATGGGCTATTGTCATCAGATGCACATGTGGCCTTGGTACAGGATGTATGCAGCATGTCTGCACATCTACAGTACTAACCTGAATAATACACAGTGTCCTTTCCTTACCATAGATGTGCACCTCTGTGCATTAGAAAACCCCATCCACAACTGCAGTCGGACCTGACACATGCATGAAGATACAATACAGATACATGTATGTCTAATACATTAGTGTACTAATCCCCACTGGGCCCTTACCTGCACACTCTTCAACCAGTGTGCGTGTGTGCAACCCACCTCCAAAATGCTTCCCTCAGAGTCATGGCTTGGCCGTTTGGCGTGTGGCCCAAATGTGGTGAGGAGCTCCTCAGTGGGGGCTGGTTGGCTGGGCCCTGTGGCTAGCTGGTCCCTCGCTACAGCAGCAGCCCATGGACGGGAAAGGCATTTGAGGTTGGTGGCCCGATGCTGCACATGCTCATAAGTTCTGCTGTGCAAGCTGGTATCATTTACCCTGTGGACCACACTGTTCCACAGGGCAGTCCTCTCCTGCACATCTTCTGCTCTCTGTCCAAATGACAGGGCATAATGCCAATCACATATTGGGTGATGATGTCTTTTTCTCCCAACAGAGAATGCTGGTAGGTGAGCACTCTGCATGTTACCTGGAAGACATAAACAGGAAAAATGTCACAGGACCTCATACGGGTGTCAAAATGCACATCAACACCAAAACCCTCTAAGCTATCATGGCTATAGCAGCTTCCATTACACACCTGTACCTGAGCTATCTTATTCCCCCCAATGTTGGACACTTGATTGCATAATCATCTATCCTTCATTCATTTCTATGTAGAGGGATGACAGTGGGCATCTTCCATGCGGCTGGTGTGTGGATGGTGGCAGGTCTGTGTTTGAATGTGATGCCTGATGGAGCTCTGAGCACATGCCTGAGTTCATCTAGGAGGCAGACACTGATGTTATTATGCCCCATGGAGATATGCTGTTGTTGCCATCAGTAGGCAATATATACATGCTCACAATAGCTGAAGGGAGGAGTGTGGTTGATGTGCATATCTCCCTGTACAACTGGGGTGAACAGGGTGGCAATGTTCGCACCTAACCTGTATGATGCAGGTTGCCTATATCCATGGCATGTGTGTATGAGGTGTTCTTTACCCCCAGTACAGAGTGAATTGTGTTGTTTCATCTGAGACTTACAACATATGTGGTGACACAGTTGCAATTGTCTTTGGTGGTGTGGATATGTTCGATTCATAGTCATAGCCAGCCTTTCAGGAAGTCACCTGTGAACTTACATACTTGCTCAGATATAGGTGTACTTGCTTTAAAGTTGTTGCATGCACCTATGTGTCCCTGTACAGCCAATGTAGCAACCTATTATGTGGTTTGTGCATTGATTCTGTCCACTAAAGTGGATTACTCTACCTTGGTGGAGGCTGGATATACAGGCCAGGTAATGCTGCGTCCATATAGCTACAGTGGATATAAAAGGTGCACACCCCTCATACACTGCATGGTATTTGTGCAATTGGAACATGACACCACAATAACTCATTTCATAACAATTCCCACCTGTAGTGTGACCTATAGCCTGTGCAATTCAATTGAAAACATAACAATTGGGTCTATGAAAACATATGGGAAATAATAATCA
This sequence comes from Protopterus annectens, assembly GCF_019279795.1. NCBI lineage: Eukaryota > Metazoa > Chordata > Ceratodontiformes > Protopteridae > Protopterus > Protopterus annectens. Next base: position 892,263,004 of record NC_056732.1, on the reverse strand, counting down.
GTAAAATAAGCCAGTTGAATGAATGTGCACACCCGTAAACTGATATTTTATGTGCACCTCTTGAGATGGTTACAGCATTCATCCATCTTGGTCTGAACTCTAACATCATGGCACATCTTTACTTGATAATAGTTGGTCACCTTCCTAGAAACACCTTTGATTGTATTTCAATGGTATTATACAGATTAGGAGTCACATAAAGATGAGAAACATTAGGAAATTACATTCTGTGGTCTAATTGTCACACAGCACACATACCTGGCATTCTAACAGGCATGTGTACACTTGTGATATCTACTGTATATAGGTGTGGATATAGCTGGTAGTGGTAGGCATGGACAGAGGGTCAAGACATAGGTGGACACTTCTATGATTAATAGCTGGATATCATGCCTACTCTAGTACCCATATCAGTGTCAGGGCACTGCAACAACCAGTAGATGTACACATTTCTGTCTGTTGTATGCACTGACACTGATATTACACACATGCAATATGCACAACCTATATACCTGAATGCTTGAAACCCATGTGATTCAGTTTTGTGCCTTCCAGCTGAACATAAGCATACATATATGTGCTCAGGGGATACCTGGTATACATATCTGCTGTATGTTAGTTTGGAACACTGTAGTTACAGTCTTGCTGCTCAATCATACTTCTCAACCTGTTACAGCAGTATGTCTGGACAATGGCACATATATATGGGTGTCAAAGGGGACATTGATATTGTATTAATATAGCTGCACCATACATTTGTATGTTGATTGTACAGTAGGGTTTGATATCACTGTGATAACCTGGAAGATGTCCAACCGTCATAAGTAGGCTATTATGTTACAATGTAATTGCTCACAGACCTGCCAATGGTTTGGCTGACATGACACAGGTATATGTGTATGTGACTACAGACATCAGTCACAAATGTGCTTATTGTCCAGCAGAACACTATACAGTTGAATGTTATTAATTCAATATATCACATGCAGTTCAACACACGTCTACAACAGTACTTTACTATGCACATGCCCTGTATAGGTCTCTTAGCTTTACAAGGCAAACATGTGTCATACTCATAATCATATGTAACATGGATATGGAAGACATCCCATTAACTGACCTAGCAGTGGCACAGTCACAACTGTTTGACAGAGACCCCTGCGGTTGTCATATATGAGCTATCCTTTCTCAGGGTGAGTCAGGCTCCTGAGCTCTGATCCCACCTCACAACCTCTTAGAGCATCACATCTGGGCAATGCCTAAAATGATGGGGGGATAAATAAGGACAAACTTCAAATATTCCTGTTACAAACATAGGAAGTTCATAGAATGATACATTTAGCATTATGGTGAATATTCTCAAGGATGTGGAGTCTTAAACTCAAGTATTTGTCATTACCTGATGACTTCAATCTTCAACTATTTGACAGAAAAGTACATATCTCAGGAGAAACAGGCAAAAATACATGATGGTGAAATGTGGAAATTCTGTGAAGATCTGTACAGTTGAGAGTATGTCGGTGATATCTAAAGACATGCATCTGGAGCATTTCTCCCCGGGCCTCCGCTGAAAACAGGATCTGTGGAACCTAGTCGGACTTTCCCAGTCAACAAATGTTAAATAAATAAATAAAAATAAAAAATAAAAATATCTCCCACTGCAGAGAGGGCTAGATGCTATGGCCATAGCAGCTGTTTAGCAGGACATTATTATAGCATGTCTTGTTGGAAGATATATTCTTCTAAATCATATTTCTCATTATTACAGACCAAGTACTACATTCAATTACTTACTTACATGGTCCACTTACCTTTTTTTCTTTCTTCTCTTTTCCACTTTATGTTTAATTTATTTTCTCTCTCTCTCTCTCTCTCTCTTTGTGCACTACAGGGATTGAGCTGGTTTGAATAGGTGGCAGCATGGCTTTTGTAAGTGATGCTTGTGACCAAGTGATGGCCGGTGCACCTATTGGGGTCCTCACTTGCTAATTGCAGGCAGAGCAGCTGTGTAGTTCTTCCAATAGCCAATGTCATGGCAACACACTCCTATAAATGAGTACTCTATGTCGGCGTTGATCCTTTCCCTTACTTGTGAGGAAGACATCCTGGAGCTGTGTGAGCTACTACCTCTTACAAGACTTGTGGAGACAAGCCAACTAAATGGTGGGGAAGGTTCAAGACTTAGGGGCAGCATATGAATAATGCTGTTATATGTTTGGAATACTGCTAGTTTAACAGGGTTTGTCTGCACATGCTACTTCTGCATGGGTTTCAGTCTGACAATGTTCTGTCTCTGCATAGCTCTCAACTGTGGAGCCATACACATAATGACTACTGGTTAGCCTGTTATGTAGGGGCTGTTCCCCAGACAAGTGATGTCCTTGGCAAATCAGTAGCATAGTCTGGTGACTGCATTACGTAGATGGTAACATCCATTTATTTTTCTGACTTTATATCCCTCAGAAAAGATATATTACAAAAAACCCTGTAACCCCAGCAACTTTCTCAATGTATAACAGCAATATTTCATGTATGGATGTGTATTTGGGCTTCTGTCTACCAATTATGGCAGGCTTTCTCCAGATGTCATACAGTAATAGGTGGAAAGGTATACTGGTCTATCATTATTTAGTGCTGTAATTCCTGCTGAGGGGAATGGCTGGGAAAGATGTTGAAGTCTGTTTATTCAAGAGGTTGGTGCATAGAGAATGGTCTTAGATGGCCTTGTAATATATTTATGGTGGGGACAGTAACACGTGTTTTAAAACTAGGCTGTTAGAACATGTCAGGCACATTACTGATACAAAATATATCAGTTCTATAGCTGTACATGTGAATAAATCTCACCATGGGGATAGTAGTGGGTCTCTAGGTATAGTTTCTGGAGTGTGAATAAACATTCATAAAAGGACAATTGTTATGTACAGAATCAGTGTATTAATATTAGCTGTGATACTTTATCCTGTAAGGTGTTAAATGACAAGTGTAATTGGAGGCTGTGTATTCAATTATGTAATTAGGTGTTAATTGCTTCTTGTGATTAAGGCATGTATTTCTGGTAATGTTTACTCCTTGAAGGCTTTGGCCAAGACATCAGAGTATAATAAAAATGTGTGAATTACTGGCTGGTTGAATTTTTCTTTGCTATATTCAGACATTGTATTTGTTTTGCTAAAAGGTTGTTGTATGTCTCACCATTGTGTATGGCCTATCATGATTTTGTAGCAGTGTACTGTTCACTTATGCATTTGGACTGTGGGGAGGGCAGATGTGAATGTCATGACTGCTTTTGTATCCAGCTGTGCATGCTGCCCCAGTTGTGGGTGGTATATCAGCATCAAATGTTTGCATGGGCATTTTGGGACATATATGCATATATATGTATATATATATATATATATATATATATATATATATATATATATATATATATACATATATATATATATATATATATATATGTATATATATATATATATATATATATATATATATATATATATATATATATATATATATATATATATATATATATATATATATATATATATATATATATATATATATATATATGTATATATATATATATATATATATATATATATATATATATATATATATATATATATATATATACATCAGATCACCGAATGCTCATTTGACCAAAACTTATTTAATCGAAACCAAATGACTGAAAACTCATTTAACCGAAAGCTCATTTGACAGAAACTCATTTCACCGAAAATAGTACAGGCAGTGTATATGCCCTTTTCCCCACTGTAGTGCAACCCTGGAGTTAGAATATATATGTAGGGGGTGTGGGGGGCGCAGCCCCCCACTTTGGGGGGTGTGGGGGGTGTAGCTTCTCACCTAGCTTAGTTTTATACTGTCCAGTTCCTATTAGCTAGGTAAGTTGGTAGTTTTTAACAACATTAGGTGGAAGGGTACACACTCTTCACCCCTCAATATGGGGTCTGCACCCCCCCACACCCCCCCCACTTATATTTTCTAACCCCAGGGTCACACTACAGTGGGGAAAAGGGCATATACACTGCCTGCACTGTTTTCGGTGAAATGAGTTTTAGGCGAAATGAACTTTCGGCGAAATGAGTTTTCAGTCATTTGGTCTCGGTGAAATGAGTTTCGGTCAAATGAGCATTCAGCGATCTGATATGAATCCATATACACACACATATATCTATATATATATATATATATATATATATATATATATATATATATATATATATATATATATATATATATATATATATATATATATATATATACATATACATATATAAATACATTTTCCCTACTGTTGAATGACTGTGCTGCATGATATGTTTGAAAAAACATCAGATTTATCTACAGCTTAGATGGCTTAGTGGTAAATTGCTATGGTTCTGGTGGGTAAGGTCCTGGGTTTAAGACTTGGAAGGTTTTATTATTTTGTTGCTGGGCAGAACAAGGGCTGTTGGATACAGAGTGATTAAGGCTCTTTTAAGCAGTTGTAAGTGGGTTTGCGAGGAGTTTGCATGGCGGTAAGCAATGCTAATTTCCAGTTAAATATGCTTATAGACAGCCTTTAAAGGGCTTAATCTGTGTAGGCATTACTTAGTGCCATGCAAGCATGCTTAATCCTCCTTACAACTGCTTAAAACATTTTACTCCTGCTTACCTCTGTGCTAATTTCCTTGAAAGAAAAGAAAAAATGGGTGATAGGAAAGTGGTAAAAAAGGGGGCATGCAGAGGGAAAGACAATAGAGAAAGTAGCTTGGGATGTGCAAGATGGATGTAGGGAAGGTCCATAGCTGTTCATTTCGTCTACAGCAAAAGCTGTGCATATATACTAAATTTGGAGGTATATTTAGACACTCAAACCCCTGAGAGAGGAGTGAGGACAACAATAAGGTGTTGTGAAGCCAATTAGACCGGATTACATGTGTCCAGTGGACATGAAATGAACAGCTATGTACGGGTCGAAATTTTTTTGGGAACAGATTGCCCTTTTTTTTTAAGGTTAGAGTGGTATGTTGGGGAAGAATAGTAGGTATATTTGGGGAGGTAGGTTGGATAGGAAGACAGCTAAGACAGACAAGACAGCATACAGGGGCGGTATATGACACATGTGGGGGGTAAACACCTTGGACAGGGAGGGGTGTTTGGTAATTGGAAGCCCATGAGCCCCTAAATGGATACAGTGGGACTGAGGTTCCCACCCATGGGCAGTCACCACTGCACCTTTACAGCCCCAAAGGTGGCTGTGCTGGGGGCTTAGCAGGAGGGGCAGGCTGACCCTCTAAATGTGCACAAAGTTGAAAAGAATGAGCCAAACCAGAATGGGTCATTCATTTTGGTGTCTGTGACCCTCTAAATGTGCCATGCAGCCTTCAAGCTGACGTAGCAGATCTCCAAATTCCTTGCAGAGTCTGTTATGCACCAGAGCCGGACCTGGATTTGGGTGACAGCCCCAGCCCCGAGGCAATTCCACCCAAAGGTGGTGCAGGACCAGCAGACGAGGACGTCCCGTGGTGAGTCCCAGATGTGCTGGGGCCCAATGCCACAGCCAGATGAGACAGGAGAGGCGGATCTGCTGGGGTCGGCCTTCTCTAATGTGCTATGGTGTTGCAATTTTAGAACATATGTTGGTTAGTAATGGTAAACACATTTGAGGATTAGTTATAACAGCGTGCATGAGTATTCCCATTAACCCAATACAACACATTTGGAACATTTGCTTATCAAACAGAACACATGCATATATGGAACCACAGTGGGCATTACACCAGCATGCAGGTTACATTGATAGCAACAGGCCACCGATGATGGTATTTGAACAGGAAACATTAATTGGAATACATTTCAATGTTTTTAGAACAACAGGATACATGTTCCAACTGTAGGTTTGGTGGAAAACATACCCATTCATTTATTTGTTTAGATTATCGGTGGAGATAAGGTGGGGTAGAGAGAGAGATGTCAGTTAACAAATGTAGATTCTTGCAGTGGTCAAAGCTTTAATGATCATTGCTCTACTCATTACTTTACAGGTATTATTACAACAGCTATAGCCTTGGGTTGGGCAGTGGTATGTTTGTACAGAGTATAATTACAGCCTTCTTATAGCTACTTTATACTTTCTCTTACCTAGTAGACCTATGGAGGAAATGTTTGTTAATACTACATGACTCTTTCTACCCATATTCTCATAGTCTGGGTTACACATGTACACTTATACTGTGTGTGTGTGTGTGTGTGTGTGTGTGTGTGTGTGTGTGTGTGTGTGTGTGTGTGTGTGTGTGTGTGTTTGTGTGTGTGTCTTTGTGTGTGTGCGCTACTGACACACTCTGCCTTGATTTCTATCATTCACCATGGTTGTTGTTAGCAGGGACCTCTAGTTGTGACAGCATGACACTTTTAAATATTTTTTGGGGGAGACCCCTTGGTGTATGTACTTATCCTGCTGCCATTTTCAGCCTTGGGGTTGGTCAATTTGTGTTGGACACAGTATAACTACAGCCTTCTTATAGCTAATTTATACCTTATCTGACCTGAGAGACCTGTGGAGGGAATGTTTGTTAATACTACCTGACTGTTTCTACACATTTTCACAAAATCCTAGTTGAAATTATGCATACAGCTTACTACCACTCCTGGGAGTCGAACCATGGCTGTTTCTGCTAAAAATATGACAAGTGTGTGCTTCATCACAGGGAGCTATTGAGATACTGCTGCCCCTTTTTTGAATGATTTCTTTCTCATTTTCTCTTTGTTGTACAATCTGACTTTGTATTTACAACATTACATACCTGTTCACATAGCACAGTGTGGAAAACAATGGTTAACACAACACATTACTATTCAGATATCAGATCTTGGTGCATGACATTTGTAATATCAGTTATTCTCGTGTGTTATAGAGGCACTAACTTTGTCATATGTGACTTGATTGTTTAATGCTTTCAGAGCTATAGTTGCTATCCATAACCTGTACACTTTTCAAATCATACCATACCAGAGTAAACACAACCAGTCCAGGGTTTAGATATTTATTCACAGGCAATTCTTCTTCTTCTGGCTTTTCCCAGTTAGGGGTCACCACAACAGATCACCTGTCTGCTCATGATTGGCAGTGGAGTTTTACGGTGTCGAGTTGCCAGCCTGGCGCCCAACCATCCACAGAAGTCACACATATACACACACTCATGCCTAGGGCCAATTTAGAGTGTCCAATCCATCTACAGCATGTTTTTGGGATGTGGGAGAAAAACTGGGCATCCAGAGGAAACCCACACGACCACAGGGAGGACACATGCAGACTCCGCTCAGGAGGCACCCTAACCAAGGATCGAACTGGAAAACCTCTTGCTGTGAGACGGCAACGCTAACTGCTGCACCACAGTGGCTGCCCTTTTTATTCACAGGCAATTACATTTTATTAATATATGACCTATATGAGACTATTACTGTACAATTGTCTGCCTTATTCAGTTTAAACCATACCCAGTTTTAATAATGCCAGGTGACATTCTACTCCTTTATATTTATTTGGAATGTATAGTACAAGCTAGATTGTTACTTACAAGCCTCACGACACAGCCTTTGCAACCTACTGGCATGGGCTTCTTGGTATGCAACCCACTCAGCTGGAGCTGTAATAAAAATAGAGAAACATTTATGCATACTTATCCATCACATATACAGGCTGGACTTTGGTAAACAGTTATTGCTATGAATACTTACACACTTTTGGGACATCACCCCTCTGTCTTGCTTCTTGGACCCACTGTTCCAAGAGCTCCATCTTCCTCCGCTTCAAGTCGGCATAGTGGTGCTGGACCTGCTCACCAGTCTGAAGGATACCAGTGGCATTGGTAAGATCATGGGTGAGACTTTCCCAGGCTTCTATTTGTATTGGGAGCCCTGGTGCTGGCCCTGCAGCAGCCTCACGTCATGTTTTTTTACAAGGAGTCCTACCATGACCTTGGACTCCTGTATGCCCTAGCATTGTGCCCGAAAGTGCATGCCCTCTCCAGCACCTGCCATACTGCTTACAGTGGGGAGTTACAACCAGTTATGAGCTGTATTCCCACCTGCGAGGTTTAAATATGGCCGATGTTCCACCCTTTGCTGTGGTCGGACAGTTTTGAATATGCTGAGCTAAGCTAAGCTATGGGCAAACCTGCTTAGCTAAGGTTGGCAGTGCTTAAAGGGGCAGGTTCAGCACTGCTTACCAATGGGCAAATCCACTTAGCTGGGCTACTCATTGCTTAGCATTCATATTTACACAATGCTTACACCCGGTCAGCATAGCTGTGCAATGCTTAGCATTGCTTATGTTTTATTTTATTGGACTACCACTTGTATGGGATTGATTCTTCATTGATTACATATTATAAATTTATTTACCTTCTCTGACATCCCCCAATGTGCTTTCATTACATTTATTCTTGTGTGAATATACTGTATGGGGCACTCTGGTTGAGAAATATAAGTTACTTCCTACATAAATATACAACTAAATTAAAATTGTAATGATTTTACATACAAAATGGAAATGGCTTTGGTAAGGCTTGAACTATGAATGACTACATGCAAAACGTACACTCTAACTGATACACTGTTGCACTACTGCTTATATTGGATGTCTATTGCTATTTCACTTATATTGCTGTTTCAGCTGGGCTAAGCATAGCTAGACAATGGGCACACACATGCAGCTATGTCTAAACTTTATTGCAGATGTGAAAAAAATGTATTTGTTGCGTTTTTTACTTCGTACTCTTCATAATATCAATGCTAATGCTAAAACTGTTATTCTATCAACTTTCTAAGTTTGTGATGGCAATTGTCCCTTCTGGCTTTGTCCAGATTTCTTACTCTAACAGGTTGAGAGGTGTGTGTTATATACTTCATCCCCTTCAGAAAATTTATGTTAATGCTAAACCTGTTATTCCATCAATTTTCTAAGTTTGTAGTGGCAATTGTCCCTTATGACGTTGTCCAGATTCCTTACTCTGATGGGTTGAGAGGTGTAATGAGAGATTTTGGTCTATTTACATTACCGTATGTCAATTCTGGTGTGCAGGGGGGGTGTGTATTGTGAGAGCACTGCTCTCAGGCACACCCCCTGCACTTGTACACAGAACCTTGTCCGTATTACAGCACGGCAGCACGCCTTCCTGAATATGCATGGCACCCTGCTTTGCTGCATGGGAACAGTCCCTTCCATGCAAGAATATGCTATTCTTGCATAGAAGTTTGCTGAATCCGCACAACTGAGATTGTTAGTGTGGGATGTCCTGCAGTCTATAAATCTGACGCTTTGTTATGAATACTTCTGAGGTTACTTGAATAGAGATGAAAGCCAGATAGCTGTTTTAGTGGTGGTTGTTGAACTGGATTATTTTGGAGTTAAGTGGAATTCATTTGTTTAGAATAATGAAGAATCAAGAAAAAAGATACCAATGGAGAATAAACTACCAACCAGTTAAATGAATATTAAACACTTTCAGCAGGACTGTCCTTCATCAGAACATAAATGTTAATCAAACCTAAACACTTAAATATTATTTTGTTAGGTTTTCCCTTGTCATATGATCTAATGATAATCATTCAATTATGCAAACGTTCAAATACCTAACAAATAAGCTGTATAAAAATATACTAACAACAAATGTAAATATAAAATAAGTAAAACAATTCTATTTGTACTTATTAATGTGCTGATTTCTAGTCAGCTCCACCTCATAATTCACACTGCTGTTTAAGTGCAGGTTCGCAATAAGCATGAAACAAAATCTGCCATTTCAGGTTCCTAAATTCAAATTCATTGTCCATATCACCATTAAAATTACTGGGAACATAATCAATTACACTGACAAGAAATTTTCTAAAATACTGACACCCTATGGAACGTTTACCTAAAGTATTCTCTTTGTTTTTAATTTTAATTGAATAGTAATGCTTATAGATTCTTTTACTAAGTTCTCTATTGGTCTTCCCAATATATAAAGCCTCAAAGGTGGAGCACGTAGCAAGGTAAACCACATATTTTGAATTGCATTTGAAATACCCTTGTACTGAGTAAGTGTTCTCCATTCAAATTTCAATAAAATATGGACTTTCAGAAATGAGCATACATAAGGAGCAGTTATTGCACCTATTATGTTCCCCTTTTTTCTTCTTCTTTATGTTCCCTTACCTCTCTTTCCAAGTAGGTTTTAATGTTACAAGTTTTTTATTAATAAAAAAACAGCATGTTACCCACTACCCTTTTGACTTCCCCACTTGTTTCAATATTCTCCAGTTGTTGTGGATAACTTGTTTAATGGCTACACTGTCCAAAGTAAAAAGTAAATGTCAAACTAACTGCCAAATGTAAAAATAAAGGCATGGTGAAACACCACTCTTGACAGCAACTATTGCTTGTCCTGTACTGTTCTTGTTTGTGTAATCTTGCTTGAGAATTCTCTGAACAGTATGCTCTGGATGCCCCTTGTGTATAAACTTGAGGTATAGGGCCTGTATAAAGTCATCTCTATTGCTGGTGTCCATGGTTAGTATCTTGAGCCTTATCATTGACCCTTTATGATGTATTTTTTATATGAAAGGTGTATTTTTTGTTCCTCTAAACATAAAAAACAAACCTTAGATGTTTGAAAACTGTGAGAGAATAAAAAAAAATCTGTACTTCTATTCATACTGCCAAAAAATGTCTCTAACTCACAAATTGGTCCCCACCAAATAACAAACAAATCATTAATAAAACAGAAGAAGGACCTTCTTGAATCGATCTATTGATGGAAGCATGTAAGTTTCCCAAAAGGCCATAGGTAAATTGGCATACTTCGAGCCATACACACACCCGTTGCCACTCATCTTTTTTGATAGTAATGAACACCTTCAAACATTAAACAAATTGTTGGACAAAACCTGATTAATGCATTCTGTTAGAAACCTGACTTCTCCTACCTCATATTCATTACTTTTGTTAACATGAATGCTGTCCATTCAATACCAAACTCACGCGTGTCAGATGTATATAACAAATGAGCATCTACAGTGACCAATAAATCTTCTTTATCCACTCTGACCTCTTTAATTTTACCAAGGAAGTCAAAGTCAAAGGAATCCCTAATGAAAGAGGGAACTTGTTGTGCTAATGTAAGTAATGCCCTGTCAACAGATTTTGAAACTACTTCCAATTTGGAAGCCTGCACTGACACTCGGACTGTAAGGTAGATTGACATCATTTTTATGTATCTTGGCCACACCAAACAATTTGCCTATTTTACATTTAGATGTGTTAAAAATGTACTTTGTCAGAAAGCACACCCTCAATAAGGCTACTGTACAACCAAGAATCTGTCTGTATGCCTTACTAACATTATTTTTACAAACTTTGGAATACAATGTGACATCTTTCAACACAGCATGCATTGATGTAATCCTCTTTCCTAACTATCACCATTGCTCCCCCTTTATCAGCCTTCATTATTCTAATGCCCTTGTTACAGCTGAGATGTTTCTAACTCTGCCTCGAAACAGCCGATAAAAAAACTTGTTACTTTTGTTAGCTAAATGTATCCTAATAATCTTCTCACAACTCTCCTCAAAGGCTTTGATAATGGGGTGCAGTGGTGGATTAAAAACACTTGGAATAACAAAATTTCCTCATTTACAAGCAGAATTGTCTTTAAACAAAATTTCAAATTCAGTTTTCTAGTGAAGCCTTTTATGTGAATGAGATTCTTTACTAAATCTGATCTCGCTACTGGAATAAAAGAGAAGCCTTTCTGCAAAACTGTTTCCTCCCCCTTGGGTTAATGGCTTGCTAGATAAATTATATATATTGCAATCCAATGGCATTATCTTCTCATAATTTGTTGTCTGTTCTCCGAAGCATGTGGAAAATGGGAATGAGATTATTTCCAAGAGGAAGGCCTTATTGCTTCTGCCCACATTTTTCGAGGTGTCGTTCTACTTACAATCGAAAAATCCCAATTTCCCTCTAAATGTTGTCCATCTTGTAATGCACAAGTGATGTGATGCCAGTTGGCCCCTTTTTTGTTCCAATCTCATAGATCTTCTAGGTGAAAAATGCCCAAGTTTTTGAATTGGTGATGTTTCAGCTTTTGTGTTCATTACTACTTGCTTCACGAACTGAGCGCTCCTGCTATCATCAAGCAAGATCTTGTTTTCACTTTCTGAATATTTTAATGTGGCTTCTATTAACTTATCATATTTTCTTCTGTCCATTATGATCTTTTTTCTTTTCATTTTCCTTAGCTCAAAATCAAGTCTCATAACCTTTTTTTTGATTTTTATAAACTTCTCATAAGTAGCTGCTCGACTCAATTTGTCCATCAAACCACAGATCGAGTTTAATAATTTAACACTCGTGTCCACATTGTGCTGCCTTAAAAAGGTTGTCCTATTCTTTCCAAAAAGTTTCACTGTACCTACTGTTAGTTTGGTAGTGGTTTTAAACCTTTGGGTACCTTTTATCTTTAGTGGAGTAATCAAAAAATGCAATGTCTCACTGCAGCTTCTTGGTTCTAATTTATGAAGCTTCCAAGACCCTGAATAACCAATCCTTATTTAAAATCACTCTGAAAACCCCCCAAAAGAAGCTCAATGGAGTCTGAACTATCATTAATGTCCAAAATAGATGGCACTAGCATCCCTTGAACAGTAGATGTGCAAGAATCACAACTGGTCACTCTTTTTGTTGGATGTCTTTCATTAATTGATGCTGCACCTAGTATTGAGGCAGATCGTAAAGGATTCAAATATGTTGTGAGATTCTGTAAGGATTGCCCATTATTGGTTTCCTCGGGATTCCATGTAGGCAAATAAAAACACATCACAGAAGAAATGTTTGGAATGTCCCAAAAATGGTGGTAAAAAATACAAAATCAAGAAAAAAAACACCAATGGAGAATAAGATACCAAACAGTTTAATGAATGTTAAGCTCTTTTGGGTGCACTGGCCTTCATCAGAACATAAATATTAGTAAAACGTAAACACTTAAATATCATTCTGTTAAATTTTCCATTGTCACATGATCTAACGACAATCACTCAATTATGCAAACTTTCAAAACCCTAACAATGAGTTCTATAAAAAATATACTAACAATAAATTTACATATCAAATAAATAAAACAATTCTATTTGCACTTATTACTGTGCTGATTCCTAGTCAAAACCACCTTATAATTCACACTGCTGTTTAAGTCCAGGTTCACAAAAAAGCATGAAACAAAATCTGCCATTTCAGCTCCCTAAGTTCAAGTTCATCATTGCTATCACCATTAAAATTACTGGGAACATAATCAATAACACTGAAAAGAAATTTTCTAAAATACCAACACTCCATGATATGTTTACCAAAAGCATTCTCTTTGTTTTAAATGTTAATTGCATACTGCTTTTTATAGATTCTTATATTAAGTTCCCTGTTAAGTCTTTCCAATATAAAAAGACTCAAAGGTGGAACAATTCGCATGGTAAACCATATATTTTGAATTACATGTGAAATATCCTGGTATTGGATAAGTTTTTTCCATTCTTATATCAAAAAATATGGACTTTCTAAAATGTACCTCCATAAGGAACAGTTATAGCACCGATATGTTCCTATTTTTTTCTTCTTTTTGATGTTCCCTTACCTCTCTTTCCAAGTAGGTTTTAATGTTACAAGCTTTTTTATTAATAAAACAACTGCTTATCACCCACTACCCTTTTGACTTCCTCACTTGCTTCCAAGCAAGATTACACAAACAAGGACAAGGATGGGATAAGCAATAATTACTCTTGAGAATGGTGTTTTTCCATGGGTTTAGTTTTTACATTGGAAAAAAGCTATCCACAAAAATTGGAGAATATATTTTATTGATATAAGAATGGAGAAGACTTACCCAGTACCAGGGTATTTCATATGTAATTCAAAATATGTGGTTTACCTTCCTAAGCACTCCATCTGCAAGCTGTGAGACTTTTTATATTAGGAAGAATAAGAGGGAACTCAGGTAAAGAATCCATGACCATCAGTATGCAATTAAAATTAAAAACAAAGAGAATACTTTAAGTAAACATTCCATGAGGTGTCAATATTTTAGAAAATTTCTTTTCGGTGTTATTGATTATGTCCCCAGTAGTTTTAATGGTGATAGAGTCAAAGAACTTGCCCTTGCCCTCAAAATACACCTCTGTTCTGTTTTTGAAATACCATGTTTACCCTTAAGCATAGCGGCTACATACTAGCCTGACTCTACTTTTTGTCAGTGTCCCTTACTCTTTTTACCCTCCCTGGATTTACCTGAAGCCATAAGCAGCCATTTCTCACTCATTGTTTTCTTTCCTGTATGGCTAAGTGATGCAGGTTCAGCCCCACTCCGCTCATGCTTGCTATGCTCGGCCTCACTCTGCTCCCCTACTCACCCCCATTCCCATTCACACCCATATCATTTCTTTTATACCTATCCTTCCTGCCTAGCTCCTTCCTCTAACCTCCCCTTCCTGATTCTCTCCCCCTGCCCACCCCAGAACTCTTTCTCCCCTCACACATCTCTAACTTAGTCCCCACCTTTTTCCCATACACACCACACCAATATGGCTGTCATTATTACCTCTCCTACCACTCACATAAAACCTTAAAACTCTACCCCTACCTACCGACACTACACCTAATATGCCTTTGTGTAACCTCATATTCCTTCTCTTACCTCCCTTATTACTGCTCTACTTCCTTTCCTCCTACAACTGCCTCCTTACACCTATACACTCTAGTCCCGCTATCACTTATGGAAACCAAACAATACACCCACTGCAGTCCTTCTACATCTGTTCTTCAGTCTTTTCTCTTGATGCTCCCTTCCCAAGAATCGAAATTCCTCCTCTCCAAACTATCTCTTCTTCACATAAAATAAAGTACCTATCCTACAAGCATTTCTGCCTCCCCAAATCTCTACTACAATCTGGTGATATTCATCCAAATTCAGGTCCCAACACTTCTCCCTACTCTAATGGATCAATCCCTAAATATTTTTACTCTATGAATACCAGGAGTGTTGTTAATAAAATCAGTGAATTTCATGCCTGGGAGGCTAACTTAACCCTGATATTGTCACCCTTACTGAAACTTGGCTAAAATCACCTAACCCAGACTGTGATATCCTCCCCCTGGGTATAATATTCTAAGACTAGACTGCTCAAAAAAATGGGGTGGAGTGGCAGTTGTCTTCTCAGACCATCTTAGTCTCACTAGGATTAACATTCCCACTTCCACCTTCTTCCCCCACTTAACTGCTGATAGCTAATCTGAAACCTAACAACTTCACAACTATCACCATGGTAGCTATATATATATATATATATATATATATATATATATATATATATATATATATATATATATATATATATATATATATATATATATATATATATATATATATTCCCCCAAGCGACAACATCCCCCTGCTAGAAAATATTCTCTCCTACCTTTCCCAACACATACACAACAAAACCATCCTTCTTGGGGATGTTAACATTAATTAGTTAAAACTGTACGCTACAAACTCCACCATTTGCATTAACTTACATGGCTTTACATAACTAGTTTCAGCACCTACCCACACTAACAGATACAATACTCCTAATACTCTATTAGACTGGATTCTAGTCTACAATCCCCTAAAGTACCATAACCCCGAAACCGTATCAAACTCCCTAAGTGATCACTCCCCTGTAAAATCCTAATATATGCACCTCACTTCTCAAGGCCACATAAATGTATCACCTGTCGTAAACTAGCAAATTTCAACCCTGCAACTTTCAATGACCTCCTCTCTAAAATTAACTGGACACACCTAACCACACTCCCCTTAGATGAAGCTGTCCACTGCTTTAACTCTACCTTCCAAAACATCCTTAACTCACTGGTTCTTCTCCATACAGTTAGAATTAGAACTAATACAGCCCATGGTTAACTTACAACACCTGCAGAATAATGAAAAATAGAGACAGGACATGGAAACTTTGGTTAAAAACTAAACATCCTGCCCACTTCAGAAAATATAAAGAACTTAAAAACCAGGCTAAAAACCACATTCTCAAAGACAAGAAGGGCTACTACCTCATCCCCCCAATTGCTGAAAAGTCTAACCCTAAAAAAATTCTGGAACTCGTTAAATCAAATGCTGCACCCAGGTCACCCCTCTCCCCCCAACCCCTACCGAAATAACACACCCGTAGAAACTGTCACCATTTTTAACACCTACTTCATCGAATTCATATCAAAGATGTTAAACCCTGCCCCCTCCCTCACTAGCTCAAATGACCACACTACATCACCCCCAACTCCAAATTCTACAAACCCTCTCTCTCTTGAACCTGTTTCAACCAACTAGATTAAGTCTCTACTCTCAAAACTCAAACTTTGTTCCTCTTCTGATGACAACCTTCCACCCTATTTTTTACGGATAGCTGCTGAGTCCATTTCTATCCCTGTATCTATCCTAATTAAACACTCCATCTCTGAATCTAAAGTCCCCTCCATCTGGAAAGAATTCTGCACATTACCCATACATAAGGGAGGTAACACCACCACAATTTCCAACTTCAGACCCATCACCACAATCTTACCCCCCCTCTCAAAAATATTAGAAAAATGCATTCACAAGCAAGTCATGCAGCACTTACTACAAGAAAACTTGCATACTCCAACCCAGCATAGCTTTTGCCACAGCATAGAACTACAACTGCCCTATTATCCTTCAGCCATACCATCTCTCTAATTTTTTCTTCTGTGATGTGTGTAGAATCATTGCTTGGGCATACATTAGGGTGCATAGCTAGCACCACCAACTTTTAAATATGTTCATATTTTCATAACTGAGAGATTTTCATTTTATTGCGGTATATGGTGTGAAATACCAATCTGGGAAACAGGACAATTCACTAAAAATGCTGGTGTTTATCACACTGTACTGGAAATATTGTTAGTTGTTTGTTAGTAATTATGAAAATAAGAAATATTTTCATATGTACTTGACTTGCAAACTATTGCATGACATTAGATGAAACCTTGCATATTGTTGAAGAAAAATTCTTTGATATTTGCACTATAAACTACACATCTTGAGAGATATCCAGCATTATTTGCACTGCTAATTATATAATTAAACATACATTTACATATTTTTGTGAATATCTTAATAAACATGCATTTATCAAGGAATTTCTTGTTGCCATCTGAAAGGTTATGTCTGGTTAAAAAATATTCTAATAATGTATGTCTTGGTTGTATATTTTCAAAGTTAAGAGAAGATGTAAAAATTTAGTAAAAATATAATTTGAGGATAGTGTGCATTATAATATGTTACAATATTTATGAAAAATAGCGTTGTCGCCTCACAGTTAGACGTTGCCCGTTCGATTTTCAGTTAGAGCGTCTTCTGTGTGGCAACATGCGAGAATGGGCGTTCCTTTGTTGAAGGTTGTGCATTAGGCCCAGCAAGCCTGCACGTAAAAATCTACTGCCAATCATTAGCGGACCGGAGTTCCACTGTGGCGACCCCTAACCGAGAAAAGCCGAAAGACAAACAACAACAACTATGCACGATTATCACTGTAAAAAACACTACTGATATCATTACTACTTGTACAGTTTTAATATATTTTATTGTTCACAAAATGTTTATTTTTGTTTATCTTATTTTTTTTTATTTTTCATAAAATGCTCTGGAATACAAGATGTGTGTCAGCTGCTACAGGTGTGAAATTTCATACCACATAGACCTTAACAAGAGTCTGGGGCCAAAAGAAAGAAACTTAAAGAAGGAAAACTAAGGGTAAGTTCATTTTAGGCCTGTCGTGCCACTGAAGAGAGACAGGCGGAGACAAATAATTGCATTAGCAAGTCTGGGAAAAGTGGAAGACATATAAGAGAAAAAGAAATAGTTGAGGAGTAAGAACAGCAAGGAGTAAATTTCAGGATGTCTGTGGAAGAGAGCTGCGGTCTGTAAGGTTATTGATTTTTCAAGCTAGGACATCTAAACACTTGACTTGACTGCAGACCAGTCACTATGCAGGCTAAAATGCATGCAGAAAGGACAGGCTGCCCAACACTTAAAGTACAAGTGCAGATGTGGTAGATAGTTGCTGCCCAAAATAAATGGTGGGTTGTTGGAGCAGACTCAAGACTATATTTTGTATGAACTTGCTGTGTGTATGCTCTATGGATGTTCCCAGTGAACCTCTCTGTAACTCCTTTGCTCTTTGTTGGAGAGAGATAGGGAAGGAAGGAATCAGTTTGAAGCACATTTAGCTTATTTATGTCAGTCTGTTGTATGCTAGCAAATGTCTTTGCAAGTCAGGATATGCTGTATGGACTGCTGTTCATGGCTTGTGTTACTCTCTCAGTGTAGATCATCGGATTCAGAACATGTATCCTTAACAAAGGCAAACTTCTGAGGGTAAAGTCTTATAAGATTTTTAATATAGATAGTAAAAGTAATTTATCATGTCAGTTATGACCTGTTCTATGGCCTTACAGATGAAGATAATTAGATTGATAGCTGTGTAGATTCCAAGGTGTGTTGTGGGACTGCCTTTATGAAATGGCATCACAACTGCTGTAGACCATACATTGGTGACAAAGCCAATGGCTAAGTTCAGGTTGAATTGCTGTGGGAGATGGTCCACAGCATGCTCAGTGTTGTGCATCTGGTAGCTGGGTATGTTACCACATTCTATGGGATATGTATTTTTTTGTTTAGTAAACTGCATCTACCAAGTGTTCTTTTGTAATGCTAGGAGGTTTGACATTCTTTGGAGTACGTGGATGTAACGGCCGTTGCCTCATCACTAGTGGCAAAAAATTATCCATGCTATGAGAAACTAGTTGTTTATGTCTGGATCCTACTTTAGTATAAACTAAAGCCTGTTGATTAGGCGGAGGAGTCAAGCCTGTTCCTGCAGTATGATTAAGCTCACCTTCATTCACGCTTGACGAGTCGAGGTCGATGAAAGAGGAAACATTCAGAGGAGAAGGTTCCATCAAACAGAAGGATTCAATAATAAAAGATATGGTCATTAACCTATCTGATCATTTGCTCATGAAGGAAGAATCTGCTCTTATTAATAAAGGACTGTTGTTTATTCCTTCAACATCCACCAACGTGAGTGATGTCTTGACAGACTTAAGACTGTTTGCATGCAACATAGCTCTGAAACTCATGTTTAAAGATAGACCGAAGTTGGAAGACACTAAAATTAAAAGAATGAGTTCATATATTCCTGTTTTACCTCCACATGTAGATTCTTTTATAAGAGCATGTGAAAAGCAGATTTGTGACAGTTTATACAATAAACACAAAAATATTTTTATAATTTGAGCTTTAAAGAGAAACAAACACAACAAGTCCTACAGAATAATTTGGAACTTTGCATTAGGCCAGCTAATAAGGGAGGGGTGGTTGTCTTAATGAATAGAAAGGACTATGATATGACTATGTTGAATGATGCTAATGCTTATAGTTTGATAGAACGGTCCCGATATAATGTTATTGTGAAGACCATAGTGGATATGCTTTATGATTTATTAATGTGTAGACAAATAAAAGAAACACAGTATTATTATTTTAGTGTTAAGCATCTGGTAATTCCGTATATTAAGGAGTTACCAAAGATTCACAAATCTTTACATATGCCACCTATGAGACCGATTGTTGCCGGAAGTGGCTGGGCAACAAAACCCCGACCATTTATGTGGAAGGGAAATTGGGGCCATTAATTTTAAATATACCTACTATTCTTAAAGATATTACACAATTTTTGAAAGACCTTTATGCATGTAATGAGGAATTTGATATAACAAATTGTCTGATGATTACTATGGATGTACAGAGTTTATTTACATCGATATCGAATGACTATGGTATAGAGGCAGTGAGAGAAGTTCTAAATGATATGAAAATCATATGTAATGATGAGATAACATTGATATGTACATTGCTGGACTTAATTCTATGCAATAATATATTCATGTATGATGGGAAAATATACTTACAAAAGTGGGGTGTCGCTATGGGCACCCCATGTGCCAATTCTTACGCCAACTTAGTGGTACACTATTGGGAGACACAACATCTGTATAATAACACATATAGTGGGAACATTAAGATATATAGACATTTTGTGGATGATATTTTTATGCTTTGGGAAGGAGAGAGATCTTCTCTACTTGATTTTGTGGCACACTTAGAATCCACAACAGATTTTTTGAGATTCACTGTAACATCTTCATTCACAAAAGTTGACTTCTTAGATGTTTCTATCATTAAGGACCAAGCAGTGATTATTTCTACTATTTTGTTTCGGAAGCCATGTTGGTGTAATGGCTTACTTGATAACAGTAGTATGCACTCCAGCCATGTGTTCCCCAACATAGTAAGAGGTCAGTTAAATAGAGTCAAGAGGATTTGTTTGGATGAAAAAGAACTGAAGAAAGAAGTAACTAATCTCGAACAGTTGTTCTTAGATAGGGGATATAATAAGTCTACTATTCACAAAATAAGGGAAGAGATCCTTAGAAGAACAGACAGTATTGATTTAAGGCCTATATCCAATCTATCCTCAGATGTGGCTCCCAATAGACACCAAGATGGTAGCATCCCTTTCATCACTATATATATACTGATAGTAGCATTACATGTAGTATAATATAGAAAAATTGCATCTTTTGACAGCAAATAGAATGACGGCTAGGGTCATAGGTGATACACCTAGGTTCACCTATTGGAATAATCCTAATTTAAAACAACTATTGTGCAATGATAAACAACAGAGGCAGGAACATTGGCATAAATTAGGCACTTTTCCTTGTATGAATTGCAAGATATGTAAAGTAATAAGTAAGACGCAGTGTTATGAACATCCTACTATTAATTTTTAATTCAGACCTAGATTCTATGCTTCCTGTAATACAAGTAACATAATGTATTTAGTTACTTGTAAAGAATGTGAATGTTATTTATGTTGGTAAGACATTGAAATGGCTGAAAGACAGGGCATACGATCATTCGTATGATATAAAAAATAAGAATGTGCATAATGCCTTAGCACATTATAGAATCTCCTACACACAGTTTTAGCTATAGAGTGTTACAACAAGTGTTTAAAAATGTAAGGGGGGAGATAACAATAATTATTTAGAGCAGATAGGACTCAAATGGATTTTAGGGATGCAAGCACATGTTCAGCCCGGTCTTAATAATAACATTTGTATTAAGCCAGTGCTGGATATACGTCACCTTAAGAAAAAGAATCAGTTTAGATTATGTCATCTTGTTAATTAATTCTGATTGTCTTCAGCACTGACTTGGTAGGTTGAATGAGAGTATTTATGCTGTAAAGGTTTCATTATGGTTTTAAGGAGCTGATGAAGCGTAGTTATCTACGTGAAAGAGCTTGTCTATTTTATTTGAGTTTTATTTTCTGTGTTTTATTAAACTGGAAGATATTGACCTGGTTGTCCTGTCAGGTTTTTTATGATTATTTCCTGACATAAGAATACAACAGTTTGCAATTATCCTCAGTTTCCAGTTTTAGTCTAAGTTGATTTCCTGATAGTATTTGATTTCCTGATAACATTTTTCAGTACCTTTGATATTTTTCTGATGTTGACCTTGATTTGTGGGTCTTTTCTACTGATGTATATTCTAAGAGATGATTTATTTTATTATAGGTTCATAGGCTGGTACTAGGCTATCAGCCCTAGGGCCTATACAAGCCTAGCCATAACAATTCCCTGGCTATTTATTCCCACACTATTTACTTCCCTGGACCCATGTCTAGCAGGGGGACTGACATGATCCCTGGGGTGAATTTCCTTTCTCCCATCCAATAGTCAAGGTTCCTTTTGAAGAGGGCCATAGAGGTACTCTGCTTGACATGTATGGGCAATCTATTCCAGAGTCTGGTGAGTCTCTGGGTCAGGAACCTATCTCTCTAGCATGTTTTGTTTATTGTGATGATAAGGTTTAGATCCCTGGAGCATGTGGCTCTAAGGGATTGGGATTTCTTTAAGTGTAGCATGTCCAACAGCTCTGGGTTTGACATGGCCTTGTATGTTAAGCAGAAATCGCTTCTGAGTAGACTATATGCGACAGAGTATAGCTGGAGTTTTTTAAGATGGTCAGCATAGGGCATCTGCTTTAGGCCTGTGATTCTTTTAGTGAGGTATTTCTGCGGCCTTTCCAGTTGTTGCAGATGTCTTGATAGGTACATACCAAATGAGGCGTTGTATTCTATAATGGGTCTAATGAGGGATGAGTACAGTGGGACAATGACCTCCTTTTTTCTGGATGAAAAGTTCTTAGTGATGAGGTGT
This sequence comes from Protopterus annectens, assembly GCF_019279795.1. Lineage (NCBI taxonomy): Eukaryota > Metazoa > Chordata > Ceratodontiformes > Protopteridae > Protopterus > Protopterus annectens. The sequence continues at coordinate 892,240,599 of NC_056732.1, read as the reverse complement.
GCCACATAGAAGAATTTCCTGACTGTTGTGGCGATGTGGTTATCGAAGGTGAGACCACTGTCCACCTGTGGCCCTAAGTCTCTTATCACACTTTCAGTGTTTAGTGTACTGCCACCTATATGGAAGTTCACAAGTACATGTTTTTTTCCCAAAGGGGATAACTATACATTTCTTGGCATTGAGCTTGAGCCCATGGCTCTGGCACCAAGCATCTGTTTCTGTAAGGCCCTTTTGTAGAGTATCCACATAATTTGGGGATTCAATAATGGCTGCCAGTTTGCAGTCATGTGCAAACTTTGTTAGTCAGAGTCCCTTAGTGTTGGCCTGTACTTCAGAGAAGTAGATGCCAAACAAGAGCGGTCCCAGGACTGAACCCTGAGGTACTCCACTTGTCACTTGTCTGGAGCTGTATTTGGAGTCTGCTACTTTTACAGTGTGGGTTCTATCAGTAAGCCAGTTAGCAACCCATTGGGTGACGTAGGGATTAATGCCCAGCTTAGTAAGTTTATCTATGATTCCAGAGTGGGGGATCGTGTCAAAGGCCTTGGCAAGGGCTAGATAGGCTGTGTGCGCCACCTTACCCTTGTCCATGGCTCTGGAGACTGATTCAAAGAAGTCAATCATGTTCAGGAGACAAGATCGGCCCTTCACGAACCAAACTGGGTGGGGTCCAGTGTTTGAAGGTTGCCAATGTCTTTGTTTATAAGTTCCATGATAATACGCTCCATGGCCTTGCAGATAAGGCTCGTCAGACTGATGGGACGGTAGTTTCCAGGATCCAAGGTGGATCGCCCCTTGTGGAGTGGGATAACTGTAGCTCTGCGCCACTCAGTGGGCACGAAACCTGAGGTGAGGCTATGATTAAACATGACACTTAGGTGAGGTGCTAATTCATATTGTAGTTCATGTAGTATACAGCCTGGGATGTCATCTGTTCCCATGGATGCTGTATTCTTAGCTTTGGAGAGTGTGTTTTTTACCTGTGTGGTCGTTATTACCGGAATTTGGCAATCTTCTGGTATTGAGATGGGCCATTTAAGGGGTGAGAGGGGGGTGAAGTTGGCACTGAATCGATCTGCCAGGATATTGGCAATATCCCTGGGATTAGTATATTTAATGCCATTCTGTTTTAGCTCAGAGCAAATCTGAGCATTGTCATTTAGATTATTGACATAGTTATAGAATGCCTTGTGGTTGTCTTTGGAATTTTTGGCAATTTTATTTTTGTAACTAGCTTTGGAGGATTTTATGAGGGATCTCAGTTTCTTACTGAGGCTAGTAAGGGAGTTTTTTTGCATCCTGGGAGTTTCCTCTTTTCTGCAATAGTTTCTTCCTTTTGTTGCAAAGTTTGTTTATGGCAGGGGACCACCAGATTGGCTTCCTTTTTTGGATGAGAGCAGCTTGGTTCTATTTGGGATGGCACAATTTATGCATGAGTGGATGTGCTCATACAGAGCCTTACTGTAGGATTCAGCAGTTTAACTTTCAGTTCCCGTCTGAATGGGTGTCATGAAGTTTGTCACTTCTGACTTGAGTAGCAGGAAGTTGACTTTGTAGAAGTTCTTATGGAGGTTTCCTTACTGGGGAGTGGGGGTATGTTGTGGATGTTAAGGGTGATTAACTTATGGTCAGACCTGATTAACAAGGGGGTGACCATAGGTGTGGAGCATCGATTTCCCATGTTGGTAATGACCAGGTCTAGGATATTGGAGCCCCTGGTGGGACTATGGATTAGTTGATCCAGGGCGTTGGAATTTATGAATTGCAAGAACCGTTGGGCAAAGGTGCTGGTACATGAATAGTTTTCCCATTTAATAGCAGGGTAATTAAAATCACCCAGTATTAGGGTGTTTGGTTCTTTCTTAATATTTTCCAGTATGTTTAGAAAGGTATAGTGAGAATCTTGTGGTATGGTGGGGGATCTGTAGCAAGCTACAATTTGGATTGCAGTCTTACCTAGTGTTAGTTGCACCTGGAGAATTTCAGATGCATTGTGTTGGACAACTAGCCTGGTGGTGTGAATATCCTTAGTGAATATTGACACTCCTCCACCTTCAGTGTTTTGGTCGTGGTTTGGTGGCCGAAAAGTGTGGTAAGAGTTGTAGCCTGGTATTGCAGGAGTGCTCTCTAGAACCTTGAACCAGGTCTCAGTTACTGCACAGATATTGATGTTCTCCATTTTTAGGAGTGCCTCGAGAGAGAGTGCATTTTGAGGTTTAGACTTCTAGCATTGAGTAGCATTACCTTCAGATTTTGCATGCTTGTATCTGTTACGGTGGTGGTTTTGTCCTTTGAACTTTGCCTAAAAAGGCACTATAGGGGTGACAAAAGCCTTAGCCAGTAACCTGAATCCCAGGGGAGATAGGTGGTGACCATCTCTGGCAAAGCATTGTGGTCTGTTGATCATGTCGCCCCAGGCAGACAGATACTGGATCCCCTTTGAATGACACCAGAAGCTTAGCCAAAAGTCAATCATTTTGTCCTTATATTGTGGTATCATTCTGGGCGAAGGCAGGATGCTACTCAGGGCCAGGGTCATACCTGCCTGGGCCACATGATCCGAGAGCTCTTCCATGTCTCTTTTCATGTAGTCGAGGGAGGTATGTCTCAAGTCATTCACTCCAACTTGGACAATGACAGAATCATATTTGCACTTGTTGTGGAGTGACTTGAGTGCATGTGTTATGTGGTGGATCCTGGCACCCAACAGGCAGCTGACTGTAATTTTCTCCTTGTTCAACCTGGTGAGTGGGATATCAGTGTGCCAGACTATAGAGTTACCTATGACTAAAGTGTTAGGTACGTTGTCTTGCCTTAGGGGCTGTTGCTGGGTGGCACACCGGTGTTGTGAACTATGTGACACTTTGGTTGTGATTGGTGTTTGTTTGCGTTTCAGCTTCAGAGGTCCTTGTTGCTTGGGCAGGTTACAGTTAAGGGCCTCTGCATATGTGGATTTAGTGTTGCTATATGTGGGTGTTGGTGGTGTGGGTTTAGAAGGGCTATGTGTTGCTTGAGCTGTAGTGTGGGTGTTAACCTTCTCCTCTTGACTGTCTAGCACAATCTTGGGAGGAGAGAGCTTTGCTTCCATTTTGGCTATGTAAGTGCATCCCTCACAGGTTGTAGTGTTGGGTGGTAGGAGGAGAGGGTTGTCTGTGTACATGAAGCAATTGCTGCATTGCCCCAGTATGCCCAGTTTCACCAGGTGGACATGAGAAATCACCGGAAGCTGACCCTTGGACATGCCTGGTTTGCTGCTTTTTTTTTTTTTTTTTTTTTTTGTAAAGTACAGGAGCTGTTTTCCCTTACCTTAGCAAGGTACTTTGCAATTATAGGCTGTTTAGTGCCTACTATTAATTTCTCCTTATTAACAAGGAGAGTTGAGTGCTTGTATCAGTTTACGGCTTCCTAGTGCTTTCCAGCAGGTATTAGAGCAAGTGCTAGTCACAGGGATGCTTAAAGGTAAGATGAAAAAAATGCACACTGCAGTGTGCACTAGAGAAGTTACATGTGAAAGTAGGTAACTTAAGTTTTACCTGTTTAAAAAGTTAAGGTTTAGTGGAGAGTTACTATTTTTAAAACAGCAAGATGGATTGAAAGGGGTGGTCACTTTTGTATTCTGTTACTGTGGAATACAGTAGGATAGCCAATAAATTTAAATAGTTGAAGGGGAGGGATTTCAAAAATTATGATTTTGTGATTACTCACACAAGCCAGTTAAAGCAGAGAGGAAATGAGATATATGGTTAGATTAACATAAGAGGCAGGCAACTAGAAAGACAGTGGTATTTAACAAGACAACTGTAACTGGGTGGTAGGGCGGGAAAAAATTCTGCCTGACTCAGAAGAGACAGAGCTGTGGTCTCTTTTGAAGTCTTAATATGCTGTTATAGCAGAATGCAAGTAAAATGCAAGGTAAAGAAAACAAACCACAGTATTCAAAATATAAAAAGGCAATAAAGTAATACAAAAATAAAAGCAGACTAAACTTTCCTTCACAGCAAGGTGTAGCAGAGTTTGGGTGAGCCTTTCTGGTAAAGCTCTGAAATGTTTTATTTTACCCCTTAAATAGAAGGTTTAGTTCCTAACTCCACCCCCCAGTTCACAAATGATTAACCTTAAGTGACCTCTTCTATCTTATGAATGAGTCCTTAATTGATCAGTTTTAATTTCTGCCTGACTCAGTTCTAATTTCTGCCTGATTCAGAAGAGACAGAGCTGTGGTCTCTTTTGAAGTTTTAACATGCTGTTAAAGCAGAATGCAAGTAAAACACAAGGCAAAGAAAACAAACCACAGTATTCAAAATATAAAAAGGCAATAAAGTAATACAAAATACAAAAAATAAAAGTAAACTAACCTTTCCTTCACAGGAAAGTTTAGCAGAGTCTGGATGAGCCTTTCTGGTTGTTGTTGTTTGTCTTTCGGCCTTTTCCTGGTATGGGGTCGCCACAGCGAAACTCCAGTCTGCTAATGATTAGCAGTAGATTTTTACGAAATGCCGAGGAGCCAGCTCGATGCCCAACCTTCAACAAAGGCACACCCATTTATGCACGCATGTCCTTCGAACGGACTCTGACATGTTTTATTTTACCCCTTAAATAGAAGGTTTAGTTCCTAGATCCACCCCTCAGTTCACAAATGATTAACCTTAAGTGACCTCTTTTATCTTATGAATGAGTCATTTTGTTTATTTATGCATTTAGACCAACGGGCCTGGCTTGCTCTTGAACTTCCTATTGTGTTTGGTTCTGGTAGGAACTGCCAGGTTAATATATTTATTTAGGTGAGCACAGAATTTATTTACATGACTATTAGTCATGCCAGCATTTAGGAGGTTACAATTATACTTGAATTTTGAGATTTCATCAAAGAATTTCAAAACCTTAGTACATTTAAGATGTGTGAATACTTTGATACTTATATCAGATGGGTTGGGGATTTGGAAGTAGAAGGTTACCAGTTTGTGGTCAGACAAAAGTGTGGAAAGACTAAACCAGTGGGATAGTGCATATAGATCCTATATTTCTTAGGACAAGATCAAGAATATTTTGTCCTCTAGTGGGATCTTTGACTATTTGGTACAAGGGGTTCTTGTTTGTGAAATGAAGGAATTTGTGGCCATAACATACATGTGAGACATAGGTATTTCAGATTATTAAAGGGCAGTTAGTCTCCCAGGATGATAGAGTTCATGTGTATTTGAAGTTCATACAATATATTTAAGAGTCATGCATGCAGAGGCATTGAGATATAAGCCACGGTGGTGCAGCGGTAACATTGTTGCCTCACAGCAAGAGGTTCTCCCGTTCGATTCTCAGCTGGAGCATCTTCTGTGTGGAGTCTGCATGTCCTCCCTGCGGTCGAGTGGCATTTGAAAGACATGCGTAGAATGGGCATGCCTTCGCTGAAGGTTGGGCGTTGAGCTGGCACCTCAGCACTCATAAAACAAAAATCTACTGCCAATCATTAGCGGACTGGAGTTCCACTGTGGCAACCTCTAACCGGGAAAAGCCATAAGAAAAACAACAAAAAACACGCAGAGGCATTGAGGGGGTCCTGTAACATGCTACGATATGATAGCTGGTTTTATTTTATGTGATTTGTATTTCAATAAGTTCAGTCTGTAGGTGCCTAGGAGTCTCCCCCAAGGTATCCTGGTCTTTAACAAATATGGATATGCTACCCACAGTTCCTGTAGTGTCTAAAGGTGTGGTAGGCAGAAAATCTTGGTATAGAAGGAGTGTATCCTGCACTCCTAAATCCAAATGTCATTAGTAATACACACATTAATCTGCTCCAAATGCAAGAGGGCCTCAAAGTCAGGTAATTTGTTATTTAGGCTCCTAGCACTGAGTGGAACTACCTTAATATTGTTTAGTTTTTCATTTGTTTTGTTTTTTAGGTTGGGTGGTGCATTAACTGGACTCTGCCAAAAAGGTGCTGGTGGAGGGGGCTGCAAGGGCTTTAGCCAGTATGCAGAAGCCCTGGAGTGAGAGGTGCAGTCTGTCCTTGCTGAAACAAGTAGAAACTCATCTCAAGTTGACTCATTGGAGGTTTGCATAATGGTTATGTTTACCTCACAGACCAAGGGACAGAGTTCATTTTTCACCTTTGAAGGAAATATGCCGGGTTTAAATGGCCCACATGGGCAGCTAATTTAATACTTGCCTATGAACCTATGAATGTAGTGAATCCTCCTTAAGTGACTGCCTTTATTCAGCCTACTGTGGTAAAGATTCATCTTTTCTTTGTTTTTCAGTATCATTCTTGGAGAAGGAAGGATTATGTTCACTTGGATTTTTACTGCATTTGTGACATGCACAGAGAGCTCAGAAATATCTCTCTGTATATCCCTCAACGTTTTTTGTGCCACATCATTTACATCCATAGTTACCACAACTATGACATACTCATACTTGTTTGCTTCAGTGCCTTGAGAGTCCTTTCAATGCCAGAGATCATGACATCTAAAAGATAGCTCGCCATCACCCTGTTTTTGTTCAGCCTTGTGAGAGGAGTCACCCATCTACACTACTTTTTTATTAATAGAGAGTTTATGTGCAGTGAGTTTGGGGAAAGTTTTCTTCTGTTGACTCTCAGCTATAGATGTAGTAGTATGTGGTGGGGTGTGGTGTTTGATTTCCCCTGATTATTAGTCATATCTGACTTTGGGGTCTTAGACATTAATTGTTTACAGCCTCATGTATGGTATTTATGATGTGTGCTGTGAAGGAGTGCCGTTCTCAAAAACTGTGTTCAAGTATGAGACTGATGCCTCCATCTTAGCTAAATAGTTGTACCTCTCACAAATAGTTAGTGACCAGGTAAGTAATAGTTAATGTTTAGTGAGCAACGTGCAATTGCTATATTGCCTGTTAACCTGGCAACCAAGGGCAGAGAAGTTGTCTGACCATCTGTTTGTTCTAAGAGTATGGATATGTGGGATATAAGATATATTTGTAGAGTATCTGACTTGTTTCAATACATTTTTATGACTGCAGTATAACAAGTATTAGTGCAATAAAAAAACATGTAGTATAATAAATAAATATTGAGAGGGCTCTAAATAAGATAGAAACAATTAAAACAATCTGACTTATTCCTAAAGTGAGGGTTACTGCCTTAGCACAGCCTGTTACTAGATAAACTTATATGTAGTTTTCCTAAGAGTAAAACGTTTTAGTTGACGTGTCTGCATCTATTGATTAGAGGTTTGTGTGAAGTACAACTTAGCCCATTATAGCTGAGCTAAGAAATCAAAGAAACCAATAAAAAATAACTTTTTCAAATAAATAAATAAATAAATAAAACAGATTTTGTCTTCAAACTCAGAGAAAAAAAAAAACAGTGAAATGCCAGATCCCTATCAAAACTAATTTAAATAGCTAGGCACAGCATGGAATCCACTTGAAATGCAGTGTGAACAGTATAATCCTTCAGCTAATTGCTGTAACTTCAGATTTAGGACAAATGTGATAAAATATAGAGCAACATGACAGGAATCACTCAAAACTGATTTTTATAGGCAACTTTAAGTGCAGTAAAATAAATATACTTTCCTGTTAAATGGGTGCAAAAAGAGACACAATGCTTTTTTTGTTTGGTTTTAGCTTTTTCATGGGAGCTTCATCTTCCAAAAGTCTTTAGATAAGACAACAATGACTGACTGCTCATGCTATATACACTAAAAGGAGACATGAATGCAGTAAACAACTGACGCTCTAACCAATAGTGTTTATCTTTCTAGAACTGCAGCAATAACTTGACTCAGCTGATAGTGATTGGTGTGCATTTGTGAGGAAGGCAGCATTCTGATAACATTTTGTGGACTGAAACAATGATAAAAGCTGCTTATTACCAGCTGAAATCATTCATTCCTAACACTGAGTTTAGAAGCAAAGAACGTTTTTGATAAGGAGGAGATGTAAAATTTGATTAAGGTGCTCTTGACTTTCATTAATGGAATTTCTCCATTTCTATATAAGCTGTTTTCATGGCATTTAGAGCAAGAGTTGATTCATGCAGGTCTGTCTGCCATTTTTCTTTTTGTTGTGGAGAACTACAAGACAAGTATATCCTTTCCCACCTATCTTATTTGCATTCTTCTTGGAACATTTCATTACAAGAGGGAGACAAGTTTGAGGGCTTGTATAGATAGATATGTATATATCTTTATTTTATCCTCATCATTGACCCTCCTTTCTCCCATTTTCTACATGGGCTTGAGGTGTTGTCTCAACTGTCGCCATCACTCCTATTCAAGGCCACACTCCTGCTTCTTCCACGCTCATGCTTGACTGTCACAGGTCTTCTCTCACGCATTCCATCCACCTCTTTTTTGGCTGATCTCATTTCCCCTTACCTTCTTCCTGTCTGTTCAAAATCTTCTTTACCAGATTGTCTTCTGCTTTTCTGAACAAGTACTAGAACCACCGTAATCTGTTCAATCTGACCTTTTCTGCAAATGGATCTACTTTGCCTTCTGCTCTTATGTCCTCATTTCTTTGTCTTTCCCACAGTGTACATCCTACCACCCACCTGAGGTAATTCATCTCCACCACCTCTAGCTTCTTCATATGCTCTGCCTTTACAACTCTGATTTCTGTACCATACAGTATTAATGGTCGCACCACTTTTATATGATTATTCATGAAAAAGATACTGAATACCTGTTTCCAATGTTGAATATATTTGGTAAAATTCCAGGTTGTAAGGACAATCATAAAAACTGAGAACAGAAGGATAAAATGCATGGCCCCACCCCCATAATTGAGGTAGATTTTTATGTGAATTTATGGCAGGCAATGAATGCAACATTAAAGGGAATCAAAGCATGGAATATTTTGGAGAGTGAAACATATGGAGACCAGAGAAAATGGTTAAATATGACTTTTTAATGGATGGAAAATTATTGTACTGGAATTAGACAAAGGAATAGAGGCAATACATGTTTACACTGCCTTTATTGCTGGATTTACCTATGAGTCATTACACCACATTCCTTAAACTCACCAGTCTTCAAAAGATAAACAGTAAAACCTGTAAGCTGAAAACATTAAAAAGCATAATAACTTTATATGCAGAGGGGGCCTCCCTGACCCTACTAAATTAAATACCAGTTCCACAGACACAACACAATGGTGAAAATTGGAAAGAAAGCCTGAAAAACACTTAACTGGCTCACACAACATACTGAAGTGAATTGCAGTGGGACATTTACATTGAAACTAAAACTTCTGTACATACCAGTGAAAACTCATAGGATAGCTTTATTGCTGTATGTGCTTTTCTCCTTTCTAGCTGATATTCCTACACATTTTCTCAAAATAATTGCAACTATAATACAAGATTATGAGTGGGATGGTTGAAAACCTGGAGTGTCATGAGATGAAATTATAGTTCCAAAAGAGGTGAGAGTTACATGAGTCACTAGAGTTATATGATAACTCAATTATCTGTTTGAGATTATGAAGCCAATTAGAAGAGATAAGCAGGATAACTTAAGTATAGGAAAAGAACCAGTTTGATAGAAATGCTGCTTGTAGGTATTTAAAACATGGAAAAGGGAGCTTTATATATATAAAAAAACTATGATACTGTTAAATAACTTATTAAAAAAGGAGGATGTAAGATCCAGTTATTTTTTAGTAACCATTGCTGAAGCTAATTTGGGTTCCCTATAACATATGGTTTTGAAACACATAGAAAACAAGAAGACTAGAACAATTTAATGGCAACCTGAAACATGATGGTAAATAGGGCATTTGGGAGACAATAGAAGATACGTATGCTTTAAAAAACAAAAAAAAAAAACAAACAAAAACAATACCTCTGCAATGTAAATGTTTACTTGTACCACACAGCAAATTGGTGTGATAGAGTTATGGTTCTGTGTTACTAGATGCAGGGAAAAAATAATCTTCCTTTTATCACTGGACTATGTATGACATGAAAGGCCTTAGGTAGTTTCAATACTGAGTTCATGGAGAGATGTAGGAAAAACAGAAAAATGCTATTGGAAGTGTAGAGAGATGAATGGATATATGTATATATATATATATATATATATATATATATATATATATATATATATATATATATATATATATATATATATATATATATATATATATATATATCTTATAGATATAGACACAGATATATATATATATATATATATATATATATATGGATATATATATATCTATATATATATATATATATATATATATATATATATATATGGGTCTACTTCAAATGGATGAAAATATACATTACCCAAGATGAAATTACTGAGATGACATCACTAAAAACCTGAATTTAATGGACAAACACAATGACAAAGGATTTCATACGATAAGTATCCAGGTGGCCAACATGGGAAAATATGCCCTTTTCCCCACTGTAGTGTGATCCTGGAGTTGGTATATTCAGTTTGGGGGTGTGGGGGGCATAGACCCTCACCTGGGTAGGTTTGAGATAGTGCGGTGCATTTTGTTTTTAGATGGTGGCCAACTGGATACTTACCCTGTGAATGTTTTGGCATTATAATCATTCATTAAATTCAGGTTTCGGTGATATCTTCTTGGCAATGTCGTCTTCAATAATATGGGTTTTCTTTCTTTTGAAGTAGACCCATATATGTATACATACATATATATATATATATATATATATATATATAGATATAGATATATATGTGTGTGCGTGTGTGTGTGTGTGTGTGTGTGTGTGTGTCTGTTAACAAGATAATAAACAAAGTCATACAGATTTAGAATATTTACATGGAAGTATCTAAAAATATTTTTATATTCTGTAAAGATTTAAAAAGATCTTGGGTAGGTTCCAGTGGCATAAATCCATGACAATGTCCTACAAAACCATAGTTTAATTTAGGAGCTCAGGCATCTAAAGACTGATGGGAAGAAGCAGCTGCTGCTGGCTCCGCCATACTGCGGTTTGGAGAGTGGCACTGGCTCATCTCTTAGATGACACCTAGTGGCAGCACTAAGTATTGCACCCATGCAGCACATATGTATGACCATGCACTGCCACTGTATGCAAATGCAGATAACTGACTGAGCAGTGAAGGCATAATCCCTGAGGTAGAAATTCTATCATGGAGCTTGAAGTTGTACCATGACTGATAATGGTGCTTTGCTAGGGGACGGGAATGTCTCTCTGCATTACCAGAAAGCTGCCCACTCCCTACCATCTGACTCTTACCACTGGGGAAGGAACAAACTAAATGGGCTACACAGACAGGAAAAAGTCAACATAGGGCTTTCTCCTAGTCCTAATCCAGGCATGCCCAACTCTTGACCCATGGAACAAATAGGTTAATCTGAGGGCTGTAGGGGAGCCATTTGGCTAGTTCTGTGGTGGGGGTACTCCTGATTATAGATTTTCATTTCTGGAGGATAACTAATGTATATTGGGATGTGGGAACATATATTTTTGTCACGTTCAAGTCTGACCAGTTTTAAGCAGGATTTCAAAAGCTTAGTGTCAGGTGAATTGCAAAAATATGTATGATTGACAAATATGCTTTTGCTACTGAGGTATGAAAAAGATGTGCTCTTTGCTAAACTAGAAGGAGTACTATTTATATTGCTATTAGTTGCAAAAAAGCTTTAAGTCAAAGACAGAAATCAATGTCAGTTCCAACCATTAGAGAAATATAATGAATGCATTCAATACTGGAGAAAGTTGTGCTGCAATCATTTTGTGTAAGGAGTATGTGACATGATGAAAGCTACCATGGAAAATATAAAATGGTGCATGTCTCTGATGAACTGAGGCATATTTAAAGCTAACTGGACTGGACTAAGCCAAAAGGGGAAGACTTTAATTAGGTTAAATAAAAATCAGTTGTGTTCTATTTCATGAGATAAGGCAGGTAAGACACATTAAAATACCAATAGTAGCAGTTTTACCAGATGCGCCTCTGAATTTTTTTGAATTTTAAACTTTCTTGATCCATATGCCATGACACTCAGAATGTCTTTGCAAGAGTGGTCTTTTCCACATTACAGCAGCATTTATTTGTCCTTCAGTATGGTATGTATTACTCTTCAGTTTCATTTACACTGAATGGTGTGGAGTTGCATTTTTGTACAAGCACTGTATTTACATGAGTGGGAGTTAGAGAACATCTCACCCATATGTCACATTGCTATTGCAGTAAGTGAAATGCATTCATATGCTTCCTGGTACATAGATTTACAGTGCGATTAGAGGAGCAGTATTTCATCTCTACAGAGAGTCTGATGCCAGCATAGATGACAGATGTGCAGGGGGCACAGTAGGAATGACAACTGCATTATGGCTTAGACTGGGTAGCACTCACACACTCCTATAGGAACATTAGGATGTCTGAATAATGCTCTCTATAAGGACACAATATGACATTTGTCATTTTCAGCCAAGGAGGGTGCCTTATGTTTCTATCAGTGCAAGCCAGGATCTGTCACAGCCTACTTCTGATAGAAATGCGAATCTATGAGAATGTGCCACAGGTTTGTCATTGCTACTGTTAACTTCAGTGGAGATGACATGAGGATCAGCAATCCTGAGTGAGATCACCAGCCAAGTTTTATTAAGCCTGAGCTCTGTAAATATATTTTTGTAATAACCTGGTGTATTTGAACTGTTAATGAATGTGGCTAGGTTTTCTTCATCATGCAGGGCCCTGCATGTGCAGTACTGAATAATATCCTCTGTGTTAACTCCCAGTGTGCCTTTCTCATGTTCACTGTAGGACTTTGATGAAGTTTAAAGTATAATGCATGATTTTGTATGTGGGGGGATTGGTTATGGACCAAGTATTTGTGTGCTCTGTGTTTTTTGTAGTCCTGCTTCTGAAAAGAGTGATGTTTATACCAAAATCTGTTAGGTATGCCTTACCAAGGCATAATATCTGGATGTGTTAATTTGTAGGCATTAAGGATTTATATATAAGCTTAATTTTCCTGCTTAGTAATTTTAATTGTAATGTCTACACTTGCATGATATGGGTGGGGTGTTTAAATACCATTTATAAGTATGGAGAATGTTTCTGTATTGCATTTTGGAAGATCATATATATTTTTAAATAAAAGATCCTATATTTTCTTATTTATGAAAGTATGTGTTTAGTATCCTGATGTGTATCCTGTCTGATTTTTATTTATATTTATTTTATTTATTTATTTATTTGAAGTTTGTTTGCCAGGTTGGTCCAATTGGGCCAAAGGAGCCCGTTTTCAATGGAGTCCTGGGGAGACAAACTCCACAGATACATTTTATTAAACAACACGGTATTACAGTACAAGAAGAGTACATGAAGCAAAGAATATGTTAGTACAATTTGAATTTGAATACTATTTTTGCTTTCCAGTTGAAATTGTGCAGGACCTAGCATATGAATATGATGTGCTCTGATCACAAGATATAGTACTCTGTACATGGATTGGCATATGTGCATCCTTATGTGCATGCAGTTACTGACTGAAGGAAAGTTGTTTGTGCTGGTGCATAAATCAAATCTGCAGTCTGGGATCAGCATACGTTCTTCTTTCTACCCAGCTTACACAATGTCAGCAAGATTCTTCTTTCCATTTCCAGAATAATCTCCCCAAAGTTTTAGTCCATGTGATCAGTTGCATTCTTACCAGCCAGAAGTTTTCAACAATCATCTGCTGTCATTCGACTAATGAGTCTCTTCCCTGCATAAAGCATCTATGACTCTATCATTGTTTACCTCTGCATTCACCCTGTATTCACTATTTGGAAAACTGGCAATATGCTATCCAAATATAGCAAGATACGTTTCTCAACTCAAACCAATACATGTCTCATAAAAAATTTACACTTTTAAAAGGATAGTTGGTAACCTAGCCATGATGTAGGTGATGCCACAAAAAACACAGTTCAGACCAAGCAATAGACCTTAGCAGTCAGGGCTTATAAAATGTTCACTTTTTATAGATTTAGAGCTGTAACATCAGTTGTTTGAGATATTATTTCCCCCAAATAATTAAAATCAAACTGTCCACCTCTTTCCTGAAAAAAACTCACATAGGTTGCATGTGAGTTTTATGCAAATGACTTATTGTGAATAATTGCAAACTTAAAATTGATGCTTTCTACATTTCCAAGCAATTTTCAAACCAACTGAAAGCACCAGAGATACTTTTTATATCTCTTTTGAACTGCAATAACTAGGTATAGCTAAAACACTAGGTATAGCTAAAACATTTTAATGTTGACCAGAATCACAGGACCAGTCTGCATTTACCAGATGCTTCCTGAAATACTCTCTGCATATAAAGAAAGCATTATTACTGTATCAGTTGAGCTATGAAGAGAACTCTCTACATTTTGCAGTACGTTTGGGTTTATCTTCCCCTAAATCAGTGCCCATCATGTTTTTCTGAACTTCCATCACTAGATGAAGGATACATTTCTGTGATCATATACATCTCAATGATTCATATAAATAATATAAGCCTGCTTATCCCATTCATCTGCATACTCACCCCTTTTCACTATCAAGCATGTATTTGCAAATCAAGAACAACAATGAAAGTTTGATACCACAATTGCTTACAGGTTATATACAAGCGTAAAACAGGACTGACTTACATAGATGTCCATCATCCAAGGCAATATGGATGTATAGCCCCCCTAACATGGGTTTGGGAAAAGAGTATTTTCTGACTCATGAAGGAAAGGCATTTTCAAAATCAATTCATACTGCAACTTTGTTTTATGAACTATCAAGAACTGATCTAGTGGAAACCAAAACACAGTTCATAATTCCATTTACAGTGGATTCTTTTCATTACTGTTATGTACATTATAGCAGTATTTTAAAATGAAGATGGGTTCCTAACAACATACTGAACAACCCTATACTGAAGGTTATAATACTGAATATATAATACTGAAACATTGAAATGCTGACTTGTCAAAATGTTGAAATCAAAATATTTACCTACCTACATACATGAAAACTCCAGTATAGAGTATTACACTGACCCATCCTATCCAATACAGAAGATGGTAGGTTGTCCTGGGCCTCCATTTTTGTGCTGGAAGAGGGGAAGTTTTAACATGTTTGTTAAGCAAAATGTGTATGTGCCTTTAAAAGTGTACTCAGGATGTGTACTGCAGCACAAAATGTTTGAATGTATGTGTACTGCAGCATGAAATGTTTGAATGTATGTGAACTGCAGCATTAAATGTTTGAATGTTCTCATAATAATTACTTGGATCACAAAGTCTTAGTTGCCAATTATTATGATATTAAAGGGAGGAGTGTGCAGGGCTAAACTCAGAACTTAGTTCCTTACTTGGATAGTCACCTGAAGAAAGATTTGGAAACATAAAATCTGAGCTAGCCCATTTGTATGTAATTTGTGGAGTTTCCTTGTGAAAATACATTTTTATACCAGAAAGTTGAGCCAGAGAGAGACAGAGGTCTACTACCTATGGCTATAAAATACAGCCTTTATCCAGGAAGGGTCTTGTCAACTGAACACTGCTATGAAGATATATCTGCTATATTTTGAAACTGAAAAGCCAGACGGGTTAAGTTCCAAGTACAAGCTCAGAACAAGGACAAAACTTGACATGTTTACAGCTAGTGAGCTTTGGGTTTATTATCCTGAATATACCAGTAAAAACTTAAAAACGTAAAAGCTTAAAATCAAAAGTAAAAAGTCACTATAAAATACAGCCTTTATCCAGGAAGGGTCTTGTCAACTGAACACTGCTATGAAGATATATCTGCTATATTTTGAAACTGAAAAGCCAGACGGGTTAAGTTCCAAGTACAAGCTCAGAACAAGGACAAAACTTGACATGTTTACAGCTAGTGAGCTTTGGGTTTATTATCCTGAATATACCAGTAAAAACTTAAAAACGTAAAAGCTTAAAATCAAAAGTAAAAAGTCACAGGCATTCAGAAGCCATGTAACTGAAGCACTAGTATGTCCATAAGGGGTCATATGCATATATCCCATGGGCCTCCACTACAGGAGTTATAAGGTGTATTACACAGTGAAGACCCTTCCTTGACTGAGTCGTTCTTGCAGTGTTTACTGAATGATTTGTCTGTGACCTTTTTACTCCTGAATGCATTTTCAAGTTATTTTTTCCTTTGTTTTCCATAACAACTGTTTGCATCAGATGAGTCTGTGCCATTAGGTTTGGTTTGACTTCTATAAAACTGTCTTGGTTTCATAAACTTGTGGAATTTAATGCATTAACATGTATATTTATATCTATGTGTGTTATATATAATTATAGGGAGAGAGATACGTGTCTATATCTATATGTATGGGTATCTATCTATCTATCTATCTATCTATCTATCTATCTATCTATCTATCTATCTATCTATCTATCTAATCTATCTATCCATCCATCTATTTATCTATATATGGCTATACTTTTAAATATCGAATGTCTGTAATGCAGAAGACCAAAATGCCAAGACCAGAATGCCGAAACTTCATTACCCTGAAAGTTTATAATCCTGAATATGAAAATGCCTAAAACTCAAAATATTGCATTTTGGAAAGCTGGTGTTACGTTTCAGCCCCTACACCTTGGATACACACTGCCAAAAGTGACTTTAGCGAAGTTTCAAATTATGAAAGTGAATGTTACTTAGAATATATTCAGTTTAAGCAAAAACAGCCAACGTCGCATTCCATGAATAAATTATCTTACTGTTTACATTTTTACTAGCCTAGCAATTGCCATTTTTTGATGGAAACATACTGAGATGTAATGTTTCTAGCATCAGATTAAGCTTGTATGTCTGATTGCATTATTTTCGGTGAAGTCTATGTATGTGTTGTACTAATACTTTTCTGCTTGGAAGGCTAGGAATACATTCTAAAGATGTTGATGCAATAGCATAATCCACTAAAAGATAGTGTATCCTTTCAAACAGCAGCAGGCTTTGTATTAAAAATATACCTCATGGAATGTGCAGTAGCAAGACCTGCTCAAACCTCACCCACCATCCAATAGTCAGTGAAAGTAAAGTAATATTCATACCAATGGTGGCATGAATATTCATTGTATATTCATAGTTTGCCCTTTTCCTGAAGGTAGTGTGATCTTGGAGTTGTTATATTTAATTTGTGTGGGATGTGGGGGACAGAGTCCCCCACATGGGTTGTGTAGGGTTGCCCCCCTGCAAAAATGAAGGAAACAAAGTCCTTGCACAATGCCCAGCAGCTCTGTGTTTCAAGTTGTTACACAAAGAATATTTCTCAACTTCCACAGGGTCTACTATCTGGTGATGAGCTACAGATTTTAGTAATTGCTCTCCGATAGATCAAGATAAAGTGATAGCCTTAACTTTACATAAATGGCACAGATAACGGTGTACGAGAGGACTTGCTTACTTTTTTGAGAATTCACTGTAGTATACATCTCTCTGATAGTTCTCAGAGTTTGTAATGTAACACCATATATATATATATATATATATATATATATATATATATATATATATATATATATATTTTTTTTTTTTTTTACTATGTACAGTGTCTTAAAGGCATAGATTCCTATTTTATACCAGTGTTATAATAGGCATTTTGGTACTTAAACATTAGGGGTTATAAACTTTCAGCATAATGAAATTTTGGCATTCTGGTCTTGGTATTTTGGTCTTTGGCATTATAGATATTCAATATTTAAAAATAGAGCCATATATATATATATATATATATATATATATATATATATATATATATATATATATATATATATATAGGTTTACTATGGTTTGTGCGAATGACAGTCTGTCGGCAGCACTGCTGCCAAAAATCAGAATGTTGTGCACAAAGCATAAATGGATGGGAAAATCGAACACATTTATGCGAATGCTGTAGTGCATTCAAATAAGAGTATTTGACTATCTGCATGGAGATCGAGGTACAGTGGGGATTGGAAATTCATCCATATCCCCACTGTCGTGTGATCTTGGAGTTAGAATATATTAGTAGGGAGGTGTGGGGTGCAGCCCGGCAAAAATGTGATTTGTCATATAGGAGTCTGATTTACATCAGCTCCTATATGGCTATCATGTGTTGGTTTCGGCCACAATGTTGACTTGAATGTGTCGATCATTTGGGGTGACATTGTGGCTGGTCGGAATGTGGGATTACTATTCGTTGTTTTGAACGGCAAATGTTTTGCCGTCCAAACAAACAATAGTAAACTATATATATATATATATATATATATATATATATATATATATATATATATATATATATATATGGGTCCTAGTTGAATCACAGAAATTACGTTTAATCGAGCTCCAAATTACTGAGACCAGTTTGCTGAAAGAACAATATGCCAAACGCTGACTTTGCCAAACCACAACACTTCAAAAACACACCCAGTTAAAAAATAAACACCAAAAACAAACATTTCCTAGCAAATGATATATCTGTGTGTGTGTGTGTGTGTGTGTGTGTGTGTGTGTGTGTGTGTGTGTGTGTGTGTGTGTGTGTGTGTGTGTGTGCGTGTGTGTATGTGCATATATATGTACTTAGGAGTTTGATTAAATGTAATTTCAGTGATTCAGCTAGGACATATATATGCACACACACACACACACACACACACACACACACACACACACACACACACACACACACACACCCATATAGGTATATCATTTGCTCATACTGTTTCCTACCTTTTATACCTTAAGGCAGCTTATTCATTTAGCTGCTGTTTACCAAGCATCATCTATGCATTTCATCAGAGTATTTTACCTCATCCCTTGAGTATCCCCCTTCTTCTTCATATTACAACTTCATTAGTTATTTCCATTTCCATACAATTCAATATGCTCTTTTTTGTTCCAATTTTTTTATTTTTCATAAAATTATCACACTAATTCAATACATGTTGAAGCAAATTACAGACCTTTATGGCAGCCAACCCACCCAAGTCATTAGTGGAGAATGTACTTCTCAGGATAGCTTTTGCTATGACACATGACTAGGTTGTGTAACTATGTTTTTGTCCATGACACAACAGACAAGTATCTCATTACAGAAATGATGAACACTGAAGAAAGTCTCATTGTATAATCATGACATCCAAGCTATATTAGCAGCATTATTACATCGCATTATAGGTTGTTAACATGTGGTGTTATGGATCATACAAGCCCAGCCCTTCCCAGGGAATACAAGAGAGATGAAGGCATGAAAGCCAAAAGAATAAAACCGAGATTCACCACACTTCTCCCATGCTAAGGACATGGCTAAATCAGGGCATAGGCTGTCATTACTTGGACTGCAGCTAAATTATATAAGTATCTGATATGCAGATGAATAAAATGCCTGTTGTATGTTTGTTGTATACGGGCATTGAAAAAAATGCGCACACTTCATTAACAACCTTGTATTAGTCCTGTGTATGTTAATATAAGTATAATTCAAAATTGTATTCCTTGAGTAAAATATGCATATATGCTAGTGAATGCAAGTAATACAGAAATGATTTTGCAGTATTAGTACGTGTGTCTGACCAAATTACCCACAAGATTCAGAAGTGTAAATGAGCACAGCTATAAAGAGTCTGACAGTGAGACATTTCTATTAAAGCAAATGTAGGCTGTACAAATTATGCACAGACAGAAAATTGCCTTGCTATTAAGCAGTGCATGAATTAGCAAATACACATGATACATATTCTAGTCTTAGAGGACATAACTGTTCCAGTGCATTGAAAGCATATATCATTCAGTAAAATGAGTAGTCTCAATATGTGCCACTGTTTTTTGGGTTATGTGCCCAGCTGTTAGTAACTCAGCCATAGATGCAGATTTACATATAGGATTGTTTGCAATATTAACTCATAATTTGTTCCTTCATCAGGAAACTTAATGTTCTTGTCTGCAGGATACTTGTGTTGCTTAATTGGTATCAGGAAGTGCAGTAAGCATTACTCATTTTATCAGACTTTATTAGCCAATACTTTTGTTAAGGAATGTCATTGTCAACAACATTTTGAACCACCCTGTACTGAAAACTAATTATCGAACTGCATGCTGGGCATAAACTAGCTCTAAGGTATAATTTTATTAAAGTCTTGATTTGCACAATTGTATTTATTAAGTGCCTATGTATGACTAGCTACACACCATAGGGATTTAAGGTAGGAACATCTATAATCTACATCAGATTGGAGGAATCTCCTTTTGGTGAAATTAGAATGCCAAGCTCTTGTCTAATTAATGAGAACTCTGAAGCCGAATACAGTGGTATATATGGGTATGATTTTCAGTTAAGTAAATTGTATTGTTTTTAACATTCATTTATTTATTTATTTATTTTCATTGAAGATTTATGTACTTTTAGCAAACAAGGGTTTATGTATCTTTTAGAAGCAGTTTGAATGTATTATGCTGCTGTGACTATACAGTTACTTTCTGTTTGTAACTGGGTTCAGGAAGAAAACCCTCCACAAGATTAATGTGTAAGGGTTGTGTAAGGGTTTGCTCTGCAAAACACTTGAATTCCCTAAGGTATTATTTCCTATACACCTGAGTAAATTCCAAGCAGCTACAATTTTCTTACTATAGAATCTGAGCAAGGCATTTAAGCAGAGCAATGTTTTTGTGGTTCATTTAGAAAATGAGTATTTTTGCTTGTTAATTATTTAGCTAATTATTTAAAAATGTACAGTCAAATAAGTTTACTGCATGAATCTTTATTTCATACTATGTGTCAAATATTTTGTGTATTTAGTTACACAGATTTGCTCGTCCTGAAGGCCAGTGAAGAGGCTACCCCAGTTTCATGATTGCCTCAGAGTACTGTCAGGTTAAGTGTCTAGCTCAGAGACTCAGACTGACATAATTGAAAAATGAATGCTGAAGGACTCAAACTCTTGACTAAAGAAAACAGCTTATTGACAGCCTTAATCCTTTGCAGTGACTGTCCTCTTCTGACAGCCCTTCTGGGACACTCCTAAATACCTGTTTGTTAAGCAAGTAGATTTAATTTGTAAAACATTTTAAAAAGTGACCATAGTTTTGAGAATATGTTTGAGAATATGGCTCTCAATAATTTAAATTAAGATTAAACTATAAAACCAATTGTTGTTATAAATCATCCTTGATAATAAAACAGTTGTTTGCCTCAATCTACAATTCTGTGTCTGAATTATTGCATTATTTATAAAATAAAACCACTTCTGCATATGTGTACCTCAATTATTGCTTCTTATGAGGTTTGGAGGGTTTGCTGTTTCATCCAAGTAATCCTTCCAAACGAAAATCTGCCTTGCAATTTTAATTTTTGCACATTACGATTTCATGATTACTCATTTCTTGGGATTCTATTACACTTTTATATCCAAATCAAAATGTACTTTCCCTAGGGCTGTTATCACTCTAATTATACTTGCTTTGTTTGCATTGTTAATATTGCTGGGAATTTAATTGTATTTTAAATGTAACAAACTAATTTACCACAGTCACAGCCTATTGTATAATTGTTTGCATCTCTGGTAATCATAAAACTCATTAAAATCATCATTTGATAAGCAGCTTTTCTTCAGCGTAACAGATGAGAAACATATTCTTGCCATCTTAATTCTATCTCTTCCTTTCCACCAAAGTAATGAAATTGCTGTAGTTTCTTATAATGGCCACTACATATAGTTATCAATCCTCAGATACTGATTACCAAACAAAAACCCAAAGAAGATTATTTCTATGAAAATATTGACAGTTTGGCATGTCCAGGAAGACATTTATATAAAGAAGAACTGACAGTTTGATACATTTAGACGTATATAGAAACAAAAGAAAACAAGTGGCTTGCATTTACCTTCATAATTAGACATATTGTAGATTATCTGTTTTTTTTTTTTGTTTTTTTGTTTTTTTTTGAGAATAGATAGTGTATAATTTCCAAATAAATCTAAATCTTGGTGCCAAAAAATGCAATTTATAAACTAAAGACAAATGGAAATAATATAACACAATCAACATAAAAGTCAAAAAATAATTTGCTTGTTTACTCATGTGTGTGTGTGTGTGTGTGTGTGTGTGTGTGTGTGTGTGTGCATGTGTGCTAATATACATGCGCATGTGTGTGTGTGTGTGTGTGTGTGTGTGTGTGTGTGTGTGTGTGTATACACCCAGTATTGCTTCTCTCAACAAAATAATTTCTGCAAAGTGAGTGACTATAATGTTCTGACATCCCATACTGCACACTCAAATGCAGTGTAATTGTTCAGCATATTGAATAAAGCAGTTTTTCATTTGCATGCAACCAGTAACAACACAATTATCTTGACATTTCATAGACAGTTTCAGAGACAGGTCATTTACCATATGATGAATGCCTAGTATAAACTTGGAGGTAGCATGATTCTTTGAATCCTTTGGCTGAACTTATCTGACTTTGAAAGCACTCCCAAATTAATAGAACCTAAGTTGAGGTGCTATTGTTTTGAACCAGTCTGTATTTAATTGAAAAACCTCATCTGCAAAGTTTGTGTTTCTGTGGAAGGAGGAGGAGGGAGAGGTATATATTAATCAATTTCCCATTCCAATATATTTCCTTTGCGGATAGTCTCAGGGGAAAGGATTCTGTGAACCTTTCTATCTGATCTCATTTCAGTAATCAGATGTGGACCTTTAGTAGCAATCGCTCTTTCACAACAGAAGAAGCATGCAAGTTTGCCACTGTATAATTTGCGAATGATTGCAAACAGTAAAATACCGACAGTTCATTATCGGTGTGCACTGTAACTATAGACTTGTTTCCAAAATCGGCAGCGTGCAGCTGAGACAAAAGCATACTAATGCATCCACAGTTTGCACTACAGACTGTTTCTTATGCTATTGTTAACCATTAAAAAAATAGGAAAAAGACAAACTTGATAAGCACCATTCTGATATCAGGAAGGTGTTTAGCAAGCATTTGTTAAGCACCCCTTAAGTTCTGTTAAGAACAGGCACCATGCTAGGGATTTATAGTAGACAGTGTCAACTAGCAAAGAAAACTGGTATGGAGCAAAATAGTGAAGAAAAAGGCAATTACCTCTGCAAGATTTAACAAACCTTCTAGAACGGCATCCTTGTATACTTCAACTAAAAGGACCTGACGTCATGGGCATGTACTTTCACAATTTCTCTGTCACCAATATGGTAGATATTGTCATCCTGAGAAAAATGTAACAATTGTATCAAGTTCATTGACAGCCCATTAATCCGTAATGAAACTGATACAATATATGAGGGCTGTAAATACACAATGTGACTGGAGTTGAGATTCTTGCATACAAGCACTCAAAATAATAACAATCAGGTAGTCACCAATTTACACAAGCACATAGTATGCACCAGACACATAGGCCTACATACCACTGAGCCACTTAAAAGCAATCTTTCTGAACCCCAAGATCTCATTAATACCTCAGTTGCAGAAATTATCCACAGCAAACCGAAAAGCACTCTACCATAACAGCAACCAACAATAAACATACAACCACATGCCATGGAGCCTCAACTATAAAACCCTTAAGGCAAGCTAATACACTGCTTTAGTCATAAAACATCTAATTACTAGACATTCAGAAGCCCTACTCACCAGACTTAGCAAGGGGAAAATCACGGTCAGTTGCCTATTATTTTCCAGGATCTGTAAAATCATGTACATATTCAGATCATAGGACCAGAACTACCAGTATGACTCAGTCATAGTCCATGTGGTTGTGGATGACCTGAGATGTACCTTCCTGGACTATATGAAAAAAGACATTAGTGAGCTCCAGGCTATGTCTTCCAGGCCATTATAAGCCTTGCATCGAGTAGCATTCTATATTCACTAAGGGTGATGTAACAATATGAAGAGAAGAGAAGAGAAGAGAAGAGAAGAGAAGAGAAGAGAAGAGAAGAGAAGAGAAGAGAAGAGGAGAGGATTGATTTTAGCAATTGACTTGGCTGCCTGTATCATGGCATAAGATAGTATGGTCAACATTCCATGATGCTTTGCTGAAGATGATCTGCATCCATCCCTGCAAGGCTTTTGGATATTGACTTAAAACATTGTCCACGCGTTTTTGCCTTTTTTAAGCAATATCAAACTGATAAAACATCCACCATAGCAAAATCAACCCTAGGGAACCTAAAGGTGATATTGTTCAATGCCAGGAGCCTAAACAAGAAACTCCAATACCTCCAGGCTCTTCTCACTTTGGAGAAAGTAGACATCTGTGCAGTTATCAAAACATGGTTTAAAACTGCGGCGAGTACCCTGGCAATGAAAGGCTACAATGCCTTCCAAACATTTAGACCAGTTGCACAGGCAGGTTGTAAAGGTGAACATGTCTCTATTGATGTGAAAAAAAAAGGTGAACTTGTCTCTAGTGACATCAAAAGCAAAGTCTCCATGTACAAATTACCATAGGTATAGTCCCATATCATATGCTTGCAAGCAACAGGTCTCCCCTCTATGACCCATGAACCCCAATAGTCCATACTACCCAATGTCATAATAATGGGCAACTTTAACTACATCTGTTTAAACTGGGAATCCCACATGGCCTCAAGCTTGCAGACCCACAGATTCCTGGACACCTGGACCAGATGGTCTATACACCCACAAGGAGTGCAAAAACACAAATATAGAATAATTCACTGGTGAGGGAAAAAGGGGGCATATTGTCTACCTTGAGCTGGCTAAGGTATTTGATACAATACCCTACTCAGACATAGGTTCATAGGAGCTTACTAGGCTAATGGACCTAGAGCCTTTACAAGCCTAGTCCTGTAAAAAAACCTGTGTATCCTAATTGACCATAGCTAGATGGTTATTGTTAGAAGAACAATTCTATGACTAGCACTGTCTATGAGAGACATAGGTGCCACCCCCTGGGGTGAATTTACAGTCACCTATTCAATTGTCAATGTTGCACTTAAATATGGTCATTAAGTAGGTCTGCTTCACATGAAGGGGAGCTTATTCCAGAGGAGTGGCCATCTCTGGGAGCTATATCTATATCTCCAACATGTTTTGTTAATGTCACAGGCTAGGTTGTGATCCCTGGAATGAGTGACTCTAGTCCCATTTGATTTGCAGATGTGCAACATTTCAATTAGGGCACTGTCAGTGACTGCTCTGTAGGCCAGGCAGAGGTCACCCCTCAGCAGCCTGTATGATACAGAGTACAGTGACAGGGCTTTCAGTCTTTTCACGTAAGTCATGTTTTGGAAGTCCTGGATTTTCTTGGTTAGAAACCTCTGTGGTCTTTCCAGTTGCTGCAGGTATCTGGTGAGAAACATACAGAATGGAGCAGTGTACTCAATTAGTGGTCTGATAAGCATTGAGCACAGCAGAGTTATAACCTCCTTAGTCTTGGAAACAATGCCCTTATTTATGAGATGTGCAATGTAAAAGGCTTCTCTTACCACTTTGGACACATGGTGATTGAAGTTTAGATCACTATCAACCTATGTTCCCAAGTCTTACATCACTGGGTTTGAGCTTACAGAGCTTGCCTAGGCCTCAGAGAAATAGATTCCAAACAGTAGAGGGCACAGCACACATCCTTGTGGTGCCCCACTGGTAATTGGTCTACTAGTAGATTTGGACTCTTCAACTTTGACATTGTGTGTTCTGTCAGTGAGCCTGTTGACTACCCATCTAGTAATGTATGGGTTAATTCCCAGCTGCAAGATTTTCTCAATGATCTCTGAGTAGTGTATTGTATCAAAAGTCTTGGCTAAATCAAGATCGGCAGAATGTACTGTTTTGCCCTCATATGGGGCTTTGGTGACATTCTCAAAGAAGTCTACAAGGTTTAATAAGCAAGATCTACACTTGATAAAACCAAACTGGGTCGGGTCAAGACTTTGAAGGTCGCCTGTGTCCTTGTTGATAAGGTCCATGAAGATTCTTTCAATGGCCTTGCAGATAAGTCTGGTTAGACTTATGGGTTAATAGTTTCCTAGATCAGATGATGGTTCCCCTTTGTGTTTTCCACTCTGCTGGAACAAAGCCAGTGCTCAGAATATGGATAAAGAGAGTACCAATTAGTTCCGCTAGGTCTTGTTTTAGATTGTTTAGTAAGCAACCTGGGATTTTATCTGGTCCCATAGAGGTCAGGTTTTTGGCCTTAGAGAGTGCTTGTTATGACCTGTTGATACTCGGTAGTGGACTGGTGTCAGGAATGCTTTGGGGTATGGCTGGTTGGGATAGGGGGTTGAAGTTATTGCCAAATCTGTCAATTAGCAGGTTGGGGATTTCCTCAGGTTTAGCATGAGTGGTACCATCTACTATAAGTTTTGCACGCAGCTGGGCATTCCCTTTTAGGTTTTGGATGTAGCTAAATAATGCCTCATGGTTGTCTTTAGCTAGGGATGCTAATTTAGTCTCTTAACTAACCTTAGAAGACTTTGCAAGACATCTGATTTGCTTGTTCAAGCTGTGGAGGGTATTTTTCCTTCACCAAGTAAGTTCTCTATTGTTCTTAAATATGTTTCTTTTTTTTGTTATATAACTTATTTATACTTACAGTCCAGCAGGGTGGGTTGTTTTTTTTCCAGAGAACCTGAGTCAATACATTTGTTTAAATGGCTATATAAGGCATTTGTGTACACTTCTGCATAAGAGTAATTGTTGGCTGTGTTAGCAGGGGATTTGACACTTTTTATATCATCGTTTAGTAGACTATAATTTGCTTTGGAGAAAATTTTCAATTTTTTTTTGCTCCTGTGGGGGTGTCAGGTTTGATCTTTACTTCAAAAGAAACTGATTTATGGTCTGAACTTACCAAGGTGGACAACACACGGGAGGTAGTGCAGCGACCCCCCCCCCCCACCATGTTGGTGAGCATTAGGTCTACAACATTTAAACCCTTGTGAGGGTACAGACTGACTTCTCCAAGGCATATGAATTAATAAAATCCAGGAACCTCAGCGCGATCATGTTTGTTATCATGTAAGTCACCCAGTCGATGCAAGGATAGTTGAAATCTCCCATGACCAAGGTGTTTGGCTATATACTGAGTGACTCTAGCAAGTCCAGGTAGGCAGTGTGCTTCTCCTGGTTCCTGGTGGGAGACTTGTAGCTAGCAGTGATATGCTAGAGTATTTCGCCTATAGCTGTTTGGACCTGGAATAGCTCAAAAGAGTTGTACTGTTTTACCAGTCTGAAGGTCTATTTGGATTTAAAGAAGATGGATACACCTCCACCTTTGGTTCTTTCACATTTGTTTTGAGGTCTGAATGTGTTAAAGGCATTGTAGCCTTGTACAGCCAGGGCACTCTCTGTGGCCTTGAACAAAGTCTCAGTGACTGCACAGATGCCAGCATCTTCCAAGGTAAGGACTGCTTCCAAGGAGTGCAGTTTACCATTTAGGCTCCTAACATTAAGCAGCATGACCTCGAGTTTGTCTCTAGTGGGCATCTTTACAGTGGAAGTTTTGTAGCTTTGACATTGCCTAAAAAAAGGTACTATGGGGAAGTCAAGCATCTTTCCCAGTATCTGTAAGCCTTGAGGAGATAGGTGAAGACCATTTCTGGCAAAGCAGAGTGGTCTGTCTACCATGTCTTCCCAGGCTATCAGATGCTGGTTCCCCCTGGAGTGACACTAGAAGCCAAATCAATTATTGAAGTCAATCATTTTTTGTCTGTATTGTGGCATCATCATTTCAAAGGTAAAATGCTGCTTAGGGCTAGGAACATACCTGCCTGGGAAACATAATCTGAGAGTTCAGTCATGTTTCTTTTCATATAGTCCAGAAAGGTACGTCTCAAGTCATTCACTCCAACATGTACTATGACAAAGTCATAACAGTAACTGTTGCTGATTGACTTGAGTGTGTGCATGATTTGATGGATCCTGGCACCTGACAGGCAGATGACTGTGACCTTCTCCTTGTCCAACCTGGTGAGGGGAACATGTGTATGTCTAACTATTGAGTCTCCCATGACTAGGACATTAGGTTTGGAGATGTTTTGCCTTAGAGGCTTAATTGTTGATACACTGATGTGTGTGTTGTTATGTGTAGTGGAATATTGTTTATGTACCAGTATGTGCAGGTTGTTTGTGCATGGGAGGTCTCTGTTTTTTTGGTAGGCTCTTAGTGAGTACCTCAGCATATGTGGGTTTATGTGTCTTGACCTTATGTGGTGTAAGTGGAAAGGTGTGTGTGCTGACAACCTGTCTGATGTCTTGTTTATTTTTATATAAGAGGACTAATTCTAGTTTCATGGTATAGTTACATCTGTGCTTTATAAGCAAGTGGTTGTCAGTATACATGAGGCAATTGCTACATTGCCTCAGGATGCCCATGTACATCAGGCTGGCTGGAGAAATGTTAGGAAACTGACTGTCCATAGTAGCAGGTAATTCTTAAGTACTAATTTCTGAGAGGGCAAATAGACAAGCTACTGCTCTGGGATTAAAAAGGGGACTTATTTTATAGAAGATCAAGGATGGAAAGTGGGGCGATGCTGCTCAGTGCTCAGCTGGGTCATCTGCAGTGAAGAAATGTGCAGCTGCAATGCCCTCTGAGCAGCAGGGAAATTAGGAGGGTTTTGCCAACTGCCGTCTAGGGAAAAAATAAGTGTTTGCATCTACACAAGGCACTGTTAACTCTTGTTGTGTGGTATGTATGTATGTGCAAACAAAAGGCTTATATACAGTTGAAATTAAATAATTTTAAACTAGTCTGGTAATAGGAAATCACACAATGATCCTTCCTCCAGCAATCCCCAGCTCAGACAAGGCTATATCCACACTTTTTTGCTAGAAGGGTGCAGGGGAGCACTTGTTAATGTAAGATGTCTGGATTTGAGTTCAAGTGTTTGAAAAACAGGCTAGATTCAGCAAGTCTGTATCTAGTTTATGCTAGCTAAGCAATATTTTTAGTGCAAAACAAGTGCAGGTAGTAAGCAGGCAGACAGTAAAAACAGTCAAAAAGAACTAATCAATGCAGTTAAATAGTAAAATACAGATGAAAAAGTGCAGATCAAACTAAAAATAAGTTTAATTTCTTGTTCTTAGCTTTGGATGCATTGTAAATTAACTCATGGAATTAGGCATAAACCCTTATGCTACAAGCAGGATAGCCAGGTGGCTGTCAAACAGAACACAGAAGGTTAGGCTATGGGAAGCCACCTCCACAAAGAGACTGATCTCTAGCAGAGTTTGGCAGGGCTCTCTGCTGTATCCCCTCTTTTTTAGCATTTACTTTGTGGACATCAAAGCCAATGTCAAGGGTCTTCAGCTGATCATATTTGCAAATGATTGAAAACTAGGAGCAGTGAGCAGTCATAGAATCCACCCAAGGTACTAAATCCTCCAGGAAGCACTAACACAGACACATGACTGGTACCAAAACCACAATTTAAAACTTAATGCCCAGAAATGCAAAATAGTACCTGTGGGAAGTCAGCCACACTAGGCAACTACCTCATCAATATGACATACCTAAGATTCAGGGATCAAGGGGTGTATGCAGATAGTAACCTATCATTCTACTAACATTTATCTAAGGTAGTAAGGAAATCATTCTACGATGCTCAACTTATAAGAAAAGGCATGTAATCTAGGTCCATGGAGGTCATCCTTCACCTATACTTGGCCCTCAATAGGCCCACAATTGAGTAAAATAGCCATTTTTATATGTACCTGATCAGGCACATGCAGCAGCTGGAGCAACCACTGAGGTTTCCTTCCAGAAGAATACAAGGCATTAACAACATGTCCTACTGAGATCACCTCAAAACCCTATCTCTATACTCTGCATCCTACAGACTATTGAAAGTACATCTATGTGTAGCATTCAAGGCATCTCTGAATCCCATTCGGATTCATAAGTTCATAGGTTCATAGGTTCATACTAGGCTATCTGCCTTAGGGCATTTATAAGCCTAGCCAGAGTGTGTTTGGCTTTTGCCACCCATTTTAAATTAATTTTGCTATGCCCTTTTTTGAGGTTAGTATACTGTGCCTCTGTCTAACAGTGACACAGAAGTGATACCTCGGGTAAACCTATGATCTCCCATCCATTCATCAAGATTCCTCTTGAAGAGAGTCAATGAGGGACTCTGCCTAACCTGGACTGGGATTTTATTCCAGAGTGAAGGGAGCCTCTGGTTTATGAATCTGTCCCTCCAGAATGTCCTATTTATTTCATTGCTGAGGTTCAAGTCTCTCGAGCACGTAGCTCAATGGGATTTGGATTTTCTGAGGTGCAGCATGTCCATTAATTCCGAGTTGGACATGGCTTTATACGTCAGGCACAGATCACCTCTGAGCAGGCGGTATGCCACTGAGTAGAGCTGAAGTTTCTTTAACCTGGCAGCATATGGCATCTGTTTGAGGCCTTTGATCATCTTGGTGTGGTACTTTTGGGGTCTTTCCAGTTGCTGCAGGTGTCTGGTAAGGTACATCCCAAAAGGGGCATTGTACTCAATTATGGGCCTGATGAGGGATGAGTAAAGAGGCACGATGACCTCCCCTGATCTAGATGTGAATCCCTTCATGATTAGGTGGGTTATATAAAATGTTTTTCTAACCACTTTGGCCATGTGGTTGTCAAATGAGAGATTGCTATCAACTTGGGTCCCGAGGTCCCTAATTACTTCTTCTGTACTTAATGGATTACCACCTATGTGGTAATTTGTGGGCACTTTGTTTTTGCCAAAGGGGACGACTATACACTTTTTGGCGTTTAGCTTGAGGCCGTGGCTCTGGCACCAGTTGTCTGTTTTTATGAGGCCCTTTTGGAGGATGCTTGTGTCGGCTGAAGAGTCGATCATGGCACCCAGTTTGCAGTCATCTGCGAACTTGGTCAGCCACAGTCCTTCCGTGTTGGCCTGTACCTCCGAGAAATATATACCGAACAAGAGAGGTCCCAGGACTGAGCCCTGTGGGACGCCACTTGTAACTGGTTTGGAGTCTGACATGGCTCCAGCAATTCTAACCATGTGGGTTCTGTCCTTGAGCCAGTTTGCAACCCATCTAGTGACATAGGGGTTTATATTTAAGCTGGTGAGCTTATCTATAATGCCCGAGTGGGGTATTGTATCGAAGGCTTTTGCGAGGTCCAGGTAGGCTGTGTGGACCACCTTCCCCTCGTCAATGGCCTTGGTGACTGTTTCAAAGAAATCGACCAGGTTTAAGAGGCAGGATCTGCCCTTAACAAAGCCGAACTGGGTAGGATCCAGTGTCTGTAGATCCCCAATATCTTTATTTATGAGGTTCATGATGATCCTTCCAATAGCTTTGCAGACCAAGCTAGTCAGGCTTATGGGGCGATAGTTTCCAGGATCCGTTGAGGCACCACCTTTGTGGAGAGGGACCATTGTTGCTGTACGCCACTCTTTGGGTACATATCCTAGAGTAAGGCTGAGACTGAACAGTAGTTTTATGTTTGGGTTTAGCTCTTCTTGGAGTTCATGTAGGATGCAGCCCGGGACACCGTCTGGCCCCATTGATGCTGTGTTTTTTTGCTTTGGAGAGGGTGGCTCTTACCTGGGCATCTGAGATGTCAGGGGGGCAGCACTCTGCTGGGATAGATATTTGCCCTTTTGGTGGGAAGGGGGTGGGGGGAGAAGTTTGCGCTGAACCTGTCAGCTAGGATGCTGGCAATGTCTGTGGGTTTGATGTATTTTTTGTCATTTTGGACTAATTCTGAGCATATCTGGGAATTCCCACCCAGGTTCCTAACATAACTAAAGAAAGCCTTGTGATTATCCTTAGTGTCCTGTGCAATATTTCTCTTGAAGCTGGCCTTAGACAATTTTATTAGTGACCGTAGTTTTTTGCTAATACTGGTCAGAGATGCCTTCCCTTTTTGGGATTTTGCTCTATCATGTAGTAGCTTCCTCCTTCTATTGTATAGTTTGTTTATGGCTGGGGTCCACCAGACAGGATGTCTGCCTTTGGAGGATTGGGTCTTGGTTTTATTTGGGATTGCATGATCCATGCATTCCTGAAGGTGTTCATAGAATGCGTTTATAAAGGATTCTGCGGTCTGGGCCGTATTTTCCACAGGCTCGGGGGCTTTGAAGGATTCCACCTCAGTTTTGAGGAGTGTGAAATTTGCTTTAGAGAAGTTTTCACTGTGGTTTTCTGGGCAGGGGTTGGGGTCGGGATGTGAATATCCAGTGAGATTAGTTTATGGTCTGATCTTACCAATGAGGGATACACTTCTGGTCTGGAGCATAGAGTCCCCATGTTGGTGATGATCAGGTCCAGTATGTTTTCCCCTCTTGTGGGAGTGGTAACAAGTTGTTCCATAGCATTTGAGTTTATAAATTCTAGGAACCTTTGGGCTAGGGTGTTGGAGCTAGAGTAATGCTCCCAGTCTATATTTGGGTAGTTGAAGTCGCCCAATATAATGGTGTTTGGAGAGACCTTCATATTTTTCAATGTTCTCAGGAAGGCCGAGTGGGGTTGCTGGCTTTAGGAGGGTGTTCTGTAGCATGCTATAAACTAGAAGGCAGTTTTACCCACTGTTAGTTGCACTTGGATAGTCTCTGATGCTCCGTGCTGTGCCACCAACCTGGAGGTGTGGGTATCTTTGACGAATATTGATACTCCCCCCTCCTTTTGTGGTTCGGTCCAAGTTTTGGGGCCGAAAAGCATGGTATGCGGTATAACCTGGTAGTACTGTGGTGCTCTCGGGAGCCTTGAACCAGGTTTCTGTTACTGCACAGATATCGATGTTTTCCATGCTAAGGAGAGTTTTGAGTGCGTGCATCTTGAGGTTTAGACTTCTTGCGTTGAGTAGCATTACTCTTAGTTTCTTATCCCTTGTGATACCTATGGAGGTGGGTTTGTCTTTTGAGCCTTGCCTAAAAAAGGCACTATGGGAGAAGGAAGAGCCTTTGCCAATATCCGAAAGCCCAGGGGTGACAGATGCAAGCAGTCCCTAGCGAAGCATCGTGGCTTGTCCAGCATGTCATCCCAGGCTGACATTCATTGGATCCCCTTTGAATGACACCAATACTTAAGCCAATTGTTGAAATTGATCATCTTGTCTTCATATTGTGGCATCATTCTTGGTGAGGGTAAGATGCTACACAAGCTCAGGGTCATACCGGCCTGGGCTACATGCTCAGAGAGGTCCTCTATGTCTCTTTTCATGTAGTTCAGGGAAGTACATCTCAGGTCATTCACACCAGCATGGACAATGACCGAGTCATATTTGTACTTGCTTTGGAGTGACCTGAGTACCTGATGTACCATTTGCATATATGCAAGACAAATAGCATCAGAATTATCTGATATAGGGACCTAAACCTTGCTTTCATCATAAAAAGAACATATTGGAATGATAGTTCCATGTTTCAGAGAAATTCCCTTCTCTCAGAATTCTTCCCTAACCCTATTCAAGTGTAACCTGGACCAGTGGATGGGAAATCAGAAATCCATCCCTGGTCTCCTATGTCTCTAATGAACAGAGATGGCCTGTAAATCATACCCTAGCTTACATATACCCTGTAAAATAACATAAAAAAACCCTCTGAGTCATAAAAAATAAGGGATACACTTGGGATGCATGGCTTGGCTTATAAAGGCCCCGGTGGTCATTAGCCCAGTATACATCTGTGAACCTATGAACCTAAGAAAGTGTGGCAGAAAAAATTGTCTAAACAGCTTTTAAGGCAGTATTGTTTCTTCACAGGGATACCTTGCCTGCACCTGCTGTCTTTTTGTCAGTGCTAAGTGTTTTATGTTTTTCACAGGCTTTGAAAAATTGTTTGACACTTCAAAAGCCTATATTTTTTTTTCTGTAACTGGTGGCACATGGAAAGTGTAAAGTTCCATGTACTACAAAGAATTATGATTACATTTCTCTGGTCATTACCTTTTATTATGTGTTCTCAACACTCGGTAACAAGATTCATCTTGTTAGTGAATATCTTGACATCTATGTCTAAAACTTAAAATAAGTCAGTTATGCCTGGAGATCAGATCATAATCCTTTATGTTGTAATAATACTGCAGCAATACCTTTCTAGGAAGACAAGTTGATATCTCCATTTCAAAGGCCATATACACTAAATGATATCACCACAGAGAAATTACTAATTAATACCAGAAGGTAGGCAGTGACACACCCATTATGGAGCTATTTAAATGTGACAGCCTTTAATATACTAAGACCTGCGTAAGGAATTATACTTTCCCAGCATTGTAATCATCCCATTATAATCACCAAACAGCCAATCTTTCCCCAGGGATTTAGAAAGTACCCCACTGCTGGCTGTAAGAGATGTTTTTAAATGCAATTCAAAATGGTGTTAGCTGCCATGAAGAAAGACCTGATTACTGCCTGATTTGCATATCTCTGAATCACCTATAACTACATTGAGTGAAAATAAGCACTCTCCTGCTGTAGTTACCACTCTTGGCTTATGCATTGCTTTGGCACCAGTATCATTCAAGTCACTCTTTCACACACATGCACATTTTAAAAAACACAAGTGTATACACAGACAGACAGACAGACACACACACACACACACACACACACACACACACACACACACACACACACACACACACACACACTTGACATTGTTGGAATAAAGCTCAGTATTGAGCATTTCCATTGGCCAGCTTGTTTGAAAATGACAACTTTAGGTTGCAAGGGCCTGTGCTCAGTTTACAGGAGCTGCTCTAGGAGTGGTGTGCTCTCTCTGATCTCTGGGGTGAATCCAAATGAAATCCAAGGCATCCTTTGAAATCTATAGAAAAATAAGTATTTTTATTCACTGTACTGCACTTTTAAACTGTGTAGTACTGAACTCTCACCTACTTTTAACTGTTTTAGCCGTTTTAAATATTTTGCTAAACCACTGTTTCAACTGTTTGCTGTTTGAGACTGTATTTTCTGAACTTTGTATTTTTTATTGCTTAATTTTCATAGAGAATATTAAGATTTGCTGATTACAGACGGTTTGGCATTATCTGAGCACTAAAGCCAGCAAGCTTATATTAAGATTGCCCCCTGCAACCTTGTGGCAGAAGAATATAGCAAAGGACCCATCTGAGTTGGAGATTGTTGGAATAAGGCTCAGTATTGAACAGTTGCTACTTAAGCCCACCTTTTTTGTGGGCTTGTGCCACTGCTCTACTATCTTCATCTGAGCAATCTGAGGCATGTTTACTCGTAGCGTACCTTCGTGCAGCACTGTGCAGTGGAGTTAACCACTGACAGTTATAGACGCAAAAGCTAAAGTCAATTTATTTTCCCTTAGAAGCTGCTGGTGCTCCAACTGAGGAGTCTCTTAAAGTGTGCTTAGCTACTCACAGAGCACCTCAGCCAGGCTTTCTACAGCATTTGCACTTTAACTGAAATCCCCTAATCCATAATAGTCTTGTACCCCTTATGAGCCCCATTAGTATAGACCCATCATTAAGCCCCCAATTAAACCATATCCTTCCTCATTAAAGTAAGCAAATTTACACCAAGAATTATAGATGGCCAGTTCATCTCCATTTCTCCTGCCAGCCTGATTGACATGGGTATCATGAGGCAGTGTAGCAAACTGTGTCATGTACACTGACAACCCACTACTCCTAAACCACTTAAGCTCAATTTGTAAGAGATGCTTATACACTAAGAATTTGGAATCCTTGTTCTCTCGTTCTCAGAACAGTGACACTGAACAGGTTGTCAGCTCACATACTACAGCTCCTACAGAAACCACGCTCTCGACACATAAACCATCATAAGGGGAGGTACTCAGCAAAGATTTGACTAAACCCCAGAGACCTCCAAAACACAAACATGCTATACTTAATGCAATACCTAAACCACTCAATACTCATAAAACCAGAAGCACAAGTGTCTCACTAAACATGCCCCTAAGGCAAAGCACATCTAAAACAATTTTTTTTGGTCATAGATTACTACATAGTGAGACACACAGGTGTCCCACTCCCCAGGCTGGACAAGAAGAAGGTTATGGTCAGTTGTCTGTTGGGTGCCAGGATCCACCAGCTCACACATGCACTCAAGTCTCTTCACAGTAAGTACCATTATGACTCCATCATAGCTCATGTTGGTGTGAATGACTTGAGATGTACCTCACTGGACTATATGAAAAGAGACATAACTGTGCTCTCTGAATATGTGTCTCAGGCAGGTATGTCCCTAGCCTTGAGCAGCATAATACCGTCACCTACCTTCACAATATAAACAAAGAATTATTGACTTCAACAATTGGCTTAGTTTCTGGTATCATTTTAAGGGGATCCAGTACCTGTTAGCCAGGGATGACATGGTAGACCATGGTGCTTTGCCAGGGATGGTCTTCATTTGTCACCTTTGGGATTTTGGTTACTGGCTAAGGTTCCTGCCTCCCCCATAGCGCCTTTTTTAGGAAATGTCACAACAACAAAATTCCTGACATAAAAATATCTTCAAAAAGCAACCTCAAGGTTGTGCTGCTAAATGCTAGAAGTCTAAACCAAAAACTGAAGATGCTGACAGTTGTGAAGTTACAGAGACTTGGTTTAAGGCCATGGAAAGCACACCAGCCATACCAGGTTATAATACCTTCCACACATTCAGACCACAAACTGAAAGTGCAAGAACTAAAGGAGGTGGAATATCAATATAAATCAAAGAAAAATACACCTGTATTGATTAAACAAAACGATTCCCTTGAACTATGCCAGGTCAAATTGACTGTATGTAAGACCTCTCTCCAAGTGATTGCCAGTTATAGGACCCCATCCACGAACTAGGATACCCACACTGCATACTTGGATCTACCTGATCCACTCAAGATACAACCAAAAACCCTAGTTTTAGCTGACTTTAACTACCCATCCATAGAATGGGTAAATTATATGTATACTAACACACTTGCCCAAAGTTTCTTGGACTTCATCAACTCCAGTGTCTTGGAACATTTGGTTGACACCCCCACAAGGGGCCAAAACATTCTGGATCTGGTGCTTACTAAAATAGGTGATTGTTGCACTACCCCATGTGGGCAGGCCTCCCTAGTGAGGTCTGATCATAAATCAATCTCATCAGAAGTAACAAAAACATCTAACCCCCCCCCACCCCATTAGCAGCAACTAGACTAAAAAACTTCTCCATAGCCAATTACAACCTAATATGTGACGCATTAAAGCTACATAGTCCCTGTCTTCACTTATGGCATGGGCACCTATACTGGAATTTACACCAATGCCTTGTACAAGCATCATCGCTGTCTAAGAGCAGGAAGGAACGGTCTCTGAATTTAAAGCATTCCCTCCTCTATTTAACCAAGCAAAGAAGACACCCCAAAAGGTATTTTAAAGCTAATTATGAATCCAAATTAGCCTCCATTGCTAATGATAACCGTAAGGCATAATGAGGGAGGGTGGCCTAATGGTTTAGGTGTTTGCCTTGCAAACACAATGTGCAGGGTTTGAGTCTCACAAGGGATAATTGGCTAGGCCTAAAATGGCTCACAAGGGCAGTTAGCCTAGTACTAATCTATGAACCTATACAAATGTATTGACTCAGCTGTACTTGATATGATCAAAACAAGATCCTCAAGAAAGAACAAGCCTGCCTGGTGGACATCTGCCATTAACACAATAAGAGAAAGAAATTGCTGTCTAAGAGCAGGAAGGAATGGTCTCTGAATTTAAAGCATTTCCTCCTCTGTTTAACCAAGCAAAGAAGACACCTCATAAGGCATTTTAAAGCTAATTATGAATCCAAATTAGCCTCCATTGCAAATGATAACTATAAATCCTTCTTTAGGTACATCAGGAATCTTAAAAGAAAAACCCAGATTTGAGCAGAACTGGTTGTTAATGGCACCGCATATACTGAACCCGCAGAAATAGCCAACCTGCAAGCTGACAAGTTCAGTGAAAACCTCTCCCCCATGTCCCTGCCACATATCCCCCAAAGCATCCCTACCACCTGCCCTCCACCCAGTATCTTCAAAGAGCAGTTCATAAACAGTCTCTCAAAAGCCAAAAACACAAGCTCTGTGGGATCTGATAATATCCTGGTCTGCATTCTAAATAGATTAAAACAAGAACTAGCTGCACCACTGGATACTCTTTTTAACCACAGTCTCAACACTAGTTCTGTACATGCTGAATGGAAAACACCAACTGCCATCCCGTTACATAAAGGATGCACCTCCACTGGCCCTAGGAACTATAGACCCGTAAGCCTGACTAGGCTAATCTCTAAGGTCATGGAAAGAATAATCACAGACCTTATCAAGAAAGATACAGGAGACTTCAAACACTTGACCCTGACCCAATTTGGCTTTGTAAAAGGGAGATCCTGCCTCTTAAACTTGGTGAACTTCTTTGAGACAGGCACCAAAGCCCTAGACAATTGCAATTAAATGCATATGGCCTACCTGCACCTGGCCAAGGCCTTTGACATTATTCCACACTCAGGCATCATTGATAAACTCACCCAGCTGGAGATCAACCCAAATATTATCAGGTGGGTTATAAACTGGCTCAAAGATGGGATGCACACAGTCAAAATAGGTGATTCTACC
This sequence comes from Protopterus annectens, assembly GCF_019279795.1. NCBI lineage: Eukaryota > Metazoa > Chordata > Ceratodontiformes > Protopteridae > Protopterus > Protopterus annectens. The sequence continues at coordinate 892,202,056 of NC_056732.1, read as the reverse complement.
TGAAAAAGCAGATCGGTAACCAGTGGTGTTCCGCAGGTATCGGTGCTAGGGTCCATATTGTTTGGAATCTACTTTTTGGATGTACAGCCTAAAACAAAAGGCATATGGCTGCTGAAGTTTGCTAATGATTGCAAACTGGGTGCAGTCATCGAGTCCCCATATGATGTCAACATCCTAAAGAGGGACTTACACAGAAAAACGACTGGTGCCAAAGTCATGGGCTAAATTTCAATGCAAAATAATGCATTATCATCCTCTTTAGCAAGGGTAACATCCCTGCAGATTACCACATTAATAAGAATGGCCTAAGCATGCAATCAGTGGTGAGACATTTGGGCACACAGGCTGGCAGCAACCTTTTCTTTGACCACCACGTCTCCACAGTGGTAAGAAAGGCTTTCTACATCATAAGTATGGCACTGCATCCAGAACAAAAGAAGTTATAACCCCCCTGTACTCATCACTTATCAGGCCAATAGTAGAGTACAATGCTACCTTTAGTATGTACCATACCAGGCACTTGCAGCAACTGGAAAGACCTCAAAGGTTGCTTAGAAAGAAAATTCAGGGTATTCAGCACGTCATACAGTGACAGACTGAAATCACTGTCCCTATACTCTGTGTCTTACAGACTACTCAGAGGTGACTTCTGCCTTGCATATAAAGAAATTTTAGATCCTAGTCTAATGGAAATGCTGCACATTTGTAAATCAAATGGTATAACATGCACTCACTCTAGGGAACTCATGCTAGTAAGTGACATCAACAGGACTTGCTGGACAGATATGTCTCACAGATGTGACCTCTCCTCTGGAGCAAACTTCCAATTCAGGTGAAACAGAGCCCCTCACTGACCCTATTTAAGCACAATTTGGATGATTGGCTTGGAAGCTGCAAATTCACCACGGGAGTTTCACCTGTGTCCCTCTTGGACAGGGGCAGTAGTCAATGACTTAGTTCTGCTTAATACCTTGACATTATTGGGAACAGGGGTTGTACTTGGCTAGGCTTGTAAGGGCCGTGGGGTAGTTAATCTAGTAACCTCCTATGATCCTATGATCCACACAGTCACATACACATTTACATAACTCTTACTTGTGCCTGACTTCTCTTCTTATATTTATCTCTGTACTTGTAAATCACTGATCCATACAGCCAGTCAGTAATGTCATGTATTCTTCTTATTGACTGTAAAGTACGTCATGATGCTAAACTTGTTGCTCTACTCATTTTTGAGTACAAGTAATATTTGAAATATTCTCCCTGCTATCATCTAGTGTTTTTCATGGCATTGTACGGAAGCCTTCCCTACCGACACTGAGATACCATCATCCATCTCAGCTGTACATCCCTGAGTTTTCAGAATACTCCTTATGTTGTCTTTTTTGTGCCCTGTCCCTTGTAACTTGCAGACTATTGAAATTATTGAATAACAGTGGATATTACCATTTCATAGCTGTTATGTGAAACATGCTCGGTTACACTAACTCATGGCTTAGTTCAGAGGGTTAAAGCTTCTTCTTTCTGTGCCATGGGTGCAGATTTCAAGGCTTCCTCCATTTTACTTTATTTTTTCAAAGACTTAAGGAAAATATAATGATTATCCCCAGTGTCCAGTGGTGGTGTAGAGAGATGTGCATGAGTGTTGTGGATACAGGGTGTGATTACCTTTAACTCATGATATAAAGTTTTATCTCTGGTATCGTGTTCTACCCCACTAACATCCTTAGTGCTGTAAAATGTTTTTCATATTTATCTATAATCCCTGGTGTCTGATGTCCCCATCCCCCCAATATTGCAGGATTTCATCATTATTCTAGGGCATGGAAGAGGTGTGACATTCCTCCCAGACATATTGGACATTCATGCACATACACAGACACTCATCTTAGACCATTCATACGTCTACATATACTCACACATGCAACCATACATATACACACAAACATATACACTGATACTGCCTGCCCATTAATCTCCTAATTAGTCAGGTGAATGTGAACTTTTGGCCATGTTCATTAACATGGACAACCGAGGTAAAATTGCTTGGGTGCAAATGCCTTACTGCTGGCATTTCTGGGGGGAGAGCACATGGATAATTAGCATAGGCTTTGCCCCCAGAATTTCTCATTAGACCACAGAGTCACATCAGTGTGGTAGTGCTGTCTCTGAAATGGAACTGGTTACCACTAGGTATGCACCAGTTTTATACCTTACAGTAGGTAACCTTTCTGAATTCGACCATTTGTATATAATAAAAAAGTACTGCACAGGATTGAATTCATGAGCACTTTGTACATTTAACTTGTAAGATTGTTTCTGGCTGGTGCCCTTTGCATGTAAAAAGGCATCTATGTAGCATAGATATTACTTCACAACCAGAAGTATTTTCAAATACAAGCCAAAAGAGATTGTTGTTTACATGACATTTTTAGATAGCCATTTTAGAGACTTGTTTATCAAATTATTGTATGCTTTTGTGCAGCTCCATTTGTAAATGTCACTTTAACATTATTTTAATAAATAGAATTTTAGAGCTGAGTAATACAAATTCATTATACATAGCATACATCACGGTGGTCCATACACAGTATGTTGAAAGTTTAATTTAAAATGTAAAGTTTTGGTAGAATTATGGGCATTTTGTTGAAAAAAGTGTAGATTTCCCATTTTAACTTATTTTATCTTTTTTTGTTTTGGTTTATTTTGTTTTGTTTTTGCTTGACACACACCCACACACCCAAGTCCTTGTCGGATGGATCCACCCAAGCTGCTAATAGAACATATCTCCTCCATTTTCCTATTACATTATCATACTGAGATAAATTTAGACCAAGTCCTCTTGGCAGTTTCAAAAACTGATGAGTCTTCACAATACCTCTTGATGTTTGCTGAGAAGCTTAAAACTCAGCTTAACAAAACTCTTTCATCTTTTCTTCAGCCTTCTTCTGTCTACTGTTTATGTCCCTGAGATGTGGATAATTACAGTTTTGGTAACCTTACATAAAGATGGTCACTGTACTGACCCTAAGAACTACGTGCCTACTGGTCTCAGTATTACTGCCACTATTCACAAGGGTATAGAACATATTATAGCTGAACTTACAAGATATTATATTTTTGACGTTATGTTCTTCAATACACATCAGTTTGGCTTTATCAACCCAAAATAGTTATTTGAAAGGGGTACTGAGGCCAAATATATGGGGCATAAAGTACATACTGCTTATCTGGACCCTGCCAAGGCATTCAGCCTCATCATCCATGTTGGGATTACTGACAAAATCTCCCATCTCAACATTAACTTATACGTAGTTTGCTGGATGGCATCCATACTGTTTATGTGTGTGTGTGTGTGTGTGTGTGTGTACGTGTGTGTGTGTGTGTGTGTGTGTGTGTGTGTGTGTGTGTGTGTGTGTGTGTGTGTGTGTGTGTGTGTGTGCATGTGTGTGCGTGCGTGTGTGTGTGTGTGTGTGTGTGTGTGTGTGTGTGTGTGTGTGTGTGTCTGTGTGCGCACGCACGTATATGTTTGTGTATGAGTTGGGTAAGGAGGATTTGCTCCACTCAGAAAACTTTAATCAGTTTTGTAGGTCATTGTGTGAGCTAGCACATGCATATAGGTACTGAGCATGCGCAAGCAAGAGTACCATTTTGAGTGAGCAGCCAGACTGAGAGCATGCAAGTATGTAGTCAGTCAATTAGATAGTTCATTTAAGTTCAATGTTCCTGCCATCCACCCTGATGTATTTGTATACAATAAACTGCTTAAACGAACACCCAAGCCTCAATGTCTTCTTAATGCACATAAGAAGAGTGACATGGTGACAGAATGGGATCCAGAATTACAGCCACGAGGCAGCCAGAGGAATATACAGGAGTGGATCATCCCTACTGCTCAACTGACTTGCAAAACATGTCAGAAATGTATTCCAGGTACTAAAACTCACTTAAATGATTTATTTCACTACAAATATAAGCTCTTAGAATGCACAAAGCAAATTTCTTATTAAACAAAATGTCCGAAACTGTGACATATTGATAAAAATATTCAAAATAATTACAAAAACGTTTGAAAAAATATCTGAATCACATAAAATGTATAAAAAAGGGAAAATTACTGCATTTGTTTCGCTATGTGCTACTTTTTTGCATTAACTACAGCTATTCAAAGTACAAGAAGTCTGCAAATTGTTTGCAAGTGTGTGCAGTATTACAGTGAAGCTATTTCACAAAGTACAGTCATTTCAAAGAATATTTCACAAAGTACAGATAATTTAAAGCATATTTCGCAGAGTACAGTCTTTCAGAGTTTATTGCACATTTGTCTATTATTACAAGTACCTGGTGTATGTGAATGTTCGGACATAATTTCAAGGGCCATTTTGCATTGTGTTTTACTATAATCTGCGGGCATAGCAGAAGGATTTTGCAGACCCACACTCCTTGTGTTTGATAACAATATTGCAGAAAATTGGAGAGTGTCTGAGCAGGAATACAATATTTTCATTTAGGTCAGCAGTGTCATTCTTGCAATAAGTGGAATCATTTCAAAAGGTTTTGTAAATCAAATTAGGCACATTTTTTTATCAAAAGAGGACACACAAAGAGGCACGTTAATCAATTAGAAAGCTGTGACTCTACTTATAATGTTGATGGTATGTCTGTGCTTGGTAAAACAGTTAATGCAGTAGATTTGTGAGCAAGGAATGAAATCTTTAACACTGTTCCGATTAAAAGGAGTCCATAGAGCTCAACGTAGATACTGGCTCAAAGTGCAATGTTACGTCAGCAGAAATGTTTGCTAGAGTAAAAGTTACAATACATCTTGATTTGACAAAGTGTGCAAAGCTTGTTGCTTATGGTGGTGAAGATATTCAAACCAAACACTCAGTAGTGCTTTCATGTTATTCTGCTGGGAACAGCTATGACTTGCATTTTTCATAGTCAAAAAACACATGTAGTCATTATTAGGCCTCAGAGACAGTTTAAAAATGGTGAAAAACAACAAAAAATAGGCAGGCAACAGTAATTCTTAAACCTTTATGATTAGCACTTTCCTCAAGTATTCCTACACTCATCTTCATCAGACCGGTTTAAGAATTACTGTTGCAGGCCTATTTTTTGTTGTTTTTTCAGTAGTTTGTTTGCAGTTTGACTTTACGACAGTTTGAAAATGGGACTACTTTCATTTAATAAAGAGATTCGCCATGTAAGCCTGCATGACAACAGCTCAGATTTCACCCAAGCTATTTTTTCTGAGTACTCTGATATTTTTGCAGAAAAACTAGGCAAACCACCAGTCGTGTGCTCCATGAAGTTAGACTAAGAGGTCAGCCCAGTTATCAGACCAGCATGGAAAGTTCCAGTAGCTATGCAGAGCAGAGTCAAGGCCAAGCTAGACAGAATGGTGCAGCTAGGAGTAATTTGTCCAGTAGAAGAACCTACTGAATGGATATCCTCCATGGTGGTAGCTATTAAGAAAAACTCAGATGATAGCAGAATATGTATTGATCTGAGAGATTTGAACAAAGCATTAAAAAGACCTCATCATCGAATATGCACAGTCGAAGAGGTTGCTGCCTTCATGTCAAATGCCACTGTTATTTCTGTCTTAGAGGCAAAAAGTTAATTTTGGTAAATTTTACTTGACCAAATGTTAACCACATTCAGTACACCATCTGGAAGATACAGATTTCTGAGAATGCCATTTGGGATAAATTCTGCCAGTGAAGTCTTTTAGCGCGCAATGCAGCAAATTATTTCTGGCTATCAGTGTGCTATTATAGTAGATAATATTCTCATAGGAGGCAATGGTAAAGTCGAGCATGACAGAAACCTCAAGAAAGTTCTTGAAAGAGCATGTTAAGTGAATCTTAAGCTGAATCCTCAGAAGTCCAAATTCAGGCTATGAGAAGTTAGTCATATTGGTCACTTGTTTACCAGTTCCAGTTTGTGACCAGATCCTTCTGAGCAAACAGCAATTCTTGAGATGCCAGCTCTAGAAAATGTTCAGGCCCTACAATGTTTTCTTGGTATGGTCAACTATCTAGGCAAGTTCATTCCAGATTTAAGCCAACTTTCAGCACCATTATGAGAGCTGACACACAAAGATGTAATTTGGTCATGGTCAGAATAGCACCAATGATTTTTTGATGTCCTGAAACTCTCGGCTACTATGATGTTCACAAACCAGTTACTCTTTCCTGTGATACTTCTAAGTTTGGTCTAGGTGCAGTCATTCTTCAAGAGGATAGACCAGTAGCCTGTGCATCGAGAACTTTTACCCAGACTGAGATGCAATATGCCCAGATTGAGAAAGTGCATTTGGCAATTGTGTTTGCATGTTCACAGTTTCATGATTATATTTATGGTCGACCTATCCAGACTGAAACTGACCACCATCTTCTAGGCAGTATTTTGAGAAAGCCCATGGAAGCAGCTCCAGCTAGACTGCAACACATGATGCTCATATTGCAAAAGTACAGCTTCCATCTTGTTTACACAAAAGGAAAACTTCTTTATCTTGCTTATATCTTATCCAGATTGCCCAAAAAAAACACAGAACAGCATAACAATGAGCAACTTGATTTTGAGTTCATGAAAGTGAGAAATTTTTCTCTACATGTCTTGATGAGTTCAAAACTCACGCAGCTTCAGATTCAGTTCTCCAGAAGCTAAACCTCTTTATCAGTTGTGGATGGTTTTCAAAGCAATCTTGTTTACCAGTTTTAATGCAACCATATTTTCCATACAGAGATGAGATTTTATCAAAAAATGGTATCATCATTAAAGGTCCTAAAGTGATTGTTCGAAACTCCTTGCAACAAGAGTACATTAAGATCTTTTATTGTGGCCACCCAAGAACTGATTCTGCCAAAGGAATGCTGGGAGGTATAGTATTTTGGCCTTCTACTTCAAGAGATATTGAGAAAGTGGTTTCATCTTGTTCAGCATGTAATAGTACAAAGCCACATCAACAGAAAGAACCACTTCAGTTAAGCCAGATTCCTGAACTACCTTTGTCAACAGTAGCCACAGATATCTTTCAGTGGCATGGTCAACATTATTTGGTGTTAGTCGACTCTTATTCAAATTGGTTCGAGATCGACCTACTTCCCAACCTAACTTCCAGTACTGTCATTACTAAGATGAAGTGACATTTTTCTGTCAATGGTAGCCCACACAGAGTTATTTCTGATGATGGTGCACAGTTTACAAGTCAGCAGTTTAAGAAAGTTGCAGAAACATGGGACTTTGTTCATATTATGAGTAGTCCTGAATATCCTCAGTCAAATGGCTTGGCTGAACTTACAGTGCAAAGTGCAAAACAGTTGTTAGAGAAATCCATACGTGACAATACTGATATTTTTCTAAACTTGTTAAATCTCAGAAACATTCCTCATGATAAACATCATGGTTCATCTGCCTAGAGACTTATATTGAGACAAACCAGAATTACATTACCAATCAGCAGTAATTTATTGGTTCCAAGTGCTAAAAACAACAAAGCAGTAAAAGTCCAACTGTTGAAGAAGTGTTTGTCCCAGAAGTCTTACTATAATCAAACCAGCAAACTGCTCAGTTCATTGAAAAAAGGGAAGATGGTAAGGATGCAGATGTCAAAAGGTTTTGATCTCATCAGATTTCTGAAAAGCTTGTGTCAAGATCGTACATTGTGGAATCACAAAGAATGGAATTCAGATGAAACTGGAAGCATTTGTTATCAGTGTCCAAACCAGTGTTACAGCATCTTGCCTATGACAAAGACTCTAGTTCTCAGAGTGACTTGTCCAATGTTCCTGTTCCAGAGGACATTCCATCAGCAAACCCCGTTCGTGAGAAAATCCTCGAGAGTACTCAAGCAGAACACCCCCCAGTAACTCTCCCTATTGCTAAACAAAGTCCTAACTATTATGTCAAGAGAGCAGGTCATGTCTCAAAACCTAGTTCCAGATACATGACAACTTAGACATGAGTGTTGTTTTCTTTATTAGTGTCTGTATAAATTGCATGCCTATTGAAATGTCATTGTTTATATGAGACAGCTCAGTAAAGAGGGAGGATGCAGATCAGTGTTTGTGATATACCCTTAAGAAGCTTTCCAGTGAGCTAACACATGCATATAAGTACTGAGCATGTGCAACCAAGAGTGGCATTTTGAGTGATCAGTCAGACTGAGAGCATGCAAGTATGTAGTCAGTCAGTTAGTTAGATAGTTAATTTAAGTTCACTGTTCTTGCCATCCATCCTGATGTGTTTGTATACAATAAACCACTTGAACGGACACCCAAGCCTCAACGTCTTCTTAATGCACATAAAAAGGGCATTTTCTAACCAAGACGATCTCAGGTCTCAGTACCCTTAGTTACTTTGATAGACTAAAAGGCATGGCCTTCTACAGTGTGTCATACAGACCGCTGAGTCCTGATCTCTGTTTAGTCTTTCATGCTATGAGTGACCCAGCACTCTTTGAACTCCTTCACCTAAATAAAACCAGTGCTAAAGCCAATCTAGAGACCATAACTTGTACTACCACATCAAAACACCAGATGGTATGACAAGTAGCTAACACAAAATTTTGCCCATTTCAGGAAATGGCTGCCCTTACCTATCAAGCAAGGTACTTACTTATCACTGGCTGCTCTTACATATCAAGCAGAATAGTTTACTTGTAACTTAAATAGGACATGTTGGAGGAACAGGTATGTATCTCAGGGAATCCCTGATCTCTGAAATAGGCTTCCCATCCATGTGGAGCAGAGCCATTCCCTAACTAAATTCAAGTGCAACCTGGACCAGTGGATGGGAAATCAGAAATTCGCTCCTTGTCTGACAACTGTGTCTGTGATGGAAACAGGAAGCTGTTAGTCATGCTCTGACTAACACACACCCTTAAAATAACCTCTAAGGCACAATAACTCAAGGGATACATTTGTGATGCATGGCTAGGCGTATATAAGCCCCAGTGGTCATTAGTCTAGAATACGTCAATGAACCTACGTGAAGAAAGTCTACTTAATGGGACACACTGCTAGTCTTCCACCTGTACTGGGTGATGTGCCAGAGGTTCTTGGTGGTCTACTTTGGCCATGCCTTTAGTAAGAAGCTACGAACCTCTGAACTTCTGATCATGCACAACATCAGCCCATTTGTTCTAGGGGATTGGAGCTAGGCATTCCTAGGCTAGGGAAGAGTATTGCAGCCCATTCATTCCTACCTGGAAATAACAATCACCTCTGCATTCCCCATTGAAGATCAGGTAGGGAGTTGGCCATTTTTCTAGTCATAGATGGTGATTTAGCCTCTTCCTTTCATAGCATCCCACTCACCCCTAGGCAGCTTCTCCCAACTCCACCATAGGTTCATAGGTTCATAGGTAGGTACTAGGCTATTGGCCCTAGGGCCCATATAAGCCTAGCCAAATAGTACCTTGGCTTTTGCCACCCAAGAAAATTATTTTCCTGTGCCCCTGTCAAGCAGTGCCACAGAAGTGATCCCCGGGGTGAATTTCCTATCTCCCATCCAATCAACAAGATTTTTCTTGAAGAGTGCTAATGAGGAGGTTTGTTTGATATAGATAGGTAGTTTGTTCCAGAGTATGGGAAGTCTCTGAGACAGGAATCTATCCCTCCAGCATGTTCTGTTTATTGTGGTGACAAGGTTTAGGTCCTTAGAGCATGTAGCTCGGAGGGATTGGGATTTCTTTACATGGAGCATGTCCAACAGCTCTGGGTTTGACATAGCTTTGTATGTTAGGCAGAGATCACCTCTGAGTAGGCGATATGCGACAGAGTAAAGCTGGAGATTTTTGAGATGGTCTGCGTAGGGCATCTGTTTGAGGCCAGTAATCCTCTTTGTGAGGTATTTCTGTGGCCTTTCCAGTTGTTGTAGATGTCTTGTGAGGTACATACCAAAAGGGGAATTGTACTCTATAATGGGTCTAATGAGTGTTGAGTAGAGGGGAACAATGACCTCTTTTTTCCTGGATGAGAAACCTTTTGTGATGAGGTGTGCCACGTAGAAGGATTTCCTGACTACTGTGGCGATGTGATTATCAAAGGAGAGACTACTGTCCACCTGTGTCCCAAGGTCTCTTATCACACTTTTGGTGTTAAGTAGACTGACTCCCTACAAAAGATGTGCATCTGTATGCTGAATTACCCTTGGCTTCCTATTGTGAGCACACTATAGGCAGTGTGAGTTCAGCAGGCTTGGACTCTACTAGGTGTAACATCTACAGCACTCGATAGGTATCACATTTATTGTAAACCATTGAAGTATCTCTTCCCATCCTAAGATGGGCGATTTTTAGGGTAATCATTGTAGAGACCACTTGGTTTAAATGTTGTGTGCAATTGTACAGTTTCTTTTGCAAATGTTGTTTCACAATTGCTTTAGCAAATCCCATTTTAGATCTGAGTTGTACTAATTCAGTGGCATAGTTAGGTGTTGGCGATTCTGAGAGGTAGTTTTAAAAAGCCGACCTCAAGATTATAAGTTTGGGTAGTATTATGGGAATTTCTTAAAACTTATTTTCAAACGAAATTGGGTTTTTTTTGTATTTTTACCAGGTTTCTAGCATCAGTAATAATTGTTCTTATTTTTGCAAAATGGTAAAATGGCTACCAGTAAGATTTTGAAAGCTATAAAGGAAAGGGGACCTGTGACTGAATGGTGACTGAATGTGAGGTCTTACTGTGATGCATTGAAGTAATATATTTGATGGTCAGGCAGCAAACAATTTGATAGTTCACTTTTCCTTCTCTTTTACAAGTTGTTCCATATAACCCTATTCCTACAATGACCAGTGCAGACAATAGGTAGGAACAATATGCTTCCTATTATTGATAGGTATTTTTCAGAATTGTGCATGCACACTCATATTTTCAGGTACGTATGTCAGTCATGTAAGTACTAGTTTTACAAGCCACAAAATCAGTCACCTGCTATTCAATACATTCTTTGGCTTATAATGAATAAAGTAGAGTGTAGCAGAATACCTTATAGAGCAGCAACTGTTCATAGGTTCATAGATTCATAGTTACTTTCATATGAAGTTTCAACCAAAGAGAATATTGAAAAGCTCAGAGACACTACCCTTTATTTGGGGAAGATTAAAGTCTGTCACTCATTAACTATATTTCTCCACGTATCACAGGGGAAATGTTGCAGTCACTCATGAAGTCATCCAGACAGGTGATAGAGATTGACAAGGAAATAATCATCTTGGTATATATATGAAGTCTATACAATAGATTAGGTACCTGTCATGCCAGCTAGTATTATTAATGCAATGATGTAGGTTTCTGTCTCTAGAACAAGTGTTTGCTTTACCCAATGACTCTATTTAGCTGAATAATTTCAAACAGTGTGTGTGTGTATGTGTGTGGGTGTGAGTGTGAGTGTGTGTGTGGGGATGTGTGTGTGTGTGTGTGTGTGTGTGTGTGTGTGTGTGTGTGTGTATGTGTGTTTGTGTGTGTGTATGTGTTGGAGGGGTTCACATCTCAGAAAAGTAAGAAAACATTAGCCCTCAGGAGTCTACATGAGACTGAGTAGGATAACAAGATTTTAGTCTGTCTGAATAACTAATGGTACTAAATTGTTTTGTGAGAAAATGTTTCCTGAGTTAGTGTAGATGCGTAGTGATATACATAATGGATATGGCATTATGTTTAATTAAAAATCGAATGAAGGCAGAATAAAGTGGGATTATGACGTCTCAAGAACTTAAGGAGATATTAGAGAAGATGAGCTGTGCAATATAGAAGGATTTTCTAAGCACAGCAGACATGAGTTGACCAAAGGAGAATTTGTTGTCAACACAGGTACTCAAGCTCCAATGACTGGGTCAGATTTAATTCATTCATTCATTCATTCAGATCGATCCTGGGAATGCTAGCTGTTATCTCTCCCTATAGAAATAATGGCACATCCTGGGCTGCTTTTAATTATTGATTTATAACAGTAACAGAACAAAGACAGTAAATAGGAAAATTGTTCAACATACAGATCTTCAGAATGATACGAGTGTTTCTATTCTAGCTGAGAAGTGTGATTTTTATCTTTAGGAAATAGCTGCATATTTGCTAAATAACTTTTGCATATTTCTTGAAATAAGTGATAATATCTTAAAACCTGGGTCTATATCACTTTGGTGAATGGCAGATCATTGAATCGCCATTCATTGAACCCCTAATTATTGAAGCCGCTAATACCTGGATGGAGTTTTCAGCTAAATGTTTCTTAGGGCAAACCAATGGTTGGTCACCATCTGGAATTTGCCCTTTTCCTCACTGTAGTGCGATCTTGGAGTTTATATATTTAGTTAGGGGGTGGGGCAAAGCCCCCCACATTGGGGTCATGTGGGGGTGAAGCTCCCTACCTGGGTAGATTTTTATTATTTTTTTATAGTCATTAGGGTGGCCTATCATTGGTTTAACTTAGGAAAATTTCACTATAAATTCCATTCAGTGATTACCAGGTTTGATAATTATGGGTTCGACAAATGGTGGTTCAATGATCTACCATTTGACAAAGTGATCTAGACCCCTTAAAACCCATACCACATAGACATCTACTATATCTGAGCAAATGATTTGCACTGATGTGAACTTCAAAGGAGTCCTCAACAAACATTGTGCCATGTCATTTGTATGAGATATTGATGGAAACATGAAATGTATTTCTCATATCATGACAAATATGCAAACTATTATATCTCTGTAATTGCACTAGACTGAAGTAATCCATCAAAAGACAATTTATATACATTTCTATCAACTTCACAATGGAATACTAGCCATCATGTTGCCATTTTTCTTTCTAGATACATAGACCAAAATATGAAACATTTTTCATATATGAAAAAAAATAATTCATGAAAGTTTCACAAATCATTATATCTCTGAAGGTGTACTTAATACTATTCATGTATTCAGCTGACTTTGGACTGATGACAGCTTCAAAATAAAACCTTATACATCAAGCTGCCTTGCTCACTTGCAGAGTTGTTAACAAAAATCTGAATAAATATAATTTTCATGTCTGAAATAACAAACTATTATATTTCTGCAGGTATGCTAGATAGGTGTCATGCACTGGCACCAAAATAGATGGCTGCAGGCATTGAAATTATACCTGACCTACAATACTGCCATGCTGGCTTCCCAGAGATATTCATGCAAATATGAAAAATATAAATTTCATATTTGAAACATTTGTGTCTTTCAGCTTTTCCCGGTTAGGGGTCGCCACAGAGGAACTCCGGTCCGCTAATGACTGGTAGTGAATTTTTACATACCGGGTTACCAGCCCTGACACAAAACCTTCAACGAAGGCATGCCCCATTCACGTATGCCTCCACACAGAAGACGCTCTAGCTGAGAATCGAATGGGACAACGTCTTGCTATGAGGCAACAACGCTACCGCAGCACCACCACCGCAGTCATATTTGAAACATAAACAAGATATTTTTCTGCCACATGGTTAGTTAGAAGTCATAAATTGGGTCCACTTTGTTCAGACTGCTGATATCTTGATACACAGCAATGGGCTACGAGGAATGTGGAGAGGTTGTTTGCTGAGAGGTTTGTGTTTGATGAGAAGAAGGATAGGCTTCATAGAAAGCTCACAGTTATGATGAAAAAGTGCTGCTAGTCAATGGTCCTGTGTAATGGAAGCATAAATGATCTGGTGTAAGGACTGGGGTTTAAGTATGATGAGTAGAAGGTCAGGTAAGCTACCTCCAAAGCTGGTCAGCTATGATAAAACCACACTTTTCATCTTATTGTTAAACTAAGCTGGTAATGTGATGGTTGTATAGTGTGGTGATGACAGGAATTCTGCCTCTAATATTCCAATGAAAGCGAATGAAGGAAAAGAGACAAGACAACACTGTTATTAGGAAATAACTGTGACAGTGTGGTGTAATTGGGAAAGGTTTCATATATAATTGAAAATGAATGGGGTGGAGATGCTAACAGCGACAAAGTGAAAAACAGAAGTTGTGTCAGCTAGGCAGGGATAAATGTATTTAGAAAGAGAGCAGGAGCTGGAGTAGTGATAGGGAGGAAATGGAGCATCTATCTTTAAATTATTTATGGGTGTAGGCCAGAATGGTGCCAGGGTGGCAAGTGAAATGATGTTATGCATAGCATAGCCAATCAAGGTAGTTCCCACTCACACTGCTTACACAGTACTCAAGAAAAATAATGTAAAAGCTTGCAGTACTTTAACCCACCATCAGCTACATAGTGCTGGTACTATCCTAGTCTAAGCCAAGCAATATTAAAAAAATGTGAGTGTGTATGGAAAGTAAGAAAAGAAAAGTACAGGAATGTCCATGCAGGCAGGCTGATTGCTACATTCTATGTCTTCTTTATAGCTGATATTCCTGTATACTGTGGAGTGTAGATGTTTGAGCACTCTAGTCCATCCAGGGTAAAGTAAGCTGCTCAGGGAGAAGACACTCAAAGTTCTTTGAATTACCGATATAGGCCAGAGTCTTTGTTCAGTTTTCAGATGCTTCTTGAGGAACAGTAGGTATGCATAGCCTTTTTAAGCCTACCTAAAGAGCAGCCACATTAGTCTCACTTGGAGACTAGTTGCAGACTATAACTAATACAGACTGTCAATAGCTCAGGAAAATCTGTTCAGAAGGTTAGTGTGGCAGACTGCAAGAGGATCCAAATTAATAGCCAATACAACTTTTAACTGCAAGAAAATGTCCATGGCTTCCTAATAAAAATAAATATCACGGTATAAGTAATCTAAGAAGCTGGTGCAGATTAAAATAACATGTCTATATTTTGGATTTATTTATGTTTTAAACAGGAAAGAGATGCAAATCATGAAATGTTAGTTGCAACACAATAATCATAATAGTAGCATAAACACTTGCCAAAAGATCTTCAAGGGATTACAGAGTTTTGCATGTTCATTTGTCATAAAATTACTGCAATGCTTTGTTTCTAAGCAGTTTATGTTTAAGTTTAATTTTTAGTTTCTTAAAAAGAGCGCAATAGTGTATTTCAACTTTGTTATAGAAAGACTGTAGCCACCCTGAACAAATAACAGCAGGGTCAGTCAATTTTCATCCACAGACAGCCTAGTATCTTCAAAAATACAATTTACTCATGCAAAGACAGAATAACAGCTGCTTACCTGGGGTAAACAACAGTCTGGTTAGTCACTTTTCATCCACAGAGAGCTCCTGAACCGACACAAAATACTTTGTCTAATATTTGCTAACTTTGTTGCATTCAGTTTCTTATAGCTGACTAAAAGGAGACCACTTCTTGGTCTACAAGGCAGTATCTGAAAAGGGACTACCCCCACCCAGCACTTATAGCTGCTTTGTTAAACTGTGTACAGATCAATTGTCCAATTGCCATTAAAAAGGCAGACTATTGCACTTCAAATTATGTTTATTATGTTTCAGAAAAAAACAATCCACCGAAGCAAATGACAGCATTGTCATGGTTATGATTAATTTGTGATCAATAGTCCACTTACCACTTTGATAAAAAATCAGTTAATGAATGTTTACAAAGCATGCGTAAATACACACATTTATGCCATGTTGTGCAATGGTGAACTGAGTATTTTAGTCGCAGACTGAATATAATTTATGATGTCATTAGCTATATTTCAGCTATATTTCACTGTAATATCATATATGTTTCATTCTGATGATTTTTATAATTAAATATTAGTAGCATCATTTATACTTTACTGTACTAAATTGTTTTTAATAATCATTACATTGTATTTTTTGTCTTACTTTCTTTACTATTATATCTTGTTTACTTGGTTGCATATTTCATTGTCTTATGATGGAGTAATGTTTTATTCTCAGATCAATCTTTTCAATAAATAAATACATAAATAAAAAAGAACTGTTTCCCCAGTGCACTCCATCTGATCATTAAAATGAACAAACAGGCACTTTATTCTCAGTGAGGTATCACACAAACTGCTCCTCAGTTCACATCACGGCTACTTAGATTATCTGAAGATCATTATATTCTGGGCAGATAACAGACGGGACTGATATAGTCAGTCATGGAATTTGCTGGCTGGAAAATGAGAACCATGCAGCTTTTGGAACAAAACAAAAACCTATGCTTTTTCTTATTAAATTTCATCCAATCTCTGCATTCTGCACTAAAAGAGTTAAGAGACAGGAACTATCCTGGTTCTATCCCCTGTGATCCATAAGCAGTGTTAACAGCTGTTTTAACAAAATCAAATCTGTATTCAGTCCTCTGATCTGTGGTGAATTCTGCTGGTGAGATAAGAAAGACACTTGTCTGGTTTTGTTTCCCTCCAACCCATGTAAGGCACTGCTGCCTCAACAAGAGAGAAGTCTTAATCCACAAGTATACCCCTGCAGTAATACTTGTTGCTGTATTTAAAATGAGAGAGACATTCTAGGCTGTAAGCATGGTCCAAAATTTATAGTCTACTGAATAGTATTGTTTTGAACCATGTCTGAGGTGCTTTGCTTTCACTGTTATGTCTTTACATTTACCTCGTACTTTTGATTTCCATGTTACAGGCACTGCTAAAAACTTAAGTTTTATTTTCTTCGTAAGTCTGAGTTTATAAAGGGCAATACCTATCTCTGCTTGTATCACATTTCTCTGTTGTTATGCTTAGATATGTTTTGCAGGTTTTCATTTTAACTACCTTGTTCTGTCACCGTGCATTGTGCTGTTCTTATGGTTTCTTTTCCTGAAATTCTTGTTGGCTACAGTTGCTTCATAAGAGAACATTAGCCTGGAAGTCTACACAGGTTTAATTCTACTATGCACTACTCAATGATGTTTTAATTTTATCCCTTTATTTATCTGTTAACTGGTGAAATGAACTGGTGTATGGACCCTTTTTATTTATGACCAGGATAAGTTACACAATCATGTAGCTGATCTGATGAAGTCAGTTAATTAATGAAGGCATTCATTCTAATAAACATGATTCAAGGAAACATAATTTAGATGCATGACCCTACTTTACATGATCAAATTAGATTTATTTATTTTTATGTGAATGTTAACTTTTATTAGTTATGAGCTTTTATATGGTTATAGTTATATTGTCTGTTTATAATAAAGTGTGATAAAAAAAAGAATATTTTATTGTATATTGAGAGTTATTTAGTCCTTAGATAATATTCACAGTGAATTATGACCACCTAAACCTTATCATCTATTTTAAAGTGTGGAAGTTACGTTATTCAACAATAGTTTTAAACTGCTTTCAATGTTTCTCATACTGCACCTGTTATATGTAGCATCTCATTAACACATACAGATCAGCCGGTCACAAGTGGTGTCCCACAGGGCTCGGTCCTTGGCCCCCTATTGTTCGGCATCTACTTCTCAGAAGTACAGGCCAACATGGGAGGGCTTTGGCTGACAAAGTTTGCAGACGACTGCAAACTGGGCGCCATAGTGGAAAGTGCATCGGACACGGATATCCTTCAGAAGGGACTCACGGAAACAGATAGCTGGTGCCAGAGCCATGGCCTGAAGTTAAACGCCAAAAAATGTATAGTCATACCCTTCGGGAAAAACAAGGTAACCCCAAGCTACCATATAGGTGGCAATCCACTAAGCACAGAAGAGGTCATCAGGGACCTGGGGACCCAGGTTGACATTGGCCTTTCTTTTGACACTCACGTTGCTAAAGTGGTTAGAAAGACCTTCTACATTGCCCACCTGATCATGAAGGGATTCACATCCAGATCTAGTGAGGTCATTGTTCCCTGTACTCTTCACTTATCAGACCAATGATCGAGTACAATGCCCCATTCGGGATGTATCTCACCCGACATCTGCAGCAATTGGAGAGACCCCAAAAGTTCCTCACCAAAAGGATAAAGGGACTCCAAAATCTGTCATATGCTGCCATATTGAAGAAACTCCAGCTCTATTCAGTTGCATACCATCTGCTCAGAGGTGACATGTGCCTGACATACAAGGCCATGTCCAACCCGGAATTAATGGACATGCTCCACCTCAAAAAATCCAACTCCACCAAAACCACTAGAGCAAGCGACTTAAACCTTAGCACGGATATAAATAGGACATGCTGGAGGGATAGATTTATCACTCAGAGACTCCCTATGCTGTGGAATAAAATCCCGATCCATGTGAGGCAGAGCACCTCGCTGGCTCTGTTCAAGAGAAATCTTGACCTGTGGATGGGAGATCGTAGGTTTATCCCGGAAATCATCTCTGTGTCACTGCTGGACAGAGGCACAACAAACTAATGGGCACAGTATTTTTTTATATAAGGGGTGGCGTAAGCCACAAAAATTTGGGCTAGGCTTATAAATGCCTTAGGGCAGATAGCCTAGTATAAACCTATGAACCTATGAACCTATGAACACTAAATACAGAAACATGTAACTTTTATCATTGTATTTTTTTAGTAAACTAAAGGGATTATACTTCTGTGAATAAAATCTAACAAACTTGGAGTGTTTATATTAGCAACAGCCTTTAGCCCAATACATGCAGGTTGGAAAAAACACATCTGGCTTTTTTCCTCTAAATAATCATTTATGACATTTTGTGGGTAGATCACTTACAAATATGAACAGTCCCACAGGGTGCACACAACAGCTATAAACACATAGATTGCTTACTGTACATAATATTATTCACCATCTCCTTTCCTCCCCATACAAACATTTTTATATTTTCCTGCCTAACTAGCCACACATACCTATGCTGCTTATATACCTTGCCCTCTGTATTGATCATCTTGCCCCATTTTCTTTTGAATCTTGTTTAACTGT
Organism: Protopterus annectens; assembly: GCF_019279795.1. Classification (NCBI taxonomy): domain Eukaryota; kingdom Metazoa; phylum Chordata; order Ceratodontiformes; family Protopteridae; genus Protopterus; species Protopterus annectens. The sequence goes on along the minus strand of NC_056732.1, from coordinate 892,183,250 downwards.
CACTTCTGATTGAAAAATTATATGGATGCTTACTGCTTGCTGTGATGGATTTGAAGTCTTCTTAAGACACTCAGTCTTGCTGGGTGGATTCTGCTAAAATTCAAAGTCTGGTTATATTTGCATTCACAGTCTGTTGCATACAGAAACTTGCAGAATATACACTGACGAGAGAATATACTTTGCAGCATTAACTTTAGAGCAGTAACAAATAACTTTTTATAATAAACCAAACGGACTAACATTGCAGCTTAAAGTACTGTTCCAACTTTACTTCTCATATAGTACAGATGATGTGAGAGATATAACATTTACCTCAGGACAAATGTGTCCCTACCATACCCCTAACATAACTGGATTCATACAGCTCTTTATATACAATTTTAGTCATGCACATTTCCTCTTGGTATTCTATTTTGGAGAATTGCTCATCCTGTAGAAACAGTACTAATTGTTGCAGATGCTGACACAAACTGCTGACTTGATAATATTATTTTTAAGCTTCCTTGTTTAACAAGGTCTTGTAAGAGACCAGCTTTTCTGACAGTGTGAACATCCTGTATTCTATTTGGATCTTTGTATAAGAACATCTGTTCTTTTGCCAATGCTGATAAACATGTCCTGTTTTTCATGCAGAAAAACATATTTTTGAGGAAACACATTGTCACAGTGTCATAAACATGTCCTGTTGTTTAAAAGCAGATTTTGCATTTTTGCTCTTGCATACATCCTGTTTTTAAGTCTGTAAGAGAAAAATGTCCATTCAGCAGGTTCCTTATTTTCCAAGCCATGGTCATTTAGTATGACTGCTGATCACATATTACTAAACTCTGTTTCTGCATTTAAGCAAGCTTTTTCTTTCAGCATATTTACAACAGAATTAATTTCAGCCTTATATTCATAATATCTAACAATTCCCTCTGTTTTTAAACATACTCAAAACATTTTATATATAAAACACATTAAGAAACAAACCTATAGTCTTCTTTTGATACAAGTCAAAATGCAATTTTACATAGTTAATACAATGATATTAAGAATTACTACCAAAACTGAACGTATTTAATAACTTTTTCTTTTGCAGACCATTCTGTGAAATTATTTTATCAGTTATGAGCTGTGTCTGCTTTAATGTTATTTTTTTTAACTTGATCAATTTATTCTTTTGCAATCACATAATTCAATGTATGACTTAGAACTGTTCCATTAACTCTTTGCAACTGTTGAATTAACTATAAGAGACAAGCACCATGTGCTACTGCAAGCATTTATACACTACTGAAAATATACCGTTTTAATGTCATTTTAACCATCACATTGTGTTCATGTCTCTGAACTGCTCATTAACATCTTGGTAAAATACTGAACTGGGCTTAAAGAATGCTATGTACATATTAGTCCATTAGCTGTATATGAGTACAATATTTTAATATAATTTTCTTTTACTGGGGTAAAACCAGTGATATTACAACTTGACAAATTAGTTTTGAACTTATCACAATGTTTCCTGTGCAGTATGTATTTACACAGGCTGTTTGCTATTCATGCATTTCAATCTAGTAGGTATCCTGGACCCATTTTTTTTCTTTAAATATGTTTTTTTCACACATATTCATTACTAGACATTAATTTCATTTGTACTGAATTCTTCTGTATTTGTACATACAAAGACTATAATTTGTACTGAATTCTTCTGCATTTGTACATACAAAGACTATAAAGTACATTTAGTCTAATCTTACAAATTTAATAACATTAATATTAGGCAAAATTTTGGAAAACTTTTATGTCTCTTTAGAAATATCTAGTGGAATTGCCACCAAAGGCATATGTCCTGTTATTTTAAACTACATACTCAGCAATTAAAAATATTCATGCTTTTTTATACCAATATTGTTTTGCCAAAAACATATTAAAAATAGTGACCATTCTTGTTCAGTTTTTTACATATCTTTACTCTCTTGTATAGATGTAATAAAGCAGTTTTAAGCCATCTCTTGTTTTTTAAACAATCTATTGTATAGCTTTACAGATTAACAGGTTGTAAATACAATTTAATACTAAACAATGCAATAATAACCATTATGATAGCTATTAACAACTTGTAAAATATTTTATCCTGTCAGGTTTAATTTACTTTACCAGTATTTTTAATACACTAATACCTGCTTTTTCCTCCCCATAAAAGAGTATTGTCAAGAAGGAATGAGATTTTATTTTCTGCAGATTTATTTCAGACCCTTGTTGTTTATTTTGTGTGTAGCTTTATTTCAGACCCTTGTTGTTTATTTTTTGTGTTGCTTTATTTCAGACCCTTGTGCAGTGCTGCTTATACAGTCAGTATAAAACTGAGAAAGTACCCCTCCCCCTGTAGTACTGCAGCACTATTTACCTGCTTTATGCTGTGAGAATAAAATGTATGTCAGCCTAACACTTTGGTTATACATTTATTTTATTAGATTACCAAACTATAGACCCCTGTCTGATTTGATCATTTTTATAAAGCGTTTGCTGTTTACTACCTCTAGTAGATATTTATACCCTTCTGCACAATTGATTTGAACTGTATGTATACTATAGCCCATTTGCTGGCTGCACTTGATGCAACTGAGTTTTTTTTTTCTTTTAACATTTACTTGCAAACAGATTATCAGTGACATCTATGCACAATTGTGACATTTTATTACAATTACCAAATAGTGTTGCCTGTAAATATTTTAACAAGTATGTTTTAATAACAATGATGCTTTAGAAAAACTCAAGCTACTTGTCTGGCAATCAGTCTTGTTGTTTATCTTATCTTTCCAACATTTCCTGTAACTATTCATTTAGTCTAGGAAGGTCTGAGCTCACATTTTATATTCTGTAAACTATAGTTAATTCTTTTGGCATTTTTCCTTTAATGTGATTGTGATTTGCATAACTATGCATTTATTTAACTGTCCTGCCATTAATTTTACAAAAAACTGTTTGAATAATACCATCTGTGATTTTCTTTTTAAAATTCAGAACTTTAACTGTTTGGTGTTACTATATAATTATAAACAAATTGTAAGAAAACAAAATATATATTAGTTTAACCAACACATGTTTATATTTATATTATTTATATTTGCTGATGTCTGCCTTTTGCTTTTGTGTATTGTAAACAAATGTACTCTAGATGAAAAGAACATACATGCATGTCTGTCTTGTATCTGTATATCTTTATACAAGCATGTCAGTCTTGTGACTTGAAATGTTTATTTTTATTAACTATTTTCATTTCATTTTTATACACTAGAACAGTTTTGTTTACCTTTTGACTATGCTAAGAATGGCAGTCATATGCTCTACTTTACTGTAGTACTGATAAATGTCTTGCTTTAACTGAATGAAAGTAAAACATTTGAGAATGATTTGTCCAGATGTCAGATCCTACCATCCTACCATGTATGTTTAACCATTTTCAAAACATAAACATATTATAAAATATATTTCTTTTGCACAGATTAACTGTGTATGTAGGAAGTTCCCAGTCTCTGTCAGTTCAGCTAATTTATTTACTTTATCCTGCAACTGCTGCTGAATTTCCTGTAATGTTGCATGGTCTTTCTGATATTGTTTAGTAAGCTGTTCTGCTGAATTTGAAACTCCTATGCACTTTTGAAAAGATGTGTGTATAACTTGTCTAAGCTTTCTGAACTCATTGTGTCTGTCTTTTAGAAGTTTACTACATTCCTTTGTAACAAAATGTACTAGAGGTTCTATCAGTAACTGATTTGACTTACATGTGGTGACAGGACATAACTGTTCAACATCTGAATATAATAGAAACATTTTACCCTTAGTTAATTCTTTATCATGAACAGATCTGTCTTTACAGTCTACTTTTTTAGCAATATGATGGAATACTTTTTTATGGCATAATACACAAAATGCAGTTTTTGTTGAAGCACACAATAAACATTTGTCATATTTCACATGGTTTTCTTTGAGATACCAGTCAAATATTGTAATACATTTGCATAATACCTTACTATCAACCTGCCCTAATAAGGTTTTACATTTAATAATGTGCTGTGTATACTAACATTGCAATTTACTAAAGTTTGGTTTACTCCTGCATGAATTATAAATAATATCCATACTAATAATATCCAAACTGTCTAATAATATACAAACTGTCTAAGAATATACAAACTGTCTAACATCATCCACACTAAATATGTGACACAGAAAAAAGTCTTACCAGTTAGCAAGAAAACAGGTGATCAGGTTGTTGTTGCTGATGGATAGAAATTTTTCAGAGTCACTTGAGAAGCTGGTGAAGCACAGCAGGCAGCGAACTGCTGTACAAGTAGACATCCACCTTTTCTTGGAGAATTTATGGCACTGCGACTTTCTTGAATTAGTCTCACTCCGGATTTTAGACGTCTAAAAAACTTTACTACTGCAAGCTGCATAAACTGGAATACTTCTGTTTAGGATTTACACATACGTACAAATGTTAGTTACTGCAATTTGACTGAAATGACCCTCTGCAGGGCTTACCATCACTCCCCCTGTGTTTGAATGCAGATTTTAGGTTCAAATGCAGGCTAGCTTGCCATTGAAAAATTATATGGCTCTTACTGCTTGCTGTGACGGATTTGAAGTCTTCTTAAGACACTCAGTCTTGCTGGCTGGATTCTGCTAAAATTCAAAGTCTGGTTATATTTGCATTCACAGTCTGTTGCATACAGAAACTTGCAGAATATACACTGATGAGAGAATATATTTTGCAACATCAACTTTAGAGCAGTAACAAATAACTTTTTATAATAAACCAAACAAACTAATATTGCAGCTTAAAGTACTGTTCCAACTTTACTTCTCATATAGTACAGATGATGTGAGAGATATAAGGACAAATGTGTCCCTACCATACCCCTAACATAACTGGATTCATACAGCTCTTTATACACAATTTTAGTCATGCACATTTCCTCTTGGTATTCTGTTTTGGAGAATTGCTCATCCTGCAGAAACAGTACTAATTGTTGCAGATGCTGACGCAAACTGCTGACTTGATAATATTATTTTTAAGCTTCCTTGTTTAACAATGTCTTGTAAGAGACCAGCTTTTCTGACAGTGTGAACATCCTGTATTCTATTTGGATCTTTGTATAAGAACATCTGTTCTTTTGCCAATGCTGATAAACATGTCCTGTTTTCCATGCAGAAAAACATATTTTTGAGGAAACACATTGTCACAGTGTCATAAACATATCCTGTTGTTTAAAAGCAGATTTTGCATTTTTACTCTTGCATACATCCTGTTTTTAAGTCTGTAAGGGAAAAATGTTCATTAAGCAGGTTCCTTATTTTCCAAGCCATGGTCATTTAGTATGACTGCTGATCACATATTACTAAACTCTGTTTCTGCATTTAAGCAAGCTTTTTCTTTCAGCATATTTACAACAGAATTAATTGCAGCCTTATATTCATAATATCTAACACTGATTGTACTCACAATGCTCAAACAGGTTGTCCATTAACATAGTCTATTGTGTTCTGTGAAGCTTGAATCTCCCACACCTAGCTTCCCACCTACTTCATCTCCCTTTAGCAAACCTCTTCCATCCCTTTCCCTTTTCATATCATCCTTTCTTCTCTACACCTGACTGCATCTCAACTTCCTCCTACATAACTTTAGTCTTCATTCTCCAAATGTTTGATGTGATTCTCATGACAATCAGTAGAACATAACTACTCAGACTAATTGTTACCTCTGCTTTTCAACATCCTTTTCCTCTACCTAGTTTTTCCTATGTATGTCCTTTCTGTTTTCCCCTTGCCCTACTTATGTTATTCTTGATACCATCCTGTGTGCACCACACATCTCTTTTCTAATTAATTTTCCTCCATGACTCCCTTTTTTCATCAATTATTATGTACCATCTCTCTTTCTATAGGCTGCTCATATTACCTTTCTCATCCATATCTTCAGTCTTTTTTCCTGACATTCCCAGTTCTCATCCTTCCAACCTTTTATTATTTTTCTCTTCATTCATTATATAGTGATTGTATTTCACCCTTCTCTGCATTATTTCATGTATCTACCAATTGAAAACAGCAAAAACAATGATTATCTTACACTTCTTTTCTTTATCTAACCTCTCATATGACCTTTCCCAACATCCACATTCAAGTACTACCACATATGCATTGTTATCTGCTGTACTCTCACCACACATCAAACATTATGCTGTGTCCTGTACCATCAGTGCACTAATCACATGTGTAAACCATATGTAAGGTCTACCTTTTGTAACCAATTCAACAGCTCCCAAACACGTTTCTATAAATCTTCCCTCTTTCATTCTTCATTTTCCCTACACATAATACCCCTTAATCTCCTCTTTCCTTTTTCTACCTATTTCTTTTCAAGTGTTTTATGCTGCATCATTCCTTTCCTTCTGAAGCTTTAACCACCCCAGGTTGTTTACTTGTGAAATATTTTCCATAGCTAGCATGCAGCCCCTCAGTTTCCTAGTCCTTCCCACTTGTCTATCACTCTACATACCAACTGGATCCTACCCATTTCCATATATTCGGACCTTGGAAGCCGCAGAAAACCCTAGTCTTCCTCCTTTCTTCAATTCATTCAACTGCTAATGGCCACTTCTTCCTTACTCCTTAATCTGACATCTCACTGCTTTCTTCAAATGCGCTCTCAACAGCCTACTAATTATCTTATTAAACTATTCTGCCTCAAACACAGCTGAACTTGCCTCCTGACATTCCTGTCTTTTTTATTCTCTTCCTTCGACATTAATTTCCTGGTGGCTTGTCCTTTCTACTCCATTTATACTACACTAACCCTCCCAACATCACTTTTATTGAACTATATATTATATTATGCAACACAAATGGGAGAAAATGATGACTAAGTGTTACTTCAGTCCTTCTCTGCATATTATTCACCATTCATGACCATCTCTCCAATAACCTTGTTATTTTCTCCTTTAACTCTTAACAGTTCCTATTCTCAATTTTCTGAACTGTTGGGAATACTTTAATTCCCAAACATTTCTCTCTTTCTAGCAAGCATGCCAACTCTAGTCACTTTGTCCTACCATGCCTAATTATACTTACTAATTTTTGTTAGGCTGAAACTGTAATCCTTACTTTTTAATGTTTGTTTCTTTCGGCTTTTCCCGGTTAGGGGTCGCCACAGCGGAACTCCAGTCCGCTAATGATTGGCAGTAGATTTTTACGTGCTGGCTTGCCGGGCCTGATGCACAACCTTCAATGAAGGAACGCCCATATTCATGCATGTCGACACACAGAAGACACTCTAACTGAGAATCGAACGGGCAATGCCTAAATGTGAGGCGACAAATGCTACCACTTACTTTTTAATAAAATTTGTAAATATCTATCTCTAACAGACCTGCAAGCATCCTTTAAAAAATGAAAAATTAAGCTACTCCTTTCTCCTCCCTCCACCCAGCATCCAAATAAATCGTCATGCTCTTTGCAATTGTTCTTTAATAACAGGCACAAGTAGTCAGGTTGACAGTCAATATCACCAATGTATCATTTCTCCTAACTTCACACTTGCTAACAATGCAATATTGTCCATGCTCCTTGTCCATGGATTATTGTACATTGCCCCTTTCCTTTGTAAAAACGTTTTTTTCTCCAACTTCTTCTCTTAATATTTTAAACAGAAGCACACAACATACAGTATCAACAGCATTTTATATACCACATTGACAGAAAAGGGAGGCTGTGATTTTTGGTACACAGAAATAAAGCCTTGACTATAACCCACATGACCCAAGGTAAAGTAACATGTTTCACCCTGGAAAAGCTGGGCCAGGGAGAATGAAACTGAGCAGTTGACTTCAGCTCATCCCTCCTGGAGGAGGGGAGTGGGTGGCTTGCAGCTTACTCCAGCTCACCACTTCTGTGAGTAGGGGGTGCAGCTTATTCCAGCCCATCTTTCCTAGGGGATACAGCTTACTGCAGATCACCTTTCCTGAGGGATATGGAGGGGATGCAGCTTACTTCAGCTCAACCCTTCTGGGGAGGAGGAGAGGATGCAGCTTACTCAAGCTTATCTCTCTTAGGGGTTACAGATTGCCCAAACTCATTCATCCTGGGGAGAGGGAGGGGATGCAGCCTACTCCAGCTCACCCCTCCTGGGGTAGGGGAGGGGATGCAGCTTACACCAGCTCCTGCATCCTGGGGGATGCAGCTTAGTCCATCTCTTCCCTTCTGGGGGATGGATCTTACTCAAGCTCATCCATCATGGGGGATGCAGCTTTCTCTAGCTCATCCCTCCTAAGGAAGGGGAGTCTAACTGTGAGGCGACAAAGTGTGAGGCAGCTTACTCCAGCTCACCCTTCCTGAGGAAGGGGATGGGAATTAATGCAGCTTACTCCAGCTCACCCCTCCTCTGGAGGAGAGAAGGGATAATTATCCTGCTTGGCTGATTCCTGCCATTCATATTGAAGCTTGTACACCATGGTGTTATGATCTGTGGGTGCAGGCTTGGTGTTCCCAATACATGATAGTAGTTATAAAGGGGCAGTTATTAGGGAATGTAGCCACAGTGATCAGCCAAAAGGGGTGGGATTACATTCATTGAATAGAAAGAAAGACTGATGTTTCTTTGGTTCTGCACACCCATCCAGTTATCAAATGATAAATAAGATTATCCCAGCTTGAAACCTCCTTTTTTTCTACCTATTTAACAAAATTTAAAGTATCATCCAATGGTCTGTAGATTACTTACCCTTTATAATATCATCCAGCCCAACATTCAGCCCAGCACCTAAACCGTCATGATTTCTCCCAACTAATATAGTCACCTACCAAGATAAATAAAAATTCTAACAAACATACTACTTTTGACTGTCTACCAGACAGCTTCAGTGACCACACTCCAACATTCCTTCTGAGACACCACTTAAATTGTGCTAAACCCATCGTCTATAGGCATATTCGAAATAGGGTAAACTTTAACACTCCTCCTTTATCTCATCCCTTCAAAAATGTGATTGAATACCACTAAAGTACCTCAATCTGGATGAAGCTGCCCACTTCTTTAAGAACACCTTCCTAAACATCCTAAACACACATGCCCCCATAAGTTTGCCATAATCAAAATGCAGTGCTTCCCTTGGCTACAAAAAAGCACCAGTGCACTAATGAAAATCAGAAATAAGGCCTGAGAGCACTGGAGCTTAACAAAAACCCCTTCCTCTAGACAGTCATTCCTAGACCTGGAGTTGTGCAACAAAATCATAAAAAAAATAAAATAGGATAAAGCCCAATATTATTAGTCTGCCCTAAACTCCTCCCATCACAACCCAAAGCAGTTCTGGTCCACAATAAACCTTATTCTTCACCCAGATAAAGTAGGCACCCCCCCCACCTACCACTCCCGTTTCCTCCAGCAGTAATATTGACTCATTCAATAAATAAGCCAAAAGTTGCAGAAAGCACTCACAAAACACTAATAACATGTAACAGAGAGTGCAAAAACTGGCGTAAAAGGATGAACTTGTTAAAAGTTTTAAATGCTCTTTCCTTTATTAAAAAAATCTTCTGATAACATAATAGCATAACGCCTTGTATTACATTCGCATTTTCGTACAAAAATACCCAGACTTCATCAGATACATGCCTCCCAACTCATTAATTATATTTATACTCTTTCTACAATTTAAAACCAATTAAATTCAATTTTGTATTTCAAATGGCCAAATAACCTGTTTGAATGAACTCATAAATATTAAAACTTTTATTATACATGCCACTTAAATTTTTGTTTCACTTTACAATAAAATCTAAATAACATAAAATGTAAAATCAAACTATTGTACTTCAATAGGTGAATATATTTGTTTTAGTATTATATAGAATAAATAAAAATGTATATGTGAAAGTTCTATAAAATAGTAATTTAGTTCATCGAAAACATAAACATAAATTTGTAGGAAAACAGTGCCACCTTCTGTCGAAGGATATTATTACATTAATCAATCTTCTTTCATAACTTGGCAGCCCTTAATTTTAAAAGTGGCAATATGGAAATATAATCATTTAACCCTGGATTTTTCCCTGATTCCAGGGTTACTTGCCACCATAATTCTCTGTACTCTATTATATCTTCCCAAGGGCCACCCCTAATGTCTTTTTAACTTGTTCTAGGACCATAAAGAAGAATTTACACCCTTCACATTCCTTCGAATGTTTAAACAGGGCATTAGTTTCTTTGCCCTTAGACATATCGTAAATGTGTTCATATCTTCTTCTTTTTAGGGTCCTTTCTGTTTTTCCCGCATAAAAGGAATTACATTTTTGGCAAACAGCTAAATATACTAACCCCTTTGACTCACAATTATAGTACCCTGTACTTTTTATCCACTTTTTTCTACTCTCCAAATAAAATTCCTCGGTATTCATAATATGCCCACATTGACTACAATGTCCACATTTGTATGTACCAATTCTTATTTTGCCCTCTTTGGAATTCTTCTGTTTATTTTTATTCTCCAGAATGTTTTTTATACTACTTGAATTTTTATATACCACATTGAAAGGTAATCTGGAAATATCATCCAAATCAGTAAGGGCAAAAAACCTATCCTATTCTTCTTGAAAGATCCTCCTTATATTATTATTTATTGTATTGTATTCTAAGACAAAGTGACTGTTGGTAATTATTAATGGAATTTAATTATCTCTTTTCTATTCCATTGTTAATATTTTTATTATTAATTTTTTCCCCCTTAATAAATTTGTTATTTCTCCCTTTTTCTACCTCTACCCTAATGTTCTTAATGAATTCCCTAGGATAACCTCTTTCTGTAAACATTTTCTCCAGTAAATTACATTTGTTTATAAAATCTCTATCAGAACTTGTCATATGGCATCCCCCTACAAATTGTCCCTTCACTATATTTCTTTTACAGTGTAAGGGATGGGCACTCTTATAGTGAAGGAACAAATTACAGAAGGTAGCTTTTCTATGAATCCTAGTTTCTAACATTATCTAATTTATATACCTCCAAGTCAAGATATTCTAGGATGTCGTCGGACATTTTGTGAGTGAATTTGAGAAAATCTGTAGTTTTATTAATATATCTCATACATTCCTCGAATTTCTCACTACTAGCTGTCCAAAAAATAACTATATTGTCTAAAAATCTTCGGTATAGTGTCCAACAGGAGTTAAATTTTGAATTCAAAATAAAAGTTTCCTCCCACTTTGTCAAAACCAAGTTGGCAAAAGTGGGGCCACAGGCTGCTCCCATTGCCACTCCTTGAAGTTGTTGATGAAAAAATTCCCCATTAAATGTCAGGAAGTTGTTTTTTAACACCATATCCATTAAATCTACACTTGCTGTTTTCTCCCTATGGGTTAATTGCCTGTCTTCAAAGACAATTTCCTCGAACATGTTCATTCCTGATGAATAAGGTATAGAGGAGAACAAGTCGACTATGTCAATAGTTACGAATATTAAATTTTCAGCATATAAATCTGAAGTTAACTCCCTTAACAAATCCCAGGAGTCTTTCAATATAACTTTTTTGTTAACCCAAATATGTTTCACCTTTGTATCCACAAAGTTTGCCAGTGTTAAGGTTTTTGATCCATTAGCAGATACAATAGGTCTAAAAGGTGGGTCTTCGGAATTTTTGTGAATTTTGGGAATTCCGAATATAACAGGAATTTTTGGTTTCTCTATCCTTAAATAATCGTATGTTTTTTTGTCAATGCTACCTTCATGTACCATGTCTTCAAGTCTTGTATCTATTTTATGATAGGCCAAATTTACCTCATTCCTAGAAATGCATGAATACCTAGTTTTGTCCCTAAGGATTTGGTTCATTTTCCCCTCATATTGTATATTGTCCATTATTACTATCCCCCACCCTTGTCTGGTTTCATTATTCTTACATTTGAGTTAAGTTTTAATTCATCTAAAATGTCCTTTTCCTTTTTACTCAGATTTGTCCTATATTTAATCTCACTTTGTGCATTTCTTATTTCTCTCTCCAAAATTCTTTCCAGATTCTTCAATTGTGCATGCATGGGGGGTTGTATATAGTTTTCCGTACTAGTCCTTGTTTATTATTTACATTGTTATTGGAAAACATAATTTCCAGATTCACCTTCCTTAAAAAATATTTAATGTCCAACAATGTTTTAGTTAAATTAGAAATAAGGCCTGAGAGCACTGGAGCTTAACAAAAACCCCTTCCTCTAGAGAGTCATTCCTAGACCTGGAGTTGTGCAACAAGATCAAAAAGCAAATAAAAGAGGATAAAACCCAGTATTATTAGTCTGTCCTAACCTCCTCCCATCACAACCCACAGCAGTTGTGGTCCACAATAAACCTTATTCTCCACCCAGGTAAAGTAGACACCTCCCCCCCCCCCACCTACCACTTCCATTTCCTCCAGCAGTATTGCTGACTCATTCAATAAGCACTTTACTGAAACCATTCTGCCTCTGACTAAACAACACACTCCTTTACCCACCTTCCCTACATCAAACCAAATACTCTGCCCACAGTCTTTTCTTTTTCATCAGTGGCTACCTCCCATATAAAAAAAAACTTCTATTGAAATTAAGCCTACAAAACTTGCAGATGACAATCTCCCCTCTGAATACCTAAAAATAGCAGCTGAAGCCCTAGCTTATCCAGTCTTTATCTTAATTAATCAGTCCTTATCAGAAAGCTATGCCCCCATGTTGTGGAAAATACTCCACATTATTCCCCTCCATAAAGGTGGCTCCTCCACTGAACTTTCCAATTACCGCCCCCATAGCAAACCTTTCTCCACTTTCCAAGATACTTGAGAATACATCCATTCTCACGTTTTAGACTACCTCTTAGCTAATAACCTCCTCTCCAGCACCCAGCATGGCTTCAGGCCATACTACAGCACTACTAACGCCTTGATCTCTTTCACTAATGCTATCCTTCTTCATAAAAATAATGGCCTGTTCTCCTCTGCTATATTTCTGGATCTATCAAAGGCTTTTTACATGGTCTCAGACAAACTGCTAATCTGTGTTGTCACTAACCTATCATTTTCCCAATCAGCTACTGATTGGTTTCACAGCTATCTAACTGGCCGCCAGCAATCAGTTGTCTGGCATAATGACCTATCTCCTCAACTTCCTGTAACACTTAGTGTTCCTGAAGGCACCATCCTTGGTCCCCTACTATTCTCACTCTTCACCAACGATCTATTCACAGCCACCAAGCATGCTTCTGTTATACAGTATGCAGATGACCACCCTCATCTCCTCAGCCTCAACTATACCTGAACTTCACAAGATCACACAGGAAGCCTTTTCATCTGTAGAAAACTGGTTGTCTAATGTCCAGTTATTACTCAACCTGAGCAAGACTAAACTCCTTATCTTCCAACCCACTAAATCTAACCCAATAATCCCCCACTTTAATATTCTAGCCAAAGACTATACTGTCATCTCCCCAACAGAACACACCAAACTACTTGGTATTGTGATTGATAACAATCTCAGATTTGAGACTCACATTTCTCTTACCATAAAAAAGGTTCACAAAAAACTAGGTGCATTGTATAGAAACAAACAATTCCTCACCAAGACAGCCAGAATTTCTGTTGCCAATTCCCACCTAATCTTCACTTTACTCTACGCCTCTCCTATACTTACCTACCTTAGATAAACTGAACTAAACAAGCTCAAGGCTTGCTACAATAAAATTGCCAAGTTTTCCACTGATGCATCTTATCACAGCAACCACTGTATCTCACTTAGAGAACTTGACTCACTTGAACTCCCTCAACATCTTCACCTGAATCAACTCTTTCTCACCTACAAGTTAGTAAACCATAATCTTAAAGTCCCATTCCTTCAAAACTTCTCCAGCTCTACTGCTCCACTAGACCTCTATGCTCCAGTAGCAAAAATCTGCTTCTAGTGACCAAACTCAAGACCTCAGTGGAAGAAGCACTATTCTGCTGCATCATATCCAGATTATGGAAGAAACCCCCCCCCCCTATAACCACACTACCTTATTGCACTCACTTCAAGACTGCATTAAAAACTCACTTAAAAATTCTTTGGTTATGCCCATGCACCAATCCCAACCAGTAACCCCCTTTTTACCTCCTGTTCCACTCCTCTCTCCTAGCCACCATGCCTCACACCATCTGATCATTGCATTCCTTCCTCTGCAGGCTCTGGCTCACCCTTTACCCTCCCCTTCCCTCCGCACTCAATCTGTCAGACCTGTTATAACATGCTTAACTACCTCACTTCATCTCCACTCCAAATACATATCCAACTGACTTGCACTTAGCTTCCTCTCACTACCACATATACTTCTCACTGAGTCTGCTCTATTACTCCTCTTTCTTCCCCTTCCATCCCATTAGCCCTTCTAGCTTTTTCCACCTTTGTGTGGTGCTTCTGCTTTATATATGCTTGAGATTAGTGTAATATTTGTATATAAGATTTAGGTATATGAGTTTAGAACAGTATCTGTTTGAGCTTAGTACTATCTGTATATACATCCTACCTTTATTCCTAGCCTCTAGCTAGATACTGGTATATCTGTTCATTACTATGTTTCATATTGTATGTATAGCTAATGTTTGCTGCAGTATGTATTATTTGCTATTGTATGTATATTCAATTATTCTTCATGTACTCTCTGCTCATTTATTGTTCTTTGGAGCTTTTCTCCCCGGGCCTCCACTGAAAAAGGACCTGTGTCCAGTTGGAATTTCCCGGTAAACAAATATAAATAAATAAATATATAAATAAAAACCTATTTGTGTCATATCAGTTACCTGCATCAACTCATTCTATATTTTACCAGTTAAAAACCTTATATACAGTTTTGGTCAACATTATAAAACTGGCCAAAGGTTGGTAATCTTCACTGATCTCTCTTCCTCTTTATCAGCTTTACCATAGAATATGGAACCTCATCTTTGTCTACTACATCATGAAATAGTTCTGCTGTTTCATTCTTATTTCCCTTTTTGTTAAATCCATTTAAGTTTTTTTATAAAACTGGCAAAAACAACCATCAAACACAGATTAGGTAAAAAAAACTGTAACCTATACTGCATTGGTAAAAACACACAAACCTAAACTTTCAATCACTATAATGCAACCTCATTACCTTTTATGTCTTAACATGTTTATTTGTGCTCCAGTTGAGATGATAAAAAAACATTACAGACAATAGATCAAAAACAGAAATTAATAAAAATTAATTAAAGTCATAACATTCAGCTATCATAATATAACAATTACAAACAGCATATTGTCTGAGCAAACAACAAAACTATAAACTAATTATATATACTATTAGAAACAAATATGCCAAAAGTACAACATTTTAATCAAACTAAACTTTGTATTATTCTCAAGGGCTTATATTTTATACAAAAAGTAAGCAATCATGAATTCCTTAAATATATTTCTCCAAAAGTAATGCTAATTTTGGACAGTATTTAGAGTTTGTTATAGGACAAACAGTTTAGAACCTAGCTCCTTCAGTTCCCACTACTATCTCCCTCTTTCTGTCAGGGATTGAAAAGACACACCTAGGGTGCATTTCCATATCACCATCCACTTATCAAGGCTGTATTTAAGCAAGCAATAATGCCCAACAGAGTGTATGTTAAAGTGTAATTAATGCTTGTCCAAGGGTGTTGTGAGGCCTGATGCCACAGGCAGAGGATCTCTACACCTCTGGAAGGGTATTAATTACACATCAACACACACCCTGGAGAGCATTATTGCACTTAGAGAATGGGCTGTCTCTAAAATTGTTGTGTTTTACTTATTATTTTTTTAATTACTATACTATTTTTTTATATATATTTTGGATGTGATATAGTTCCTTCGCCTAATGTTTCAAAGCTGCTGTAGCTTATGTAAATGGTGTTAGAGGAAGCACTTTACATTGAAAATATACCCTTTTTAAAAAATATCTAGTTATTTGCTTTTTTGGTCCCTTACTGTTAAAATGATGTCTTGCCAGTCATTGGGTATTGAAGTCATTAAATAATGACATACATTTGACTTTCAGGCTTTATTTCTTTCAGAAAATTCATGTTAACACCAATCCTGTTATTTAAATTATTTTTCAATATTTTAAGTATAACATTTAAAATCTGTTCCTATTTTGGAGCCTTTGCTCCCCTTTTATTTCAGGCTTTATCCACATTTATTGAGCTAAAATGTTGAGAGGTATGCAAACCTCTTATCTGCTGCTGGCAGCATTTCATTGATCTCACCATCAATCCCTAAATCTCACAGACACCACCCTCACCCCCCCTCCCACATCCACCTGTACTTAAGGAAGTGCATGCTAACACAAGTCTTATTATTGCAGCAACTTTGCGATTTTTTAAACAGGAATATGCTCCTGTTTTTAGACTTTGTTCCCCCTTAAGGTAATTGAATAAAACATAAAATAACCTAAGATATGAGAGGTAAGAAATTCTTTTGACTGTTGCTGCCAGTGTTGGATCACTCTCACTCTTCACTCTCTCTATCACTCTGTCACTCACACACACTTTGCTTTCATGCACACATTCACACACACAGACAGAAACATAAACACACAAACAGAAACATACACACACACATACTCACACACACACACACACACACACACACACACACACACACACACACACATACTCACACACACACACACACACACACACACACACACACACACACACACACACACACACACTTTTTTCTGTTATATTTACATTTTACACTTGCTAAACAGCAAAAGCACTGCTTAGCGAGTGCAAAATAACTGCTTATTCATTCTCACTTTCACTCACATGCACGCATACACACACCATTTTTTTATTTTTATTTTTTTTTAAATACATTTTACACTCACTAAACAGCTGAAGCACTACATAGGGAGTGTAAAAAATATTGTCCATTGTTTTTTTTTCAGTCCAAGCGCTACAGCAGATTGACATGCTGGCATGAAGCAGTGGACTCGTTTTTTCAGCAGGCATTACTTGTACATTAATACTCTGCTGGAGAACATTGGTTTTCCAGTCAGGGTGTTGATGTACAGTTTGTCCATTTTCTAAAAACGGGTAAGGTGCTCCTTGGTTGACATGGAATGGGAGCTTTTCTACAGATAACCTTACGCAATCCTCACACATTATTTGAAGTTATCTTGGTAGGGTGTACAGGTAACTGGATAACAAGTACCCCATACTTTTACATATACACTAATGCCTTTTCTAGTATATACTAACCAACCAGCTTAGGAATTTGCTTTTTCTTCTCATGATTTCAATATGTCTCATTTATATTTATACTAAAGATAAGCTCCCAAACCGATGTATCTAGGAAACCATGGTTAGTTAGTTGGATTGCCACCACATATTATGCAGTATTTTAAATATTCTCTAGCAAAATAAAAAAGTAGATATATAGATAATTAAATACAAATAAAAAGAAGGTACAATTGTTAACAGATATTTTGTTACATTAAAATAAATTTAGAGCACTGATGGCTATGATTTAATTAACAGTTGCCTGTACTTAACCAATAAACCTACAGCACAATTTTTGCCCTTAAACTTTAAAAATACTATGATCTTGTTGTGGCTAGAAGAAAGAAATGTCTTGTACTATTTCTTTTTTTCTGAGAGATTACTTGAAAGTAAAATTATCTTGTACACTAATTTAGAGGTAACTCTATAATAAGTTAATAATTATAATAAGCAGTTTTAGTTATCATTCAATAAACTGCCATTTCCTGGCACATGGTTCCTATGAACAGTATTAGTGTATGCAGTTTCCCCAGAATTCTGTCCTGTTTCTCCGTCATTTTCTCGACAAAGTGAGGACTATTTACTTTATATTGATCACCAATGTAGCCTAGTTCCTTTCTTCTTTACTATAATGTCTACTTCAGCTTTTCTGTTTCACTGAAGAAAGTGTACTCCCAGCTTACAATTGTACTCCTAAAGTGTTTTGGTTCCATAAAATTCCACCCACCTTCCTTTTAACTCTGCTGCACTTTTCTGTTCCTTTACATGTACATGTTTTCTAACTCAAGTAAGCACAAGAAAACAGACATGTCAGTTTTTGACACACAGGAGCTACTCCCCCTTGATGAAGCTGTACTCCAGGATGCATGTCAGTATGGAGACAGTCACTGCTATATGTCCTCCATAGTAAAGGTGCTTTTAGGATAAGACAGACTCATACTGGATTTGTTCAGAAGAGTCTGCTGCTCAGTGGTCTATTACAAATAGCTTCCACTAGAAGCTTTTCTTTTCTTTCCTTTTTTTACATACAGCTGTGTGGAATGGTGAATAATAATAATAAAAAAGACATATTGCAGTGTCAACCTCTTACCCTCCTTTGATGTGTGATTGTACCCTGCTATCCATCACTTAGGTAACAAAAAACAAAAACAAACAAAAAAAAAAACATGATCACCAGCCCTGATAAGAAAAAATGAGGTAACATCTGTGATCTCGAAATTATATACACACCCACTTTCAGATTTACAACACCAGGTATAGCTTATTAGCACCAGTCTAACAGTTTTTCAAACACTGAGTCTTGGCTGCAGCCCCATGTATCAGACTATGATATGTCTTCTTCTAGACATTCAGTTCCTAAATATGTCATATATTGCAAACAGGCAGGAAGTGTTTTACTTGACTTAACTTGATTCATTTTGGTTGCAATTTGAGAATGTATAATTGTACACCCAAACTAAATGGAACTGCTTTTTCAAAGTCTGCCTGAACCACCTGTATGAATATCTCTTCTGAATATTCTAAACCACCAATGTTGCATAATCAGACATTCTGCTAACTAATATCCTTATTACTGAGTGAAATGGACACTGTGCCATTTCCTTGCTAGTTAAATTTTTTTCAGGACCCTCTAGAGTCAACTACAGCCACTGTTTGTACTGGTGGCAGTATACTAAGTGGTTCCAGTGGAACCAGTGTTATTCTCTCATTAAAGAAACTAGTACAGGGGTAAACATATCAATATTCTGAGATCTACTGACTTCTTCTGTTAGTGTCAGATTATGACAATATCCAACTATTCATGGGTACGTCGAGGTCATGAGTGAAAATATATGTAGATGAAATTCTTGCAAATAGCTGCTTATCATCAACTGGAAGAAGTGTGAGTACTTCCCCATCAACAGTGAGGTTCTTCTATATTGCTATGCCACTGTTGTGGTGATTAAGAGCACTACTGCCTGCTATCCAAAGGCTGTAGTTATGGTATTGTTTTTAATAAAGGCAGTGGCTTCCTCTAGGGCATTAAATGATCTCAATTTATTCTGATATAGAATTTTTGAAAATGGGAACATGGGGGGTTAAAATTCCCAGAGACTGAAACTTATATAAAGGCATCTATAATTAAAATAGTGATGAATTGGATAAATCCTAGATACTCTTTCAATTGGAAACAGTTACGCTCTATTATACTTTTTGTTGTTGTGTCTTTCAGCTTTTCCCGGTTAGGGGTCGCCACAGCGAAACTCCGGTCCGCTAATGATTGGCAGTACATTTTTACATGCCGAGTTGCCAGCCCTGACACACAACCTTCAACAAAGGTACACCCATTCACGCATGTCTCCAGACAGAAGACGCTCTAGCTGAGAATTGAATGGGACAACTTCTTACTGTGAGGCGACAGTGCTACTGCAGCACCACCACTGCAGTCAGTTACACTCCATTATACTAATGATTGAAAATTATTTATCAAATAATGCTTTGGTAATTGACAAAGATAACAAGATATGGCACTATTTCAGTTTAAATTTACAGTATAGTACAACAAAATTAACTAAACGAACACAAATAAACAATATTTTTGATGTGTTTTGAAAATTCATTAACACAAATTTAGATATAAAACTGTGGCATAGATTTTTAATACCATTTACTATTACAAGGGATCTCCCTGATAAAACACATAGAGAGATTTTTTGTTTATGGGAAAATAATAACCTATTTTGTTGGTTGCAATGTATTGAAAACCAACAAGCTTTGAACACACAAAGTATATTGTCAACCTATGTCCTATCCCCTAATGACTGGTTGGTTCTTCAGAGTGTCACAGCATACACTAAGGATCTGTGTAGAATAATACAGAACTCATCCTTCAAAACCATACCAAAAATTATAAGCTGGATTTCTGGAATTCTATATAATAATATCAATGTTAAGAATTAATTATCATATCTATATAACACTTTAATTGTCTATAAGACAGCTCTTAAAGATTCTTACTGACAATACCTAATTAAAGGGTTTCAAGTATCATTATCAATGGAAGATAAAACAAACATTTTATTTTCAGTTAAACTAACTTCTTACTCACAATTCTTGGAAAATTTTCATTGGAAATTTCTGCAAAGAACCTTTTTGACATCTGAGAAACTCTCAAAAATGAACCCTTCAAACAGCAAGTTATGTTGGAGATGTCATCTGTCCACTAATGCCAACTGGTCTCATATTTTTGTATGACTGTACTAATATTAAACCATACTGGAATGAAATTAACAAATTTCTTCAAGCTATGTATACTGATATATTTGTTTTGACAAAGTCTTTAATTTTATTGAATGTTGTTAATAGTAATAATATGAAGAAAGATGACCTGTATTTGTTGTGAACAATGTTAGAAATAGCCAGAAATTGTATAACTAGAAGATGGAACTGTAATGTAGCACCCACAATGGAGGAATTCCTACCATCACTGAAGAAATGCATACTAATGGAAAAAAGAACTAAAGAGTTAAGACCTTTTCCTAAGCCATAGGTTCATAGGTTGGTACTAGGCTATCAGGCCTTGGGCCTATACAAGACTAGCCATAACAATTCACTGTCTATTTCTTCCCACACTATTTACTTCCCTGGACCCCTGTCTAGCAGGGTGACTGATGTGATCCCCCGGGGTGAATTTTCTTTCTCCCATCCAATCGTCAAGGTTCCTTTTGAAGAGGGCCAAAGAGGTACTCTGCTTGACATGTATGGCAGTCTATTTCAGAGTCTGGGGAGTCTCTGGGTCAACAACCTATCTCTCCATTGGTTAATAGTCCATGGAGGAAAGTTTTGAATTTAATTGATACCCTACAGATGGAACCAAACTCTTCCTAACTATCATAGTTTATATATTAATATTATTTAACTACAAATGTTTTTATCTGAATCCTTTTTGTCAGGCCGAAAGTAACTACTGTAAATAGTTATTGAATGTTATGAATGTATTAAATTATTGTGTTATTTCATCAAAATAAAAATAATTTGAGTAAAAAAAAAAAAAAACGGCTGTAGTTAATACTCTTCATAATAGGTGTGCCAGCCTCCCTTGAGGAAACCCTGATGAAACAGAATTATGCCTCTGCCAGTATGCACTGCAGTAAAAATATGTTACTTTCAAATGATACTAAAAAGCAAAGCAGGAAAGAGACAAAGAGTGATAGGGGCAAAAGCAGAAGGAACTGTTGTCAGATACTATTAACATTACCTGACATTACCTCAATTATTGTCAAGTAATTTTAATGATCAGGAGGTCACACCATACAATTTGGCAAAATCTATGCCAAAATGTTCATGGAATCATATTAGTCTGATTGTGAATGCATTTCATTCCAAACACTGAACCAAGACATGCCAGATTCTTCATTAAACGATGTGTTCCTAATGGCCATGTATTATAAAAACCAAACAATTCGCACAACATTTATGAACCCTGTTCTTTTTTGGGGTGCAGAAAATGAGCAGGGTGGCAATTCAAATACTTCTGTAGACAATAAAATGCGATGGCTCACTTAGTAGAGATGAGCTACCACAATGCAGGGCTAGACACTAGCAAGTGTGAAAATTGGTGCTAAATGATTGTCACTGTTTATGAGACACCAGACCCCATGTACAAAAATGAGGAAAAGGGGTTGTGGATGTATGGATGGATGGATGGATGGATGGATGGATGGAATTGCTTAAGTGTGCAGTTATTGCTACTGACTGGGTGAGACATATGATTTTTAAATATACTGGTTTTCAGCCATTGTATACAACTTTCATGTGCTCATAACTGCATGTATCAGTTTACATATAATAACAGCTCCAGAGTATGAAATAATCTTAAGAAGTGCAGTAAATTCCAGCTAGTACTATGCACAACAATCATCTCCATATTGCTATGAAAACAGTATACTTTGCTGTTTATATATTACCTTATTCTGCAGGGCATTCTTACCTCTTTGTTTTGAGTCAAGTGTCTTCATACATCACTATCACATGTGACTGTTCTGGACTTCTATTAGTTTATTATGCTTATTATACTAACATTTGACACCACCTTTTCAATATAAGTAAACACTAATTCATTTTATGATGTTTCAGTTTCTTCTTTTTGATCTCATAGTTACTGTTTAGCATAATATTCCACTGTCTTGCTATCTCATTTGATTTCTTATGTTATTTTTTTATATTTTTTTTATCTAATTTGAAGTATTTCCTTAGAATGGAAGGAGATGCTTTCTGAAAGAGGACTATGTACAATATTTTCCTTATTCAAAAGCTGCATTAATACAATTATGATGCCATCTTTTCATGTTCAGCTGATATTACAGCACATAAGCAACCTTCTGTACAAAGATGTTCCCCAGCATGGAAACACCTGCATGCTAAGACTTTTCTACTGTTAAACACTGAAAAAATGAATGAATCTGCTCTTGTCCAGCAAGTAACACAAGATAAGCACTTGTCACAAAGTTAAGCTCATTGCCAAAGAGAGTGCATGTCTTGATGCTGCCTGCTGCAAAAAAGTATATTAGGGTTCTTTTTCCACTACAATAAAACTCTTTGAAAGCATTTATCAGTATTGCTGCTCATGCTTACTAATCTGTAGTTAGCTACCGGTCTTGCACCCCTTCCTTTATAAGTTGGCATTATGAAGGTTTTCTTCCATGGATGACATATGAATTGCAATAACTTCACTAGTATCCGAGATAATGCACCCATTATATTACTAAGGAAGAAGTCAATAAGCTCATCTTAGCCAAAAACAATATGTTTATTAATCCTTGATAAGGCTTTGTATACCCACTTTTCTTGTACTCTGGGGCAGGACACGTATTACTTATAAACATCAAGTGAACTACTTAACTGACTGGTATAGAGCTTAGACAAAATGTAAGCAATCAGGTGTACCACTCCTTCTGTCAGTAGCCAGCCTCATATCCTCCACCAACCAGATTATCCAATGATCCTGCCCTTTAGTATTGTACCTCTTTCAAAAACATCATGTTGCCCTTATTATTTTTCACCAATTATAGTTCATAATGTTTCTTCCTTTCATAAGGGTTTCCTAAATGCATTACACATATGGTTGTATCTATCCCATCTCTATCCAGAAGGATTTTTCATAACTCTAAAATATTTTTTTTTCACATTACATTTATAACCTCAATGACCTTCTGTTCTACCAATGTGACCTACTAATTTAATTATTAGTTTTATATTTTCTAATTGGGGCATACTCAGTTATTAGTGATCATAACTTAGAATATAACATGTTCCACATAGCTTCTATACCTTAAATTTTCTCTTCTAGTCTAAAGAGCGTAGCTCCCTCCTACTGGACTCATAATCTGTGTTATAATATACCCCATATCAGTTTATTTATCCGTGTACTCAACATATCATTTAGGAGAAGATGAAACAACACTCCAAGATGGACAGAAGTGCTCAATGACTCTATCACATAGACTACTTACTGTATATACTCATAGACTTTGTTGATGTTTCTTATATTTTTATAGACTTTGCTGATAGAATTATATCTAATATGGTGTTCATTCTTTTTTTTTCTCCAAAAATGTTTTTTATTTTTTTAACAAGAGTAATAACAGTAATAACAAATTTACAATCAAAATTGAAACAGACTATTTACAAAGTCCATACCAATAATATACTTCCATATGCATTCAGGAAATCATGTAAAACTTTTTCAGTAATGATTGTATCATTTCCCAAGCAATTCATTTATGTGTCAAATTCTTTGTTTTAATTTCTAAACTAGATATTTCTTTTTCACATAGATTTATGGCCAAATAAATTAATTAATTTCTAAAAGATATAGGAGAGTTAGTTTTCCAATTTTTTGTCACAACTTTTCT
Organism: Protopterus annectens; assembly: GCF_019279795.1. NCBI lineage: Eukaryota > Metazoa > Chordata > Ceratodontiformes > Protopteridae > Protopterus > Protopterus annectens. The sequence goes on along the minus strand of NC_056732.1, from coordinate 892,159,044 downwards.
TGCAACTGCAAGTATTGACCAAAGAAGGTGTGTTTGCAATCTTGGTGTAACTTCTAGTATTGGTACATTAAAAAAAATGAGAGAATTTGAAATGTCACAATTATCATTCCATAAGGCCTTACAGAAACATTCAGATTCCTTCCAAAATTGAGATAACATAGTACGTGCAACAATCATATGGAACCAATCAGCTTCTGTTGCTTTACACCTCCAACATGTTGTATAATGTTCTATGTACATACTTGGCAATTTTTTGAGGTGTGTAATAACTCCTGTGAAGGAATTTACATCTATATATTTTCCACTAAGAAGAATTTGTTGTTTTTTGTACTGATTTCAGAAGGAGTTTCTTGTTGTTAGTAGTAAATTCTCCATTATTTATTTTAGTGGAGTATTCCCAAAAAGAAGCATTTGTAAAACTAAAATCAGATCCAATAACTTTATATATTAAGAATATAAATGAGTTGCCTTTCAAAGAACCATTAATTATATTAGTTAGTAATTCTAATGTTTTTGGTATTTTGTTTCCATGGGTTTGTAAAAAAAATATAGTTTTGTTATGTATAAATTCTCTGCAAGTTTGAATATCTATCCAGTTATTATTATGTAGAGTGTATCTTGTAATTAGATGGTTAGCAGGGTGAATTCTATTGGTGCATAAAAATTGGCTCCAGTATACTAAGTCATTATTCTTAAATTCAAGCATTTTATTTTTATCAAAGGAGATTAAACACTCATTTGTAAAAGCAATAGGAAAAATGCATGTTAATAAGTTTTTAATTAACTGGTCAGATTGGGTGTATGGTGTTCATTCTTGTGGGAGACTAAAACTGGTATGTCAGGACCATATTACAAAAAGGTGATATCCATGATTCCATGTAATACCTGTTACAGTCACTTCCTCCTTATAACAATAACACTCACTCAAAGCAATACAATAGGACTTCCTCAAAAAACATGGTGAAATACCAAGGGCATGACACATGCTTATATTAAAGCAAATTATTTCATATCTAATTTCTGTGTCCAGTAGTTGTACAGATATAATCCCAACAGTGAAGGTATTTGCTACTAGAATGAACATATACTGTTTTGTATTGTAGGGTAATACTCTGCTTCTTCATTTGTATACCAAGAAGTTATTGTACCAAACAGATTTTTCAGACAGCAGGGTATAGCATCCTCGTTATACCAGGTTTCCACAGTTACTGCACCATCAATATTATTTCTATGAAAAAGGCCTCAACTAACTTGATTTTTACTATTAATACTCCTTATGCTACATAGCGAAAATTTTACAGTGGACTTCTCAAAGATCTATTAAATTAACTTCTAAAAAGGCCTAGTGAATGCAAGGAATTTTGCTTCTAATACTTGATTTCGAATATAACTATAATGAAGCCATTACCTTGCAAATTGCATGTAACATCCAACCATATATTTGCATATGGCTACCTGAAGATTTCTCATGTACAACATTTATGTCCCTTGAGCAAACTATTAATCTCACATACCACCTTTTTTAACCCTCTGCATCCTGCATTTAACAAAGATATCTTCCTAAACAAAACAGTTTACTTTACCAGAATGACATAGTAGCATTCTATCCCCTCTGCCCTCTCCTCCCAATCTTCCAAAATCTGATTTCTCAGCTGGCTCTGTATGTTCTACTTCATCAATAGACTGTGATGGACTCACAAGTGTATCTAATTCTGAAGGGTTGCAGCAGGCTCTGCATACAAGAATCTCCTGTCTGTGGAATTTTTATCCCCACTTCCCTCTGTATCTAAAAGAATAATTTATTTAGGGTCTTTAGCAGTTGCTCACCTTAGGAGTCATAGGACCAGTATCTTTAATCCAAAGGGGACAAGACCTGTATTCCAGACTGTTTCTTCTATCAAAGTAAGAATCTGCAAACCAGTTCTAATTTAAATCTAATTTACTCCTTCTTAAATTGATTTATGCAAGTTCTTATTTTCTAGATACAGGCCCTTCAGAGTCTGCTGCCTTTCATTTCCAAAGCAAAAATAAAGATAACATATGGCCTTAATAATGCATTATATTGCTTTGCCATAACCAATGACTTCAGAAAAATTTCTAATCTTATTTTGTTTGATTCACACAGTCAGTTCTTTGCTTTTATCTTGGGGTAATCATCTTTCCCAAGAGTGTTTTTTCTATTGCCAATTATATTTCCTTGCAGATTGTATGGTATTCACTTTTTCTTTGTTTCTTTCTTTTTGGCTGAATTTCTTATCTTGGCAGAGTATTCTCCAGATGTAAAGAGTCTTTATAAAGGTTCCATCTCTTCTGACCGATCTGGAATTTCAGATAACAATTCAGAAATCATTCTTCATTGAATTTATGGACTATTTTTCTAGACTGTAGTATAGATTTTCTGCATCAAATGATTTTTGTTGCAGGAGAAGATGAATGCTACCTGGAAACCTTCTCTTCTTTTCTCATCTCAGACTTCAGCTATAGAGTTTCTCGGGTTGTTTTAAGGTTCATGTTATATATTATTCTCTTGTTCCCCTCATCAAGTTATACAAGAGATTGATTATAAAAAACAGTCACTTGGGCACAAAGCTTGCATCCTCTGGATTTCTACATACCAGTCTTGGGTGATAAATACTTCAGAAATTGCATTGTTGGAGACTATAGAGAGTCATATCCAGTTCCACTCTTTTTTTCATCCTCCAAATCAATGTGTAAATTCAGACTCTTCTGATTTAGCTTGAGGAAATAGTTTCTATAAAAGTTAAAGTGCTAGGCCTATGACTTTCTTCATACAGACAAAAGTACATAAATATTAAAGACAAGAAGGCACAAGGTTTGTTATCTCTATGCAGACAGGCTGTAACTGCTTGGAAGGTAGTCCTTCAGCATTTCATAACCCTTCAAGTGTCTTACTTTCTGTCAGATCAAAATCTAGTGGCAGTCAAGCTTAGCAGGTCCATCACATACCCTCAGTATTGCATACTATATGAGGGGATCTTCCAGGAATTGATCCATTTGTGTGAAGCACATCTGGGAGATCAGTTTGCTTCCTTCAAAACAGAAAATATAACACATGCTTTTTCATTAACTGGGTATGGGAATGTTCCTTTTTTAAATTTATACCCTTCCCACATTACGTAATTTTGAAAACCTACTCAAGAAGTTATAGTGATCCGCTTTTGGCCTAGACAATATTGATTTTCCCTTTTTTATGGAATGGACAGAGGACAGTTACCACAAGCTTCCTCACAATCTGAATCTATCCACACAGTACAGGTGTAGTTTGATACACCCCATTCTAACACAGATTCAACTATCTGACAGGTTGACTTAATTCTAAGGCCTTTTAGACACCTATTTTCAAAGGTTGTGTAGCTGGTACTAAAGGAGGCAATACATTCTGCTGCTAGGAAATCCTTATTGGCTTGTGGAAAATACTTTGTAGTCAATGCCTAGCCAATAACAAGGGAGTCATCAGGCATTTTGTACCTCTGGATCTAAAATATTTGTATGAGGTTTTAGCCTTTGCCCATTTGCAGTAATTTCCAGTGCACATCTAGCGGTCATGTTAGTGTGTCTGCCCAGGGGTTTGCCCTTTTCTTCTGTGTTTTTTGTAAATCATTTAACTTTGTGTTGGAAATGTTATCTACATCCTCATTGGAATCTGCACATTAGCATACTTAAGGTTCATTACATCTAAAACTATTCTGCTCTTTGCTCTGACATATGCAAGAGAACTATCTGAGCTGCAAGCTTTTGTGGTGGGCAAACCCTATCTGTCTTTCTTATGAATAGGATATTATTAAGAAAAAAAGAACACTAATTCATGTCCAAGGTTATCACTAAGTTAACCTTAATTAGGTCATCGATTTCCCTGTTCTGTCCTGACTGTTAAAACCAGGGAGCAAGGTTTATACATACTCTGAATGTGCTGTATATCTTAGGTACTATCTTGTGTATACTAAGCCTGTAGAAATATTGATCAGCTATTTATTTCTTATTTTGCGACTTAAAACAAACAACACATGCCATGAAAGATTATTTCTAGTTGGTTGTTCTAGGCTATGTCCAATCAATTCCAGGCAGTATTAGGGCACAGTCATCTAGGGCTTTGTCTTCTTTGATGATATATTGGAAGGGGTGAACTCTCGAAGTACTCTGGCGCACCTATGTTGCCCTTTGTCCATACCTTTATAAGGCATTTCAGACTGGATTTTTTTTTTGCTAGATCTAAGACTGACTTTGCGAGGACCAGTCTCAAAGGGCTCCTGGATTATTATCCTCATTCCTCCAATGTTAATAAACAACCCATACAGCCTAATGGGTACTGCAGCAGTGAAAATGATGACCCTAGTACACAACTTAACTGCAACTTACACATTACCCCATTCATTGAGACAGAGTACACAGAGTACAGCTGTTTAAGTTGCACCTGCTCATTAGAGTAGATGTTCGAATTCCATGCTGGCGACACAGTCACACACACTCCACCACCACTTATTTATAGTTTTTTTTTTGGGCAGTTTTTGGTTTGTTTGTTTGTTTGTTTTGTTTGTTCTTTTTAGATGAGAGTGCAACTTCTTAACTGTTACGCAAGAAATTCCTGAAGATTTTCTGCTCTAACTGCTGATTTTCCCATCACACGGCTGAACAGTCAACAGCAGTCAGAGTGGAAGTGAGTGAGTGATGTTGCCATCGAATTTGGAAGCTGTCCAGTTGTTGTGGTTTGGGTCAAGACACAACCCATATAGCCTAAAGTCTACTGCAGTATTGAGGAATTTGAACATCTGCTGTTATGTGCAAGTGAAACACACGCAACTATACTGGCTCCAGAACATTACAGCAGTCAGCATGTATCATAATGCAGATGGCATAATAATTGCAACATCTACTGTCTACACCTGATTCTGAAACCCAGTATGTGTGCCATAGGGGAATAAAAGTCAACAAAATGTTATAGCAGTACACACCATTATATTCAGTCTGATATATGGTAGAGTCCCTTCATTTTCAATGGATGAATGGTTTATTGTATTTGCAGATATTGCAGAGTAGTGCAACAAAATGCAGCATCCTAATGATGAGCTGCAGCAAGTGGGGTTAGTACACCAAATTCTAGAAGAGGACCTGAAAATGAATTTTATTCCTAGATGACAGCCAGTATGGTGGTACTCCAAAATGTATTCAAGCCAGATCTCACACAGGAAAATGATAGATATGATGAAAGAACTGGTGTAGGCTGTGTGGGATGTGTGCACCCTGTATGTCCTCATGCAGTCTGTGGGGTAACTCAGTTTCAGTGGAAAGTAAGGTATTCAAAACCTTGCTAGATGACTTCTGGGACATTCCAGAAGAACAGGACTGATACTGTAAGAGAGCCCTACACAGCTGCTATCCATATTTCCGGATAGTTACCAGCAATCATGAGTACACCACTGAAGCAATAGACTGCCATGAAATAGTAATATGTCATTGCCATCTCCCATGTCAATGGTGCAATAGATTGCACCTATGTGCCAATAAAATCCCTAGCCTATTAAATGATGGACTATATTGGAACTAGAAGGAGCAGACGTAATGCAAAAATTAGGTAGTGTGTTTCGCAGATTGCATAATCAATAAGCTTATTGTTTGTGATCATGATGTCTCCATATGGAAAAAAGTGCCCTATGAGCAATTTTCATGGATAGTGACATCCCTGAAATATCTTGCTAGGTAAGTGTAATACTATGCCAATATGTAGGTGGGTTTTAGTACTGTTTGATGGTGCATTGTTAATATATATATATATATATATATATATATATATATATATATATAATATACCTATATATATATATATATATATATATATATATATATATATATATATATATATATATATACATACACACACCTATATATAGATATATATAGATATAGATATATATATATATATATATATATATATATATATATATATATATATATAGATAGATATATATACATATATATATATAGGGAGAAAGAGAGGTGACTATGGTTAACAAGTGGAGCAATGGCTCATGCCCCTATTCAGAGCCCTACCCATGGCTGCTGAGAATGAATTTAACAGAGCAAAGACAAGAACATGAAATACCATTGAGCTAGTGCTTCATATTCTAAAATCCGGATTCATTTGTCTATATAATGCAAGAGTGCATTGCACTATGTACCAGAAAATGTTGCATAGATGGCCCCTAAGTATGCCGTGTTGTACAGTATGATAACATCCAAGTACAGCTACCTGCCAGCCTTAGTTGTAGATGAATTACTTCAAGAACTCTAAGCATATCAAGAAGAACAAACATAGGTTTCAAACAATGGTCAGCAAGGCACATGTGCACTCAATGGTTAATAAAGATGTGTCTTTCCATGCATGAATGTGAACATATGAGTGGAGCAGTGATGCAGTGGTTAGCATTGTCATCTCACAGCAAGAGCTTTGCCTGTTCCATTCATGGCTGGGGTGCCTTCTGTGTGGAGTTTGTATGTCCACCCTGCATTCATGTGGGCTTTCTCTGTGTGCTCTTTTATCCTCCTACACTCCAAAGACATGAATCTGGGGCATTTCTCCCTTGGCCTCCACTGAAAATGGGCTCTGTCTCAGTCGGACCTTCCTGGTAAACAAATATTAAATAAATAAACAGTTGTATTACAAAATATACTGTAATGTACCACAAATATTATAGTAGCAGATGTGAAGGTTAAAAGCATGCTGTTATGTGTGAACTGAATGCTCAAGGGCATGCAGTGTGCTTCATATCATTAAGGTAATCACTGACTATGATATACTCCTTGTTATTGCAAATGCTGTGCCATTTACACATTATATATGCAATGAATGTGTGAATGTTGGTGTAAATATCTTTAGATATTACACTGTAAGGTATAACTTTCTGTGTCATCAGAAATGAAAATGAGCACAAACACACACAGTGTCCTTTGTTCTATATAGCTATCATCATTGTCACAGGTGGGAGTAAACACCAACACACACCTTGGTAACACTGGGATGAATAAACTAAAGCAGATGAGGTCACCCAGTCTGAAAGACAATGCCATGCCCTTGGTCACACCTGCAATATGAGGAGCCCTTAGCCCCATGTTGTTGTACTGGACCGCTGGTTGTGGCAGTTTGAATGTTGTGTGAATCTCTGGTAGTGCCTTTGTTTACAGTTGTTGAGATCCTTGTAGAGCTGATCTGCATATGGACATGGTGGCAAACAACAGTTGTATATAAGTTGCAGCAGATTTATCAATCATGACTGAGTGCCATAGGGAGATAAGCATGACCATATACCTCCCTACCCACAGATGGAATCGAGATGAGGCAAGTAAGGAAACTTATGATCTGTAACAGAATGCGGCACTGGTCTTGTGCAGTTGAAAAAAAAATATTCTACAGAGTGTGCAAAAGTAACCATAATGTCTCATTGTTGGTTATTGTTAGACATGACATCAGCATCTCTGTATTCATGGCATTCGTGCAACAAGCATATCTGTATGTAACATGATCACTTGCCCTTTTAACTGCATTGAGGTCCATGCCTTAATAGCATTGTGAGTGCTCATGTGTCTATAACAGTATGCATATGCCTTCAGAGATATGTCCATGTACCCCTGGTACATGGGCATGTGCAGTTCTATGGACATCAGATGCCTGATTTGACGCTATGTCACAGCCACTCTCTGATCCCCTTTGGGAGATGTGACAAAAGGTTTGCACATTCTCTATCACCTCATGCATCAATGTCAGTGTCACTTTCAGGTGTACTACCCTCTGGGCTGAAGCACAAACCCTAGTTAGGTGGACTGTCCGATGAAGTGCTGGAAGCAGGCAGCATAATGTTCTGTGTGTCCTTGGCCATGCACTTTCTCTCCAACATATCATACCCTGATAGAAAAGCAATTTGAGAATGCAAGAAGTAGAAGACCTGCAAATATGTTACTAGAAATACAATCATAAATACTAGATGTCTGCATAATATTACCTAAATATCAATAACTCACCCATGGCTGCCATATTGAATTATGACAACTAGAACAATAGGGTAGTGTACATACCTGCTGGTTGGGTGTACAATGTTACAGCATGTGAAGACCCTGTAGTAAAATGAGTCTACCTGAGAAGACCAAAAAGCCAAAACAGCGACAATGAGATAACTGACACCAGAAGCCCGACAAAGCAAATACCCGACAAGTGGAAATCCTGACACCAGAAACACCAACATGAGAAATGTGTGCTTGCTTTCGAGTGTGACTGTATAAGTGTGCGATAGTGATGGAGTTTAGGGTTAGGGTGCAAGAAAGGTAAGTGTGCAAAAGTGACGGACTTTAGGGTTAGAGTGCATGTAAGGAAAGTGTGCGATAATGACGGACCTTAGGGTTAGGGTTTCGGTTAAGGTTATTGCATAGATAGTTGTGTAGATAAGGTTTAGTGTAGGTTTATGAGGTTTTTGGTGTGCTTGTGTTGTGTGTGTATATTTTGGAACAGCAAATTGTTTTTGTTTTGTTAACTGTCAGGATTGTGCTTTGCTGGGCATGTCAACATTCGTGTTTTTGTACTTTCATTCTTGTGGTGTCGGTGATCTCGTTGTCGGCCTTTTGAGCTTTCGGTCTTACCAGATAGACCCAATAAAATACATATTAACAGCAAAATGTTGCATATAAAATCCTTAAAGGCAAAACAACCACAAAAAAAGTATCCGGTCTGTTATCATCTTGTGATGCTAACTACTGCAGCTGTAATACATAATGTGCACATTGAATATTATCAGTGTTTAGATATTGTAGATGGGTAGCTGGGCAGAATGGCATGCATCTGTAATCCCAGTTTCCTGAGATGTGGAGGTTGATGGATTAAATGGGCCTTAAGTTGGAGTTGGCGAACAGATTGCAACACCCTACCCAAAAGAACAGGAATGAGCACATCCTTGCAGCCTAGAAACCAAAATGGTTCATACAGATATCGTACCTCTGTTCTGGGGACACAAATCTCATTACCTCCTATGGGATCCTTTGATGTATGAGTGATTTAGGGATGCAAGAAACTTTTCTGTATCACATGGGGCAGGCTATGATCTTCCACCCTAGTGGCATCCCAGCTACATCTATTCAGATAAACATGTGAGTCAGCATGTTAGATCATATTGGTGCACTAGTGACAACAGGCCCTTGTGAATCTATTATGAACTCCAGCAGCATTCACAGTGCATGATACAGTCTCCCATGTGCAGTTCCCAAAAATCACATCACCCCCCCCCTACAAATGAAGGTACATCTATGCTCTTGGAGAGCACCAATGAGTGCCTCATTTTCATATGCACCAATGCCATCATTTTACTGCATTTGAAAATGAGTGCCTCATTTTCATATGCACTAAAATTATGACATTGGTGATGTATATGTGTGCAATGCCTTTCAGTACTACTTGTGCTATATATAAACATTGGGTCAATAAAGTGAACAGAAACATAATTACTCATGTTATGTCAGAGCATATACCAATTTTGGGTGAAATCCTCTGTAGCTGGTATCTTATGCACTTAAAAAAATCATGTAAAACATCTATTCATTCAAACTGACTGCAATGGAAAGAATAAGTATTATTTTGCTGAACATATAAATGCAGCCATTAATGTATGTAACACCGTCACACAAAGTCATGTCATGTTAGCAAAGCACATGTGCAATGACAATGCAGTACATACTAAGTAGGTACCTCATTTCTTCTGCATTAAAACACACCTAAAATCAAATTACATAGTACAACTAAAGTATATGTATAATTGTGGGCAACCATAGACATGAAACATGCCAACAACAGCTATTACAGATATAAAAAGACAATTTAGACATAATGTTGCTCTACATGTACACATCCGCATGCATCATCACCTCTGTAAAAGGGAAACCTAATTTGCAATTGGAAAACACTAGAGCATTGCCAATGAGGGAAACATATAAAACATCCCTACAGTACTGGTATAACATGAATTTGCAAGTCCATACAGTATGCATTGCTATGGACAGTTAGTGGATATCACTAAAACCACCATTTGACATGAAGAGTACAAACAAGTGCATGTAGTAGCTGGAGCAACATTAAATAAACTTTTTATATGTGTACAGACAATAATTAATTACATCTAGAATGAAACTGCAATAATCATTCTCTGCAGTAGTTGCAATTCAGTCAGTCAGAGAAGATCGTGGAGGCACCTCACGCATTTTGTTTAACTATTTTTTTATACCAAGCATTATTAATAAGTCTCATTATTCTGAAATGTTATGGAATCATGTTGGTGTGCATCAGAGTAAGATATTTGGTGGGAAACAAAGGAAATCAGAGTGTGTGCATGAGCATTAAAGATAGCTTACTGTGTGAATGCACATGTTGTGGGCATGTGACATTTACCTAATGGATATGCCCACCTATGAGGAGGCAACATTTACAATCTGTTTTAATTCATGCTTTGAGAACATTAGAGTTTGGGTGGGATTTTGAAAGGTCTTATTCAAAACTACTCTGAAGTCTTCATTGCAGTTAATGGGACAATATTGCAAACTGTATTTATTTGTAGTAAATAAATACAAATAGTAATACCGACAAAGCAGATTAAACCCAATGAACACTGCATTGCATGTTGGTTTTGCTTATATTATGGTTATATGTACACATGCACAAGTGGGGATTCCAAAAATCAATGCACAATTGTATTGCAATGCTTTTGGAATAATTAAAGGGCCAATGTAATTAGCAGTGCTCCTATGTGATATGCACATGGATTACAACATTGACAAGACACATTTTCAAGATTTTTATTCATTGCATTAATGTCCAGTATTTGTTTTGCTTATATTATGGCTATATGTAAAAATGGATACACACACACACACACACACACACACACACACACACACACACACACACACACACACCCACACACACCCACACACACACACACACACACACACACACACACACACACACACACACACACACACACACACACCCACACACACACACACACAGTCTATGTCAATATCAAAATGATCCATTTTTCTACCCAACCACATGGATATCCCATTACTTATATGGACAGTTGCAGATGACAAACACCTTTCAATGTTAAAAGCATAACATACACAAAGGTAAAACCAACACACGTCTGTGAAAAAAATATGCATTACTACCCACAAGAGGTGTCAACACCCTGTGCAAAATGGAAGTTTTGCCATCTATCAAACAGCTTCTAAAGGAAGCCTCACAAATGTAGACAGCATCACAATATACAAGTTGTATTTTTCATGCAAAAGTGTTTCTCAGTATCAACACATAGCAGGAGCACAATAGCCATGTACTTAGCAGAGAGCTAAAATGTTATACAGCCCAGCATATGTGATATAACAGATAAATGGACATACCTTGCTATCAGAAAACTACACTTCCTGCCTTTGTACAGGTAATAATCACATCTACGTGAATTTCTCAGAATACTGCAGGTATGTGTGACATATCAGCACCATATTAATTCTTCAATGCCACGCAGCTCTAATGAGTTTCATTAGCATGCAATGCTTTAGAATTTTATTTTCTGAAAAATTCTTTGTCAGGGACCAATAGCACACAGTGTCGATATTCATAAACACTTGCTGACAAAGTAGTTTGTGCCAAAGCTTGCAAGTCTTGAAAATCACACTGACTATTGTATGGTATATTGTTCTTTAAGTTGGTTAGGACATGCTGTGTGGTGCATGCATTATGATTTATACAAAGCCAGTTTTTCTCTACCTTATTTTACTATAACTGCTCTATAGTTATTCTTTGTGGCTTGCCATTTAGCTTGGGTTCTGCTTGAACAGGATCTGTTGGACAAGTGTACCTTCTTGTATAACAAGTGTCACACAAATAAATAAATTTGACTCTAATAATTTGGTTGAAGGACTCTTGCTAATGTAATAGGCATATTAACGATTATATTTTGACATGAAAAGCTATAACTCATATGTTTTAAGTGCTATAAAAACAGAATTGTAAGGTAAGAAAGCACATAAAGGTAACATTTTATTCCATAGATTTCATTTTTTTCTTTCTTTTTTTTTAGATTCAGGTTTCTCTTTCTTGTATCAGCCCCTGAGCACTGTCAGGGTAAGTGACTTGCTCAGAATCATACAGCCAGTAAAAAGAGAACTGAAATGATATAATGGCAGGGTTCAGAACAAAGCTTATTATCAGTCCATAGTATTAGTCCTGTGCAATAAGCTGTCTCTGAGATTCAGAAATAGTGCTTGCATTGCAGAAGCTGATTTTGCATAAAGAGAAGTGGCATACAATGTAGTGGCTTAATGCACAACTGGTGGTATAATGAGGTGAACATGAGCAAACGTTTAAAATGAGAGCTGTCGTGAATCCAAATGAAATTAAATAGAATGGCAGAGTGATTTAAAAATGTATGTAATCTGTGTAGAGTGACATTACCGCCACAGGTATTAACTGAAGTAAAATCTTGGAGTAGAGGGAGACAGACCACACAATTATGTATGTGGAAACCACTGGCCTAGCATATTTGAGTATGCAAGAATATGTTAGCATTACTGTTAGACAAGCTGTTGCATGTCTTTATTCTCGATAATGTTGGGTCAGCCATCCAAACAAAACATATCATGTCTGGCTTGACAGAGAAACTAGGAAATCATTACTAAGTTGGCAGAGCCATCATGCAGGAGCTGGACAAAATGTGACACCTTCATATGCATGCCAGGTGGATCTGTGGAATACCTATCCTTGTGGACATAAAGGTATGAGTTGCTTTGAGAACATTAGCTACTGGGACCTTTCAGTGACCAACGGGAGACACGGTGGGTATATCCTAGGCATCTGCATCAATAGTACTTCACCAGTTCCAATATTCTTCCCCTTTTACAGCACGTGGAAGAGCATATATAGCTTCCACATATGACAGAGGAGATATGTGACACCATGTGGACTGCTTATATCATAGACTGCACCAACATTGCAATATAGTCCCCCCTGAGAACAGGGATGCATATACATCAGATGTAAGAGGTTCTTCTCCATCAATTGTCAGGTGATCTAAATAGATCAGGTAACATTTTACAATGTTTTTGCAGGGCAATGAGGCAGTGCCCATAATTCCCTCATATGGCTCAGATACAACTTAACATCAGTAGTTTAGTCAGGGTGATGTTCCACATGTGCATCTTTCTGGTGATACAAGATATGTACTGGAGGTATGGCTAATCACTCCAATTAGAAACTCCCAGACCATGGCATAATATTATTACAACACAATTCTGTCACAGACATAGGTCATTACTGAATGCATATTTAGCCTATTAAAGGTGCATTTCCACTGTCTGGATGTATCTGTAGTGCACTATAATATGACTTTGCAACATGTGGTAAAATCATTGCAGTCATCCTGATTTGCAAACAAGTACAGCAGGGTGGACAAATTCAGGAAGAGGAGGAAGTCCCAGACTCAGCAGTGGATGAGGTGCCTCATGAGGAGTGTATAGAGGAGCCTGCTGCAGGGGAGGAGCCTGTGAAGGGGTCTTTGGAGGAGCTGGCTTCAGGGTATGTTTTGCTGGATGATGATGGGGGCAGTATGTAGTACTGGCTGAGAGGCAGCATCCAGGTAATAACTATGGACCAGATTAAAGCAATACATATAAAATTAAAAGTGATGCATATAAACATAGGCTATCCAAGTAACATAATATAATACATAGGTTGGGGGTGTGTTTATGGTAAGTTTCAACAATAAGCAGTGTGTATGTATATACATATATATATATATATATATATATATATATATATATATATAAATATATATATATATATATATTTATATATATGTGTGTGTGTGTGTGTGTGTGTGTGTTTGTGTGTGTGTGAGACTGTATGTGTGAAGCATGACTAGGAGATGAGTGAGACCTGGCTAGACTGGCCACAGACAGGGTGGTGTTTCCACTATTGTGCAAGTATGTATGTAGTGGCGAGCTGTGATGATGGATGTGTGTGTGTGTGTGTGTGTGTGTGTGTGTGTGTGTGTGTGTGTGTGTGTGTGTGTGTGTGTGTGTGTCCGCATGCCTGCGTGCATGTGTGTATGTGATTGTGCATCTATGTGCTTGCTGGGCACACAGCTTCAACAGTTGATGCTATAGTATGCTGTAATATGAGGGACAGGTCCAAGACAACCATGGGAAGCTTACGCACTGCTCTGGTTGTCCCTACTCACAAGAGGATTCCCGAGAAGGTAAAAGGCATGATCCACACCATGCTGACATGAAGCAGGACTCTGTGAGTGCAAACGACAGCTTATGGTTTGGGTGGACTCTGCACAAGCAGCTTGTCTGCATCCACTTCAGTCTGTAGTGTCCTCTACACTAGATATTTTTGTGGAGGTGGTATCTCTACAGGTTCTAGACCATGCCCTTCCACTTCCACAGCAGGCTTCCTCACTGGAGGAAGAGGTGAGGTGACTGGCCATGGAAAGTTTGTAAGCTGTGGTGAGTAGCTGCACAGGGTCCCCAAATGTTTGACAACTCCATACACTACAATTCCATGATATTGCACATGTGGCCAGTGCAGTCCATGAAATCATGTAGACAATGTACTATACCAACCAGCTCAGCTATGCCTGTGTCGGTGCCACTTGACCATGTATTATGGCCCTGCACCAATGCAGGGTAATGAACATGGATGTACTCATCTTGGGAGGGTGAGATTATCTGTGATGTGCCCAGCCAATGACATTCCATCCCCTGATGTCATCTTCATGCTGTAGGGCACATGTGACAACCATGAAATTAAATTCTGAAATCCTATTCTAAAGGCCAGGCCAGTGGCAAACCTGGCAATGTGATTGTAACAGGTTGACACAAGAAAAATACTACCTGGTGATGTAAATATCAGTAGTTTGGGCATAAACTCTAACTCCCCTACATGTATGGTGAACGTATGTGGTTTCCTACAATTAATTAATAGCCCCACACACATTATAGCAAAAGGTCAAATTCCCTATTAGACTGGATCCTAGTATCAGACCCTAGCAAATACACCACCTCAGTTACAATGTTGGACTGTCTCAGTGATCATCTGCCAATGTATAAAAATAAGACATCTCATACACCCACTTAAACAGCATATTTATAAAACAACATGCAGCCCTGCCAAGTTTAACCCAGAAATGTTCATTACTAACCTATCATCTATTAAGTGGAACTTCCAGAAAATCCACCCCTTAGACAATGCTGTAAATGAATTTAGTACACTTTTCTGAATATCCTAAATAGCTTTGCACCCCATGGAAGGAAGACCCTTAAAACAAATAATGCAATTTGGCTATCCAAAAGAGTAGAATGCTAATGCAGTACAAAGAAAAAACATGGAGGGAATGGCAAAAATATAAAACACCCCAATATCTTGAAAACTTTAGAATAGTTTGTATTCACACTAAAAAGCATATTAATGAAGACAAAGAACTATGCTATAACAACCTTCAGAATAACAATAAATACAACTCTAAAAAATTCTGGACAGCCATTAAAGAAATTGTGCATCCCAGCCACCTAACCCGCACTCCCAATAACTCATCACTTGGAACTGCAAAAACAATCCATCTCTTATTTCATAAATAGCATAGAATCTATAACCTAGGATTTCCCAACATCTAATCCTAACTCTGCCCAGTAGCCATGTATCACCACATCCACTTTCACCTTCAGATCTTTCTCCACATCCTATTAAAAAACTACTCTTAAACAAATTCAAACCATGCTCATTTCAGCTGATGACCTTCCAAGCAAATACTTTAAAATACCAGCAGATAGTATTGTCCATCCTGTCTCAATCCTTATAAATAGGTCAGTCCAGGAATCCCAAATTCCCTCTCTCCAGAAAAAGTCACAGATTATCCCTCTACACAAAGGAGGAAATTAAACAGGCATTACTAACTTTGGACCTATAATAGTCTTAGCTCCAGTGTTCAAAATGCTTGAAAAATGTATTCAAAAATAATTGCTAAACTATCTCCTGAAGGAAGAACTCCTATCCTCTATACAACATGGCTTCTATCTTTCCCATATTACTAACACTGCAAACCTATATAGCAACAGTCAATAAAGCTAGAGATAATGGCAAACTAGTCTCCTCCTTATTTCTAGATTTGTCTAAAGCTTTCAACATAGTTTGTCACAGAAAACTTAAAATTCCCTTATTAGGTCTCCCTCAGCCCACCCTTCTATGTTTATGAAGCTACATATCCAATAGGTATCAGTCAGAAAAATGGCACTCCACCCTCTATCCATACCTCCCAATCACCACCGGTGTACCACAAAGCTCTATCCTTGGTCCCCTACACTTAACATTGTCAACAACACCCTCCACACATCACACAGCAGGCCTCACTAATACAGTATACAGATGACTCAATACTCGTTTGCACATCTGACAATATGGCACACCTCCAAAAAATTACTCAGAAAGGTTTAACAGCAACTAAAACATGACTTTGTAACTCACAGCTCATGTTCAACCCTAAAAAAACAAACTACTGCTTTTTTTCACAGAATCCCTCTTGAATGAAAAAAAACAAAAATTAAAGCCCTCTCTCTTGATAATATGACCATTGAAGTCACTTCTCATAGCAAGTTGTTAAGATGATAGTGGATGATAATTTAAAGTCAACCTGCAAATACAAAGTTGCATAAGAAAAACTCATAAAAAACTATGGATGCTTTATAGAGTCAAAAACATTTTCACCAACACAACTAAAGCTACACTTGCTGCTACTTATCTCTTTCCCATAGTTCTTTATGGCGGCCCTATCCTTACTAATCTTCAGGCATCACAAAAATCAAAAGTTAAACAACGCTGTAACAAAGTTGTTAAATTTGCATCAAATATACCCCTTTCAGAATCCACCACTGTATAGCACTAAAAAGACTAAATTGGATAGAACTCCCCCATCAATTAACATATGCACAATTTCTTACCACCTATAACATTATCCAGAATCCATCTGCTTGTCCAGTACTAAATAACATTCTACACAACTGTGTTCCTAGTTGGTCATTATGATCCAATGACCAAAAACTCCTGTCTGTCCACATACCTCTGAAATCTGTTAGGCATTATCTGTACTCATACCATGTTGCTAAGGCCAATAACTCCTTATGTCTATCTTCAGATCAATACCCTCCCATCCTTCAAAACCATTCTGAATGACTTCCTAGCCACACCTGGCCATGTTCTTTCTCAACACCAGGAAAAAATATATCCCTAAATGTGACTAAATACCTTTTCATGCCTTACATCTCCTTACTCTCTCTTCTTTACTCACTTCCATACTTCTGTCAGTTTCTCTCCCCTGGCTTTCTCTCTAAATATACCATAAGCCTGCTTTTCTCTCATTTTGTATTGCAATTCCAGTATGCATTATATTAACTTACCTTTAATTTCTCTATAAACTTGCTACAATTTCTCTAATTATTAAATCAATATAATATAACTCGTATCTATCCTTAACCAAAGTTTTCATATTATGTCTAATCTGGTATAATTATTTAAACAGCATTTGTTTTTGTATTATTTTAAAGCCTGTAAAATTACTGTTCTTAAAAGGGTTTTGTAATACTTTGGAGCTTTTCTCCCTGGACCTCTGCTGAAAATGGTCACTTACCCAGTTGGAATTTCACACTAATCAAATATCAGTAAATAAATAAATAATAGTAAGTGTACAGCTACAGATGGCACTCCTCCCTGGGCAGATGTGTCTGTATCTTCCTGTACAAGGGCGCCATCCTAGTTATGAGGAGTGAGTTATACAGGCACAGATTCAGTGCACGTAGAATTGATTGGGAATGCAACTGTCACATTACCTCCTAAGTCTAGTATTGGCACCATGACCACACATGGTGCCTAGGTGTGGCTGCCTTAATCTTCAGAACCAGCAAATTCTACACCATCAGTGAGCTGTTTATCTATGATGGATGCTGACAACATAACATTTGTGAAAACAGCAAGAAATTATTAAAACTAATAAAGAATGCTTCACTAGCAAGCATAAATCAAAGTGGTGCACTCACAGGACCTTCCACCATATTCCCAGTCTAATGGCAAGTACATGTTATACATCTCTTACATACTACTATAGAGATGACATATTCTCCCCAATATAACACAGGCAGTATTATAACAGTTTATGCTGTAGTATCACTCAGTAAAACACCACCAAGCACTGTCATAAAATAGGCACTAGACTAAGCACTCATTCATTGGGCTACAGGTGTGACACTGTAACAACAGAGGATAGCCAGAATGTATGTAGAAGGCACCCTACAGCCTACTACACACTCCATGTACCCTGTCTTGTCAGCAGAACCTCAGCCAGGGAAATAATCCCCACCACAATGACAGCATTGCTATCCCTTGAACTAGCAATGCAAACAAATCATAGAGTTCTACATAATCAAGTAAATAAGGAAGCAAAAATATTACAAAAACAATACAAATAACTACAAATACATATAAATAGTACAAAGACAAGCAAAATACCATTCTTCATTTACTTACCCTTCACAAATACCTGCTGCTACTAGAAATTTTTGAAAAAAGTAACAACCATGATGTTGTAGTTGTGTGCAGCAATCTACCATAGCCAATAAGGCCAATGGCTCACACAGGTGCTTATACTGTGCAATGTCACTGCTTCTGGAAAAGTTGTTATGCTAATGAGGCTCACTTTAATGAATGTTCCTGATACATACATTTATCTCATTGCATAATTTAACAGAAACCAAACTGTAAGAGGCTTGATCTGCTAGAGGAACTCAAATCACCTGCAAAGTCCATTGAGCAGGTGTGAGCTGGCAGTGACCTGTGAGGAGGTATTTGGCAATATATTGCACTTCTGCAGTCACTAGAGATACTGAAGAGCAAAACTGCACCATGAAGCTTGCCCCCAGTTTCCATGGCATTGTTGACCCCCTATTTCAGTTATGCTATACCACCTATCTCGACATTAAGTAATACTGGAACTGAATCTGGTCAAGCTAACTAGCTGATTGATGTTGCATGTCACAGATCAATACTAAATCTGTGTGTGACCATGAGAGGGTTACCATAGTTCTCTGGTATATGACCTGCTGGATGGCAGAGGGTAGCAAGGGCATTAATGTTGGCAGACCTCACAGGTGGTCCCCTAAGTAAAGTAAAACCATTCTTTTCCTGCTTCATAGTGACTGAGGACACCTATGAGGATCATCTGTATAAAGTCGATGTCTGACACAGTCTTTCCAGGGTGAGGTGTAATGTCACTGCCATAACCCACTCTGCTGAGCAGTACCAGAACCACTGTAGAGATCTGCAGAAGCACTAGCTTGAACTTGTCCATCAGGGGGAAGAAGAGGTCAGAACAAGAGCTCTTGAGTATGAATGTGTTATCAGTGCCCTGTTATTTGGCTTCTATTTATTTCTTATTTTAGTGGACATTTGATTAACAACTGCTACATTTCTTTTTGTTGTTTGGTAATTCAATTGGAAATACCTGAAAACTCCTTCCAGATCCAGAGAAAAATGGAGTGGATCTCCAGGTGAAGGGGTGAGTCTTACTTTCTTTCTTAACAATGTATGTAGCACTCTGCAATATTACCGCCACCTAGTTGTGAGCATACCTCTCAACTGTACAGATTTTTGAAGACTGTCCAGATTTTTACCTCAAATATTTGGAATGTTTGTCATAAAATATGTGGTTTTCTAACAAATCACGGAGGACTAGTCACAAAATAATGACCAAATAATGACATATATTTGAGTTTTAGACATAATATCCTTTGGAAAATGTATATGAACACAAATCTTGTATGCTGGCAGCTTTCTAAGTTTATAAGAGCAATATTTAAAATCTGCCCTTATTTTTGGTCCTTTGACACCCCCCCCCCATTAATTTAGACTTTGTCCAAATTTCTTATGTTAAGAGATATGGTGACCACTGAGTGTGTATAATTATCTGCACAAGTGTTTTATTACATTTTTAAAGTTGTGCATCTTTTCTATTACCATGAAAATATTTGTTATAATATCAGGGATGTTATGTAGTACTTGATTATAGTATTTAGGCTTAGGACTGACAGACACCAAATGTTGCTAAAATAATAACCAAATCATTCTGTCTCTTTCCTTATACAGTAGGCCAGACCTTGTAAATATATACACAATGCTTTGCACATCCACATGCAGACCAAAAATGCTCATAGATGACATGGAGATTTTTTTTTTGTTACTGAGATGTATACCTTTGCCCTCTGCAGTGCATCTCTTGGGGGCTATCAGGCAGTGTGGCTGTTACATCTCTGAGCATACTGCTCAGCTCAGGTTGTATACTTTGCAAGTGGGGAATTGTCGATATGGGGATGTGCACATGTTAGAGTGAGTACCCAGATTGGCTAATGTGAGTTATGGTTTGGGGGACATATTGTATGTATGGGAGATGTTTGAGTCTGAGACCTCTGCAGGGTGAATGGTGGCAGCCCACAGACAATATGTTCCCCATGCTTCATTCTGGTGTATATTATTGTTGGTTGCACTTTCTCCTAATGTACAACTGTTTCTCAAGCCACACCCATGCTATGTTGGCTGCTGCATAACAATGTAACATCTTAGCCATTATGCCAACCCATGAACCCACCCACCACAGTTAATAGTATGGATGTCAGATGAGGTCCACAGGGTCATTGTTCCACACCCATCAGCCATAATCTGCATCACCCATTAGTCCCATGCCATCACTCTAACCTCCAGACTGTCACACCCAATCCAGGCAGTGCAGTCAGTGACACTACACACACATGCCAACGCATCTGCTTCTGCAGTAGAATATTATGTCGCAATCTGAGAGGTCAGATGTCACATAACTAATACTGACATCATGCTTTTTGTTTTTCTCTCTTTCCCTGTCTGTCACTATTTTTATTTGTTATTGCTTAGTTGATGTGTGTTATCTAATTTATTTATGTTACCTTTTTTTAGGGGTGCAGCACAGCTTCCCACACTGCCATCAGATCAGGCCTTCTCCTGCTACCACTTAAACTGACTCCAGGCCTCTCTTCCCCATCAGATATGGGTAGAGGTAGACTACTGGAGTCAACAGAGGCCTCTGACATCAGTCACTGGAGGGCATTACTATTATTCCCTTCAGTGACACTGATATGGGTCTTCTGTTTGACATGCGGTGAGCATTAGCAGAAGTGATAAGGGAGTTGGTGGACTGGAGGTTAAAGTCAATCTTAATCACATTAATGGGTCCTCACACAGACACAAGAGTCTTTCCACTACCAGGCATTGTCTTTACCACTTCAGGTGGGGTCCAATGGAGAGGACATTCTGAGTGGTGAATGACCTCCCCTGGTTGTGGTCAATGCAGTGTAGAAAAAGGAGGTTTATATGCACACTAGTCCCTATCATGGCACTGGCCTTCTTTATGTGTCATCTTTCTTCCCTGCATATTGTCAAATCTTCTCTCTTACTAATGTGCTTCTTATGCCCTGTATGTCTTTAATTCCACTGTCAAAACCCAACCCTTTCTGTCAGCACTTTAAATGTGGGTCTCTGTCTGTATTTACAGTTTTTGTGTGCCATTATTTCTAACATTCTACTTTATTTCTATCCCCTGCCTTACCCTTACATTCCTCCGCTTTCTTTATCAAAAAAGTGTGACCCTTTAACAAAAAAAAAAATTATAGCTTTCCTCTCCCCTATAAAAGTCTTTTGTGTCCTGTTTCCTTGAGTGTGCTTACTCGCTTGTTCTATCTTTATTGCTGGAAGCTATTAAGTATGGATTCCAGCTGTTTACCATGCATCGCTGTATAGCGTATGCACATGCACTTAGGTGGCAACCATTTGAAATGTTGGGACCTACTAGACTGAGTCCCAAAACACTGTGACTGAATGGCTGAAAAGCAGACTTACATAGACTAAGTCCATGATAGTTATATTCCCTTTTCTCCAAAGTATGGGAATTGTTACACATATATAAATGTATATATATATATATATATATATATATATATATATATATATATATATATGTATATATAAAAATATATATATGGGTCTATGTTTCTTGAGCGAAATTTCAATATCTCGAACATAAAACATCAAGACCCATTAAAGCAAAAGTGCACTACATCGCAAGTGCACTTTTGCAAAAGCCGGTTCTCTGAACCAGAAAAAACAACAAAAGAAATACTTTAAACGGTATTTTGCAGGAGGACAAGCCCCCATGCACCCCCAAGCCCCTCTCACCCCCCAATTGAATATACTAACTCCAAGAACACACTACAGTGGGGAAAAGGATATATTTCCTTATCCCTGCTGTAATGTGCTTCGGAGAACTGACTTTAGAGAAAGTGCACTTTCGCTTAAATGGGTTCATTCTTCTGGTTGTTTAGATAGTGCGTTTTTGACAATCAGAAGTAGACCCATATATGTATATATATATATATATATATATATATATATATATATATATATATATATATATATATATATATATATATATATATATATATATATATATATATATATATATATATATATACATATATATATATACACACACACACACACACACACACACACACACACACACACACACACACACACACACACACACATATATATTTATATATATATATATATATATATATATATATATATATGTATATGGGTCTACTTCATATAAATGAAATCTCACTTTCCCGGCTTTCATAACATCGAGATAAGAACACCGACTGCTTGGATCACCAATGTTTAACTAAAGGTAAGTAACCCATTGGCCAGCCTGACAAACAGACCGAAACAATCACAAAGAAAACACACTACCGTGGGGGGGCTTTGCCCCCCCACCCTCCTAACTAAATATACTAACTCCAAGATTGCACTACCATGGAGATTTGAGGCAAAGGTTAGCATGCTGGCCAAGCAGTTACTTACTTACCTTTAGTTACATGTTGGTCTTCCAAGTGGTTGGTGTTGTGGACTTTTGGTGTTCCTGGCTCGATATTATGAAAGTTCGGTAAGTGGGATTTTGTATATATGAAGGGAACCCATATATATATATATATATATATATATATATATATATATATATATATATATATATGTTTGAGGAGGCATTGTCTCCCCCCAGAGGGAGGCAAACGATGTTTGAAGGAGAAGAATGATCTTTAAGATTGTCTCTTTTCATGGGTTTTCAGTATTTTTTTTGGGGTGGTGTTGCCATTCTGCATTTCACATACTGATATTTCAATAGGGAGCCCATGTTATATCCTTGTCACTTCTCTTTGCTGTATTACTAGCCACAGTTACAAGAAATCACCTCGACTTACCAAGCTCGAGATTGACATGGGTGAGTTTTTATTAGCAGTCTGGACTGTGAAATGCTAGCTAGATTGTTGATAATTGCCTTTGCGCCATTTTGTGTAACTTGTCAACTGGTTATAGCCTCAAGTCAGTATAGGGATGTTTCTGAACCTCCTGATATATTTATTGTTTGGAAATAATTCAGGATTACAATTCAAGTTGAAAAAAATGTAGAAAATAAATATACAAAAAAGCGTAACATTTCTGCCTCAATAATCATAAAAGTAGGATAGGACAAAATGATATAAGTAAATATTGCATAGTTTGGTTGCAGTACAGTAAGAAAAAATTATTGTGTTTTATGTTACACATAAAAGCTCAGATCACTTCTCAGTTTTTACAGAAGAGATTCTGCAAAAGCAAGTACTACATGATTATTCATTGCAGGGACTTATTTAAATATTATTTACACACAATTTCTGCATATAAAATCTGCAAGACATGTAGGAGCTGGGTGGAATTTATAAATATAATTTGATAAGGATATAATCTTCTTAACATTAGGTTCTGCATGCCCTAAGGCATTTAATTCATAGGTATCTCTGCATATAATTGTAAACAGCTCTCCCTTCATTTCTGTCTCACTTTACTTGGTGTTTTCAAGATTTCATTACTGGTTAGGGAAGTTATTAGCTTAATGAGCAGCTGCCTTGATTGCTTGAAACTAATCCGCATTTGACAATCATCCTGAATGTGGAAGTAAACAAGCGTATCACAAGTGTCTCTTCCACTTTTCATTAAATGACCTGCTTTCATTCAATTAATGAATGCAGTATGGATTAGTACTGCAATAATGATCACTGTGTTTGTTTTCTCCTTTTATCATGAGCTTACTACTTGATTAAATTTCTTTGACACCTCATCCCATCCCACCTACATCAATACAGTCATTCGGTTTGCTGGTAAAAGGACAAACATGCCTATCATCATTACTGCATATTTGTTAAGCTGACTGAACTAAGGCAGTCAAAAGGCGATGCTCTAAATGACTGGTTAAAAGCATTAACTTTGGTTTCGAAAAAGCAAGGCGGCTAATGAAGGGCAATCAAATATATATATATATATATATATCAAAATGCCTGCAAAAATCTTAAAAATACATTGCAGGACAGCAGAAGAAATTGCTGTTACTCTCTGAAAAGAAGAAATGCTTATGCAGTCCAGTGGCAGGAGTGCATCAATCTAATTATTCAGCAAGTCCAGTAATACATCCGCAGTAGATGTTACTGAGGAATGTGTCTAAATTAATCCACCTGTAATGCATCATGATTTGCATTAAGTTTCTCTCCACCAACAGTTGTGAAGCCCCTGTTCTTCCCCAATGTCCCCTGATGAATCTGACTGAGATAAATCTGATCAAATTCAGTGTAAGGAATTTAATTTCTTTGACGTCTTATCTGTACTGAAACATTAATTTGAAATGGCTGATGTGTTCAGCACTCACTATTATGTAAAATTTAGTTTTAATCGTTCTATTCCCTTTCCTTATTGATGAGAGTGAGCATATGTGAAGTTCTGTCTGTTCCCCTACATGTCTTGCTATCATCCAGTAACTGGTCATCCAGACATTTTCTTCCCTGGGAGTGGCATAGCCTTGCATTTGTTTCCTATGCCTTTATTACTATATTCTACACAAGTATATCAAGGTGCAATGCAAATATCTACCCATGAACAGATATGCACCTGTTAGTTGCGAGAACAAGCTGCAAATGATGATGTATTAGATGTGAATTAACTCAGATTCAAAATTAGATACTATAACTTATACAAGGACCCTTTTCAGTACAAGGACCCTTCTCAGTTATTTCCCAACCCAGACGGCACAACAATTTCAAACAAAAGTACTTCACAAACTTGATAACATACAGAAACTGATAAAAGGGGTATCTGAGACACATAAACTTCAAATGATTATACACACATCCCTAGAATTTAGTAAAAAGAAGTTCAAAACTTTGTGGTGGTGATGGGGAGATGCCAAGAAAAATGACTACTAAGAAAAGCAGCTTATGCTCAGGAAAATGTTTTACAGAGAAGAAGAGTGACAGAATGAGGAAATATCTGCATGTGAGTGGTAGGTATATAAAATAATAGTAGAGTATAGGGACTGTCTGATCAGTGGGAAGGAGTCATGAAAAATAAAAACGTACACATACACAACCATAGAAGTGAGGGGGGGGGGTGAAAAACATGTGACTGGAGTGTGGCTGTAGAAGGAAATAAAGGAAATGCGCATCAGAAGAATGCCAAATAGCTGTGATGTATTGCAAGTTAAACATATGACTGCTATACGATGAATAATGAAGCAATGGGGGCACTAAGGGGCTAAAGAGTCACAAATATTATTATTTATCCTGGAAGCAGAAAAGAAGAATGGGTATAGGGTCAGGGCTACCTATGGCTATAGGTTCTGGGTTACATATGGGTATAGGGCCATGGCTATATATGGGTATAGGGTCAGGGCTACATAGGGGTATAGGGTCAGGGCTACATATGGCTATAGATTCAGTGTTACATATGGGTATAGGGTCAGGACTACATATGGGTATAGGATCAGGGTTACATATGGGTATAGGGCCAGAGCTATATACGGGTATAGGGTCAGGGCTACATATGGCTATAGAGTCAGGGTTACATATGGTATAGGGTCAGGACTACATATGGGTATAGGATCAGAGTTACATATGGGTATAGGGTCAGGGCTACATATAGTGTACATTATATATGTAGTCCCAAGAAGCTAAAATGGAAAGCGCTACAGGAACCAGGTAGAATGAGGCAGTAAAGTATTAAAATGCATTACTCACTTACACTAAAGGTGGAGTGGGTAAGGAGGAAGGAGGACAAACTGGCAAATCAGAATGATAGACAAAACATAATTTTAAAGAACTAGATGCCACTGTGCTATATGTGAGAAATATGCATGTCATGGTATGCTATATTAAAATGGAAACTGAGAAACTTGAACAAAAAATATTGGTGCAATAACTGAAGCTAGATAGACTCAAGAAACAAACTGAGAGACCTGAATATAAAATAGTTGAAATTAAGACTAAGCTGGATAAAATGAGATTAAAACAGGTGACTTGGAAAACAGATTCTGAAGGGATACCTTTTGCATAACATGAGAGGAAGAATGAGTGGAAGGAGTAAACACAACACAATATGCTCATATCTGGGTTCCATAACTGTTCAAGGGAAGTGGTGGTTTGGATCCACTAGATGACAAGACACACAGAGTAGGGAATCCAAATAGTGACCCAAACACAAGGGGCAGGCCCATATTTTTTACAATACACTACCAACAAATAAAAGAATGCATCCTGAGATATGCTTCCAGCAAGAGCAGTCTGATGACCTTACTGTCATACTAGACAGGAAGCCATTCACTTCTACAGATAAACAATGGCAGGGTGGTGCTACCACATGATGGGAATGTACAGACCCAGGCAGGTGATGAAGTGGAAGAACAAAAGAGATTGGACTGGGAGGAAGTAAAAGTATGCAGTTGTACTTTGTCACACAACAACAAACAGCTTAGCATAGTCAGCAACTAAGGCAAGCTGTGATGCCCCCAGTGGAAAGGCGAAGAAGGTCTGAAAAATATACTCACATGGAATTGGAGATGGAAGCAATTGTTACTGAGTCTCTGGTTTGTGCATTGATAGTAACAAGTAAGGTGAAACACAATGTCACTGCTAGACAGGAGAAAGGCATGGAAAGGAAATAGGGAGGGACGGATACAAACGCAGATCACCACTGCCCCACAAAGCAAAAATAAGTTATTTATGGACCAATCAAGGCAGCCTAAAGGAAGAAGAAGTGATTCATGAATGGAGTTGAGTAAAGAGGAAGGAGTCAGAGGTCCTTCCCAGATTGGAGGGAGGCAGAGGTAAACCCAAGAAATATCCAAATCCAGGCAGACAGCATAGTTAATGTCAATGGCTATTTGATGAGGAAAAGGCATGACAGGCCCAATCTCTATGACACTGGCTAGGCATAGAAGTAGAGTACAGTTGGTCTGGGTGTTTTTCATGGGGGCCTCAAACAAATAGTTCTTTATTACATCTGTTTTCTGTCTTATGTGTAACTCCTAAGTGAGGTGGAAAGTAGAGAAGGAGGATGACAAAGAAGAGCAGATGCAGATGGTGTCAGAGAAGGAGGTGAAAATGGTATGAATGGTAGGAAAATGGAGGGACAGAAGTCCAGACCTCAGGCTGAGGTAAGACATTATGTGAAGGAGAGAGAAGTCCTGCATGGACATGGGTCCAAAGTGCAACTAAAGTCTATTTCCCATATGGACTAAAGTACAAACTAGCATACTTCATGCCTGAAAAATGTATGCAGTTATAGAACAGAGAGGTTATCCTCTAAGCCTACTAAGGGCTACAAATAGCATATGTGAAGGTGCAAAGACATTGCAAATGTTAATTGCTTTTTTTAATTGGTTTTACTAATGTTTGTAGGAAAATATGTTTACAAGCTCATAATTAAGAACTAAACATAGCATATGCTACACATAGATCAGATAATGTTTAAACTATGTATTTTTGCAACAGTGGGATTATAACACAATTAATAAAAACATGCATTAAATAGCTCTAGTAAGAATACAGCTATCTAGGATAAGTGGAAAAGGCACTTAGAACTGAAATTTCACTGTAAAGCTACCTCTGAAATTTACTCAGTACTTAGTTGCACGAAGAACAATTAGCTGGTGTGTAGAGGAACAATACCCCATGAGTTTAGTTGTAGTCTTCTTACCCAGCTAACCATTTGTAAACCCCTTTTGTATCATCCCCTTGTAGATCACATAAAAAGAGATGTAACCACGGATATGTAATTTCCTGTTACCCCTATAATGTGTTTGGTGGATATCCTGAGGCAATGTAGCAATTGTCTCATGTTTATTGACAGCCGTCTAATTCTTAAACAATCTGATATGGTATGTGAGAGATACAGTTACACAATGTCATTGGAGGTAAGCCTGTCACATACAAACACTTATAATAGCAAACAGGTTGCCAAAACACAGAAGCTACATCCAACACACATAAATTGGACCCGACACATAGACCCACATATGCCGAGGCTGTTAAATTTAATCTTCCAAAACCCCAAAGTCTTCTCAGACATTGCACTTAGAATGCGAATACCCAGTAACATCAAAAGCAAGCTACCATAACAACAACCACTATGACATATACAGTCACATCTTAGTGCATCTCAACTTTTAAGCCTACAAGGCAAGCCACCACACAGCCCAATATTTTGGCCATAGCAGACTCCATTATGAGACACACATGTCACACTCAACAGGCTTCATAAGGAGAGTTACAGCCAGTTTTACAGCCAGTTACCTATCAGGGGCCAGGATCTGCCATATCACAGACATGCTCAGGGCATTGAACCACAAGTACCAGTAGGACTCAGTCATAGTCCATGTGAGTATAAACGATCTGAGACATACCTCCCTGGACAATGAGCAGCATTGTACAGCATTTGATCTTTTCTAAGGATGATGCCACAATATGAACAGAAAATAATTGACATATATAAATGGCTTAGCTTTTGTTGTCATTCAAAAGGGGTAAAATATGGCAGAAATTCTGTCAACCTCATAGTTCCTATTTAGGCATTGCTAATCTGATAGACCTTCAGCCATAGCAAACCAACCTATGAACATCTAAATGTCAAACTACAGATATAGCTGAAGAATGCTTTGTGATTGTCTTTGACCTGCGAGGATATTTTTACCTCAGATGCAGGCTTTCCTCACCCTAGTGAATGTAGTCATCTGTGCAGTTATTGAGGCATGTTTTAAAACTGCGGAGAGGACCAAGGCAGTGCAGGTCTATAATGGCTTCCACAAAGTTAGATCAGCTACTGCACAGAAAGGGATAAAAGGTGTAATTGTCTCAGTTTCTCAATTTACATTAATCTCACACACATGCAAACACACACACACATACACACACACACACACACACACACACACACACACACACACACACACACACACACACACACAGACACACACGCACACACACACACACACATCTCAAGGCTGGTAAACATTATGACATGCTTGAGCTTTTCCATGCCCAAAGGACTATAGGCAAAGTTCTACAACATATCCTTGCAAGCTATGGCTCCCATTCTATGACCCAGGAAATATATAACACTCACATAAACATACTGGAGACACCCCCTTTCAACCAAATACTGCACTCACGGGGGACTGTAACAACATCACTATATATTGGGAATTATACATGAGCCCAAATATGCAGGTCCAGTGGTCACTAGACTTTGTAAATATAAACACCCTGAACTAGCTAGTCTATATGCCTAGCAGGTGGCTAACATCCTTGACATGGTCCACACAAACATGGTAGAACATTGCACACACCCCTTCTAGTGTAATGTCCTGTCTGATCAGGTCAGATCATAAAGCTGTCTCCTTTGAAATAAAAATAGAACCTTGGACCACATCTCATCCTGGAACTCTTAAGAATTATTCTAAGACAAACTTCCTACTCTTATGTGTCATCCTAGCAAAGTTTAAAATCCCACCAAATCCTGAGAAAAATGTTTCCTGTGTGGAATTATTCATGAAAATTCTGTACAGTCATGTTAGTGGCTGCACAGAGACAACAGTGCTTACTTGAAATAAATATAGGACAAACTCAAAAAAATGGTAGAATCCCAACATCAATAGGTCATATAAAGTGCAATGCCCAGCAAAGAAAAAAATGCTCAGCAATCTAAAAAGGCAACTCAGTGGGCTAATCAAGTTTACAAAGCCAAATCTTAATTACAAACAGCCTCCCAGGTCAAGGACAATCACAAGCCATTCTGCAGCTGTATCTGCAGTCTCAAAGGTAATACACAACAATGTGCCAAACTAATTGTAAGTGGAGCCTCATATACTATACCAGGTTGCAAGATATATAAACTCTACTGACTGACCAATTTGTCTCCAAGTTAACCCCTCCATCTCCCCCACAACACCCTTAGGAAATGTCCACAATCATAATTCCCTTCAAATTCAGTAGGGGACAAATCCTTAATGCTCTCTGCAAGGCCAACAACACTATATTGATAAACCCCAAGGCATATAAAATGACCTCTCAGGACCACTAGAATCACTGTTTAACCATAACCCTGATGAAGACTTTATGCCAAGCTATCATCCATCTGCAGAAGGATCAGGCATCTACAGACCTGGCTGATTAAAGACCCACAAGTTTGACTAATTTCATATGCAAAGCCATGGAAAAAATTATCATGGAAATGATAAACAATGGCATAGGAAACTTTCGGACACTGGATCCCACCCAGTTTGGCTTCATCAAGGGCAGGTCATGCCTGATGAACCTGATGCACTTCTTTGGGAAGGTCACCAAAGCAATGGACAAGGGCAAATCTGTGCATGCTGACAACCTTAATCTGGCCAAAAGCACCAAACACAAGACCGCACTTGGGCATTTTAGACAAACTTGCAAAAAATAAATCCCTTATGTAACCCAATGGATCACCAGCTGCTTCAAAGATAAAAAGTTAATATAGGGAGGCTAACTCCACAAAAAAAAAAAAACAGTCACTTGCACAGTCCCTCAAGGGACTGAGCTGGGGCCTTTTCTTTTGGCATTGACTCTTCTGAAGTCAAGACCAGTGCCAACAGCCTCTATTGACCAACTTTCCAGATGATTTCAAAGTATGTGCAGTCATAAGATCCTCCAAAAACACAAATAACCTCCAAGAAAACCTGACACAGACTGGTTCCAGAGCTATGATCCAAAATGCAATGCCAAGAAATAAATAAAAGTATCCTTTGGGAATATGGTCCCTTCAGAAAGCTATCACATTGATAATACACCACTAGGAGTATACATATTGGGCAGGGATTTGGGAATGCATGTATACAGTAACCTGGCCTTTGCCCATCATGTGTCACATAGTAGGGAAACCATTCTATTTTGCACATCTTAAGATTATGGCATCTAGGTGTAAGGATGTCATTGTTTCTCTGTACTTGGCCTCATCAGACTAACCATTGAATACAATGCCCCCTTCAGTAAGCACCTGGCCAAACATATGCAATAACTGTAGTACCCATGGAGGTTCCTCAGAAAAGAAATACAAAGATTAAACAGGAAGTCTTACGTGGATCACCTCAAAGCCGTTTCTCTGTACTCAATCTCTAACAGATGGCTGAGAGGTGATCTATGCCTGGACTACTAAGCATTCTATGATCATGGTCTGATGGACCCGCTGCACATCTGTAAAGAAAATAACACCAGAATTATCCAATTTAGGTATCTAAACCTCATCTGCAGCATAAACAGGAAATGTTGGAGGGTAGATATGTGTCTCTGAGAATAACCCTTCTCTGGAACAGGCTTCTCATTCATGTGAAGAAAAGTCCTTCCCTAACCCAATTAAAGCATAATTCAGTCCAGTAGATGGGGAATCAAAAAATGTACCATTGTCTGGCACCCATCTCTCTATTAGACAGAGTCAGCCTATAAACATTTGAGTGTTCATGCCCAAGCATACCTATACTCAGTAAAATAACCCTAGGGTATCAGAGCTTGTCAGATACATTTGGGAAGCATGGATAGATGTAAAAGGGCCCCCTGATGTCACTGCCATAGTCATTTCCTATGAATATGTGAATCTATGTTATAGGTTCATAGATGTTTACTAGGCTAACAACCACAAAGACCTTTTTAAGCCTAGCCATGCATCCCAAATCTCTGACAAGTTCTGATACCCTTGATAAGTGTGAGCAGGTTCTTGGGAGATGAAACATTTACAAGCAGGGGCCTGGGAGATGAACCCTTTACAGGTTGCCTGTGTCCATTAGAGATATAGGTGCCAAACAAGGGATGAATTTCCTGTTCCTCATCCAATTGTCCAAGTTGCATGTGAATTGGGTTAGGGGGGAACTCTGCTTCACATGGAAGGGGAGCCTGTTCCAGAGATGGGTTAGTCTCTTGGATACATACTTGTCTGTCCAGCAAGTCCTATTTATATCTCAGGCAAGGTTTAAGTCTTTTTAACAGGTAATTCTGGTGCTGTTTGTTTTGTGGATATGCAGGAGGTCCATCAGAATGGGGTCTAACAATGCCCCTTATGCCAGACATAGATCTACCCTAAAAAGCCTGTAGGAGACAGAATACAGGAATAGGGCTTGAGGTGGTCTGGATAGGACATTTTACGTACGCGCTGTATTCTTTTAGTGAGGAATCTCTGTAGACCCTCCAGTTTTTAAATATGCCTGGTTAGGTATATATCAAAGGGAACATTGTACCCAATGATAAGTCTGATGAATGCTGAATACAGCGGAACAACTACTTCCTTGATCTTAGATGCCATACCTTTCTTTATATGTTGCACAACATAAAGTGATTTCCTCACTACTGTAGACACTTGATGGTCAAAGTCTAGATTACTGTCTATGTGTGTGCCTAAGTCCCTGACTACTGGGTCAACTGTAAGTACTGTGTTGTCAACATGATAGTTACCAGGGATGGCATTAAGATTTAATCCATGGCAATAACACCAGTTGTTTGTCTGAGTCAGCCCTTCCTGGAGAACATTTGCATCAGTGTGGGATTCAATGACAGGTTCTAATTTGCAATCATCTGCAAATTTAGTTTTAGCATATGGGATATTCATAGTATTTTATTCATCAGTGCATTTTGGAAACCACAGTGCATTCTTACTATGCAAATGAGTGATGACCCACTCAGAATATGCTAAATATATTGCACATGTAAAGTTTTATGTACATATGAATTTTTTACTTTTTAACTTTTTCCAGTACTTTTGGGTTTTATATACTGTGATGAGAAAGGACCCCATTCCTAAGTCAGAGTACAGTTAGCATTTATGGAACAGATGCTGCTTCATTTTTAATGTTAGCCAAGAGTGCTGTTCTCAGCACCAACAATGTGCCCAGAATTGCATCCTTCAGTAGTTCATATGGGTTTACATGTATCAGTAGCATATTTACATGTGCTTGCAAATTATTTTTTTATTAGTCCTTTTGCTCCTCCTCCTACTACTACTATTTCAGCAATATGGTTATCTTTAATTCATACTACTTTAATTTCTGCTTGCAAATCCTGGTATTTTATATCTTTGCATCACTTAATACATAAGACACCATAATTGCTGGGTGTAATTTCATTGTTAAATGCTACGTCTGTCTTTGTTTCTTAGACTACAATAGCTAGCTTTCTTGCATCTGTTTTCTTAATTGTTGATACTGGGTGATTCTACGTGATCCAGGTTTCATCACTGTAAATAATGCTATGTGGGTCAAGTTTCCAATATTTCTTGTCTTTCTATATAATGTAATGTAATGGTTATTCAATCCTCAGTGCCACAGTCTTGCCAAATGATTTTGCCTTTCAGTATACAGACCACCAGCACTGAAGATATCATAATCATCAATGTGATATGCAGCTGTCTCCATAGAAACATCTCATAGCATTCTGTAATACACAAATGTGGGAAATCGTTGAATGCTTTCTTGCAATCTATCTATGCGATATTTAGACTAATCTCCTTTGCAGCTATCTATTATAGAGTTAATTAACAATAGATCCTTTGTTCCATATGACTTTCCTTTATTACAGTTTCTTCCTATTGCCATGACCGATTTTTTTTTCTAGAGGGATATAAACTCAGCATTATCGCCAGTATATAATTTATATGTTGTTGGAAGGTAAATTATTGGTCTATAGTACTTAGGGTAGATTGCAGGTTCACTTTTAAGTTGGAGTATTATTTTTTGTTGTTGTTGTTAACTGTGTTGGTATCTGTTCAGGAATTGCATATTAGTATTTTTTTCTTTACATTGGAGTGGGATTTTTCTGTAAAGAATTTAATCCCTTTAGCCAGAAGTTAGGTATTGCATCTGGACCAGTGTTTTTTCAGCTAGGTACTTTTTAAAATTTTCTCTCAGTTTCCCTAGATGTTGCAGCCTCCTATTTCATATCCTCTGTACCGGGGCTTCTTGCTGTTTCTTTTAACTGTTCAGTTCATTTGGCTTCTTTGTTATGTTCAACAATAATTTCAGTAAGTAAAGAGATACAATGAGAAAGATTATTATGGTATCGTATTTGAGGCATGAGGCCAAGAAGGCAGGCTGGGGATTATGAAGTAAGGAGGGATAGAGATAAAGGTAGTGAAGTTAGTAGGGGGACACTATCCAGGGAACATATCTCAAGTGGCTGTCAAGGTGAATGACTGCCAGTGACTTTGACCTCCCTTGTCTGGGGTGGGGTGGAGGGAAGGATGCACTGGGGTCCAACCTCCTAAGTTGCACAGAAAAGGTTAGAAATGGGAAAAAGTTTACAGGCAGGGAGTTGGAATGTAGGGTTGTTTGAAGAACCCAATAAAGAATGAACCTATACGGAATATAATCAAAATGAAAAGTTAGATGCAGTGTGTCTA
Source organism: Protopterus annectens (assembly GCF_019279795.1). NCBI lineage: Eukaryota > Metazoa > Chordata > Ceratodontiformes > Protopteridae > Protopterus > Protopterus annectens. The sequence continues at coordinate 892,124,102 of NC_056732.1, read as the reverse complement.
AAGTAGCTAAAGTTATTTTCCTGTCAGATATGGATAATGAAAAAAAATCTATTTGTGTGGGACTAAACTGTGCTCCATGAAGGGAGTATTAGTGCAAAAAGGAAAATTCTTTGTGGGTTTATGTTGTATCAGGGTTGAGTTGAAGGTGGATTGTGCAAAGAGGAACTTTTGAACAGAGGCTGTCAATAGAAGCATCCTGTTTAGAGTGGAACAGAGATTAAATAAAGGAAATAAAATGTTTTTGGAGGTAATACAACAAAGTATGCATATTTATGGTAAAGTTTCCTTGACTAGAACATCACTCCCTCTCTTTGGAATGTAGAATAGTTTTAACTGTTCACATATTTTCAGATTACTTCACTTTGGCCATTGTTCCCTTATTGGTCATACATCATATATTCACTAGCTACCTTGTATTTTACACTTCTCCATCTCACAATTCCCAGTCCTCCATAGTCCTCAAAAATCTCTGCTGTGTAATAAAATGATTATTTCTATTCAGTGCTCAGAATTATGGAAGGATGTATCTCCTTCACTTGTCCAAGAAGACCTAAGGTGTTTTGGTTTAGTGCAATCTGTCAGTCAAACGATAGACAACAGATAAATCCCTGACAGATTGAGTAACTGATTGTGCAGCATTTTTGTGTGGAAATCTGCTACAGATTACATAAAATAACTGGAACAACAAACTCTTTAAAACGAAAAAACAACACAGGCTCCGAGCTGGCTAGAATAACTCCAAAAATGTTTAATGTGAAGCGCTTTTCATCTTCCACCATTGGAAGACTTCATCAGACAAAAGAAAAAAACTTCATGCACAGTTTTAAAATGAAAAAGGCACCAAAGCAAACCACAATAATTAAATTAAGCCTCCATTCAATTAACTAATTAAATACTAAGTTAAATAATTAAAAGTGCTCTGCATCAAAAACCTTTTTCTTATGTTAAAAAACTTATGTTAGCAAAGTATGATCGTTCATTTAAAACTTCTATTTAAAACAACAAACCAATAAATAACAATGGGAGTGAACCACAGTAGTTGTACGATAAGTTCATCAAATGTCCTCAAAACTTCAGTAGTCACAATAATGCGATGTAATCCAATATAAGCAAAGACTCATTCAGCTCGAGGACTAACTTTAATATGATAGAGATACAGGTTAGCGCTTTCACCATACGGCTTCTTCAGACCTTTACACTCTAATTAATACAGCTGAGTTTAAATACAAAAAATAGTGGGAAACAAATCTTCCTTAAAGTGCTATAACCTTAAAAACATATAAAATCATAACATTCAATTTAAAACTAACAACATTACATCTACACATTTGCATATAAAAACCAAAAGACAAACAGTCAGTACATATGACGATGTCAATGTATTGGTAATATGTGATATATTAGTAATATGCATATATATAAATAAATCAATATATCTGCATAAGAACATTAATTAACATTAATAAAAAACTTAAGAATGAAATATACAAATTCAATAAATCTCTAAGCCTGACGGACAGATCTAAAAATATATATGAACCCAGTACTTTTACACCACCATTACATCCCTTATTAGCAGCATATAGTAAGTTAGTCGAGAATGACTTGTATAAGATGAGAGATGCGATAGGTAAGAAATATAAGGGTAGGAATAATTTATCTTTTCCACAGAGACAAGCCTTACGTAGATTGTGCGATGATTGTTCAATAGCCATTAGGCCTGCTGATAAAGGAGGTGGAATAGTCCTTATGGACATGCAGCAATATCAGACAGGTATGGCTGAGATGTTAGATGATTCCAATTTTTATATGTCCATAGAGAGAGTTGATCAATAATATGATTGATAGGATACAATGTACACTGGTGGATCTATTTAAGAGCCAGGTGATAGATTTCCAACTGTACAAATTTCTTGAAGTAACACATCCTCTAATTCCAATTATACATGGACTCCCCAAGGTCCACAAAAATAGGGAAAACCCCCCGCTTAGACCAATTGTGGCGGGAAGAGGCTGGTCTACGGAGCCTTTTTCTATTTACATAGAGAAGTTATTAAGGCCAGTAGTTGATGCAAACAGGTTTATTCTAAGAGATACAAAACAGTTCCTATTGGACCTTTATGATTACACCAAGGGAATGCCTGGGAATGCTGAATATATTTTCGTCACAATGGATGTGCATTCATTATTTACAGTTATCCCTAATTTTGAAGGGATTCAAATGGTAGGTAGTTATTTGAGGAGATGGTCTAATATGGATGAGGCCAAGATTGATTTGTTGATGTCATTTTTGGAGATAGTTTTAGAATCTAATGTGTTTTATTTTGTTGACCGGTTTTACCTTCAGAGAGATGGCGTAGCTATGGGCACTTCTTGTGCTAATAGCTACGCCAACCTCTTCATGGCCGAATGGGAATATAGATTTATGTTTTTAATGCCTAGTTTTAAGAAATCAGTCTCTTTTTATAGACGTTTTGTAGATGACCTGTTCCTTTTTTGGACTGGTACATCTGACGAATTAGAATTGTTTGTTAGTGAGTTGAACTCTCTTACACAATATCTTAAATTTAGTCTTGAATATTCTAGGATGACGTTAGCATTTTTAGATATTTATGTAAAAAGACTTGATAATGGCCTGATAAATACTGGTATATATAGGAAACCGTGTCATAAAAATGTTTTATTACACAGGCTAAGTATGCACCCAGGATATGTGTATGATAATATTATTAAAGGACAGACTATCCGTGTTTCCAGGTACAATCCTACTGACCCAGGTTATAGAAATGAGCTAGGTGATTTACGTGAGAGGCTTAAGACACGTGGTTATGGCACCAGTGACATATTAAAGGGGATGGATAGTATTAATATATTGAGAGAAGGATGTGCAGCCCCCTATTTTTCGAGCCAAACTAGTGATATATATGGTCATATATTAAGTGGAGGCTCAGTAGGAAGGATGCAAGCTGGAGTGGCATGTTCGATTTTCTATACTAAGGATATAGGTACCATCAAAGATGTGATTAGGTCACATTGGGACGTATTATTAGTGGATCCACAGTTAAAGGAAGTGGTAGGGGAAGCACCTAGGTTTATTTAGAGGAACAAAAAGAACTTAAAAAGGCTACTTTGTTATCCTAGAGAGAGAGTGAATGTGGAAATGATACAGCCATTTGCTACTTCAACATGTGGTCGATGTAATTTCTGCCATTTAATTGATCCTGACCCCACTTTTACACATCCTGTTTTGATTAAGACTTATGAGTTCCGAGTTAGAGGGAACTGTATGTCCACAGATGTTGTTTATTTAGCTACCTGTGAAGCCAGCCACGCATTCTTTATAGGGAAAACCAATAGATGTTTAAGAGATAGAATGCGTGAGCATATGTATAACATTAGAATACATTCTAAAACTAATGCCCTAGCTAAACATGTAATGGAGAATGGTGAATCACATACTTTTAGGTTTAGGATAGTGGAGAGGATATGTCCAGGATCTAGAGGAGGTGACATTAGGACATACACTGAGACCAGAGAGGCCATATGGATTATGAGACTGAGATTGGATGTTTATCCAGGTCTCAATGGTATGGTTTCAGTTAAGCCATTTCTTAGATCTAGGAGGTTAAAGACCTGATTTTGATTTATTTTTGGCCAGTTGTGCTTATGATAAATTATTCATATAGATATTTATATATATTTATATGTTTCATATATATTTTTAGATCTGTCCGTCAGGCTTAGAGATTTATTGAATTTGTATATTTTATTCTTAAGTTTTTTATTAATGTTAATTAATGTTCTTATGCAGATATATTGATTTATTTATATATATGCGTATTACTAATATATCACATATTACCAATACATTGACATCGTCATATGTACTGACTGTCTTTTGGTTTTTATATGCAAATGTGTAGATGTAATGTTGTTAGTTTTAAATTGAATGTTATGATTTTATATGTTTTTAAGGTTATAGCACTTTAAGGAAGATTTGTTTCCCGCTATTTTTTGTATTTAAACTCAGCTGTATTAATTAGAGTGTAAAGGTCTGAAGAAGCCGTATGGTGAAAGCGCTAACCTGTATCTCTATCATATTAAAGTTAGTCCTCGAGCTGAATGAGTCTTTGCTTATATTGGATTACATCGCATTATTGTGACTACTGAAGTTTTGAGGACATTTGATGAACTTATCGTACAACTACTGTGGTTCGCTCCCATTGTTATTTATTGGTTTGTTGTTACTGCTTTTGGTCTATTCATTGGGAGCGTTTGCTTCGCACAGGCATTTTATTGATATTTCTCTTTAAAACATTCATTTTAGAAAAATACAGAAATACTGAAAGAAAAGCGCAAATGTAGGAAAATGTAGCTTAAAATATATGCTTGAAGTGTAAACCTAGGTGTAATAGAAGCAAAAAATGAATACAAAAATAACAACAGACTACTATTACAGCACCGAGAGGTGGCAGTGTCTGAAACAAAAATGTCAATACCTATGGACAGGGTGTCAGTACCTAAAAGTACAAATACATACAAGAAACTATATTCTAAGATATTGAAGAATCTATATTCCAAAAATGCTAAATTTTTTTTTTCAAATAAACAATACTGAACTATAAAAATGTGTAAAGGAACTCAAAACAAAAACATGAATATGAATATACTACAACAGGTACTACCTTTTGCTAACATAAAATGTATTACTAAATATATCACCTCAATAGACTTCTCAACTTCAAAATACAAGTCAAAGATGTGACCTCATTTAAACCAGGGGGAGTGTAAGAATTCAGCCTAAGCTGCCAAACAAGTTCACGTTTCTCTAACAGTAACTGATGTGGTCCACCTTTTTCATCAACCAGTACCTGATCTATCACTTTAAACAAAAAAGCATGGGTAGGATTCACATTACAGTGTCTCGCTAGGGCATCGGTACTACTCATCTTCCTTATATGGTACATGTGTTCAGAAATCCTTTCTTTTAATTTCCTGTCAGTCTTGCCAATGTAAAAAGCCGGACATGACTGACAGGATGCCAGGTAAACCACTGATTTAGAATTACAACTGTGCCGGCCTCTGGCTTTAAACATGTGTTGATTCACTGTGAAACTAGACCCTGTAGAAATGAATTTACAATAATTACATGCCACACATTTGTATGTGCCCTCTGTTCTAGTGGGTTTCATAATTGTACTTTCCATGATGCTCTTTAAGTTTCTACCTTTTCTAAAAATAATAACTGCTTCGTCACCTAATTTCTCTACTAAATCCTTTCTCTACTAAGTCCTTCTCAAAGGTCAATAAATGCCAATTTCATCTAAGGATGTTGCTAATAAACTTTGCTTCCAAAGTAAAAGGGGTAATAAAACTATTGTTGTAACAAACCACATCTGTAACTGTTGGGCCCACGACTGCCGGTGGTGAACTTGTACTGAGCACCACCACACTCAACTCTTCTTCCACATCCAAAACTAAAGCGCCTCCTTTTACGGTAAGGATGGGACTAAAAGTGCCTGACAGTTTCTTACTGCAAACCTCTCTTACCACTTCATCAACCAATGACTCTGGGTAACCATGGTTCATAAACATATGCTTCAACAAGATACATTCATCATCAAATAACATGTCTTCAGATGTCATTCGAGCTACTCTTACCAACTGTCCCTTTAGGACAGATTTCTTCTGATGGAACGGATGACAACTGGAAAAGTGCAACAACGTGTTCGAATACGTAGGCTTCCTATAAATTTTAGCTTAATAGCCTTTACGTACAATGTCCCTTTCCAATTTCAGATCTAAATAACTAATAGTGTCCTCTTTGTATGCATATGTGAATCTTAAGAAAGGAGTACTGTTGTTTAATGCCTCCACAAAGCTACATGCATCATCTGCACTCCCTTGAAACATGATGAAAATATCATCCAAAAACCTGTTGTAGAGCTTTACTTTCTCATGAATGTCTTTACTGAATATGTGTTCGTGTTCCCAGTGTGCTAGAACTAAATTAGCATAACTTGCCCCACATGGGGAACCCATCGCTACACCTACCACTTGCCTGTAAATGTTACCTTTGAAACTGACATAGTTGTTGTTCAAAATCACATCCAGTAATTCTTGAATCAAACGTATTTCATCACTCTCTGCTCCGTAAGAAATACATTTCTTAGTGATGTATTCTAATCCTATGTTGTGTGGGATAGAGAAATAAAGGTCCACCACATCTATTGTTAAGAAAAAAATGTTGTCATGGAATTTAAATTTTTCTAAGTTTTTCAAGAAAGCCCAAGAGTCTTTGCATATCTGTTCCTCCCTAACTACATATTTATTTAATAAGTCATCTACAAACTTAGAGCATGCATATGTAATAGAAGACCTTGCATTCACCAAAGCCCTCATGGGGGGGGGGGGGGTTCAATGTTTTTGTGTAGTTTAGGTAAACCAAACAAATTAGGTGTTATTGGCTTCAAAATCACAAGATAATTATAAACGTTAAACACTGATCAACCCTTCTATCAACAAATCCCAAAAAAAGGAAAAAAAAATATTTTATAAGCAATATTAATTTCATTAAGGCTGGACCTAACGTAGATCTTACTATCTAACATGTCAAACATTCTGTTGTCATAATCATCATTTTTCATGATCACCAATGCTCCACCTTTGTCCGGTTTCAAGAACCGGACCAGTAAAGCTCTGAACAACCTCAAAGCTTCGGCCTCATCCTCAGTTATGTTCTTAATACCATTTTTTCTAGTACTCAAACGTAAAGACCTCAAATCGGACTCACACGTGTGCTCGAGCAAAGATAGAGTGGGGGACATGGGTGGGTTGTACGTACTAGCCACTCTTAAAGGGTCATTAATGTAACCCATACCTACAAAAATTACAGCCAAGTTCAAGTTTCCGATATATAATTTTAAATCAATCAAGACCCCTGGTAAGTCAAAATGTTCCTCGGTTACAAATGTCAAACCCTTACTGAAAAGTTCACATAACTCCTGACAAATGGTGTAACTTGAGTAATTGTACACAGTGGCGGCTGGTGACTTCAAATCAAAGGGGGGCTGCAGGAGACAGCTGAATGGGTGGGGTCAAGGGGAAGGAGTGTGGCCAACTAGAAAGGGGAGGGGCTATGCTCAAAACCACAAAAACTAACTTTAATTAAATACGCTGCCCTGGGTGCCAAACCATCATAATGAGAGTCCAATTAAGACAAAAATAAGTGTAGAAGAATAAAAATATTTCAATGCATTGGCTGCATGACAGCTTACTTAATATCCTGATGGAAACAAAAGGTTATGAGGCATGAAAAAATAAATTACTTTTTAAATACATTACTGGAATGCCAGTCAAAATCAAGTATAAGAAAAACAAGCAGCACTCAACTCAAACCACTTCTCCTTGCACTGCAGTTCTAATTATAGTTTATATTCAGCTTTATTAAAGTACCAAGTAACATGCTGAAAGTAGAAATCTCTGTGATACCCCCACTTGTAAAAATGTTTCTTATCCAAAAAAGACCTGCTGCCTGACAACTATCTACTTGTTTCATGGGGAAAACATGATCAAAGTAAAAAATGAAAAGCAAACAAGAAACAAGCTCAAGATACATTGCTTAAAGGATTACTGTACAGGTTATGGACCACACATGATTGGCATTCTGTTTAGTTTACTGGTAAAGCCTGTAGAGATGACTGGAAGTCTCCAACAAGTGTGAGCTTTTTAAAAGAATGTAATCCTGTCCTTCAATACCAAAGGCTTATACATTATCTAGTTAAGTATTCTCTGCATAGCAACAACAGAAAGGCTTTCAATGCTGGCAATTATTTAACAGTATGGTTATTAAAGCTTACTTGCATCTTACGATCTCAGACAAGCTTACCTTATGGTCATTAAAGCATTGCTACTTAAACACAGAGCAACAGACACTTTGAGTAATAAGCATAAATCAGAGTAATAAGCATAAATCAACAGTACAAAAATATGACAGAAACCAGACCATTCTGCAAAATCAAGGACAGATGAAAAGCCACTGTAGTACTTGTGTCTACCTAGGATGGGGTGGGGGGGGGGGCACTGCACATTTACACTACATAACTACTCCTTGCCTTGCTTGGACACATGCAGAGTCACTACATGGGGGAGTGGGGTGCAACAAGTATGTCACAATTTGAAATGTCTCTGGCTGACTGTGATGGCCCTGACACATGTGTCATACCTCTCAACCTCAGAGCAAGAAATCTGGGCAAAGCCATACACAGAAGTGGGACAAAGGCCCAAAAATAAGGACAATTTTTAAATATTGCTCTAATAAACTTAGAAAGATAATGGAATAGGTCTCTTGCATTAGTATACATTTTCTGAAGGGTATAAAATCTGAAACTCAAATGTCTGTCATTATTTTCTAACTTCAGTCTTTAATGATTTGTCACTAATTTGTCAAAACACACAATTTTATGAAAAATGGACCAAAAATGTGATGTAAAAATATGAAATAGCTACACAATACAGCTGGGAACCTGTCAAAGAAGGGACACTTTAATATTAGTACTTCTAACTTGAGCAGCTGACAAAATAAAAGAATCTGCATGCATTTCAAGTAATCTATAACTGTGATTATTATAATTATTTCTTAATTGTAAACCCTCCATGTTTTCTTCCAAAATTGCTATTTTGCGGAGGGATTATTAGGGGGAAGAACAACATTTTGAGCCAAAATCGGGGACAGTTGAGAGGTTGGCTATGCCTAATTCTATAAAGCAATTTGCATGTACCTCTCTACCTGTTAATGCAGTACATCTGAACAAGGCCAAATATATTGGGGGAACATATAAACAGTACTAAAATTGCTATTGTATAAATTGAGACAGTTGATAGAATAACAGTTCTTACTTTAGCATGCATTTTTCTGAAGGTTATGAAGTCTGAAACTCAGTGTATTATTTAGTGACTTCATTCCTAAATGATTTGCCAGAAAACTACAAATTTTATGAAAAACAAACCAAAATAAGAAGCAAGAATCTATTCATTCTTTGAAAATCTGGTCAGTTGGGAGGTATAGTTCAGCTGGGCCTGTCTCAGTTTGCTGCCCTTCCCCCCTGACAAAATCATAGTTGAATGGAGCCTCTGCAGCCATTCCAATGATCCATTACTTGTCTATTTCACTCCATTTACCATAAACACTAATGTGCATACTGCTTTACTTCTATGATGAGTTGGACTTCATTTGAAAGTTTTATTTTGTATTTTACAGCACAAACACTAAGATATCTGCTAAACAAAGCAATGCAGTCTCACAATGAAAAACAGACTTGGCATTAAAACTTCTCTGCCCTTGAAACTCACATTCATTGAAACAGCATTGAAACCCACATTCAAAGAAAATACATTTTGCCAGTGGCAGATAAAGATTAATTTTGGGCTGTTTTCAAATCATAGGCCCCTTGCATATGAAACATACATGTGCTCTTTGATACACCTTTCTCATTGTACTACATTTATATTCCTTGTACAATACAGTACAGTTGTTAGAGGGCATTTTAAATTTGTTTTGAACATTTTTTCCAGTAAGCAATGAAACAAAATGCATGCACCCATAATGACAAAACTGCCCAGTTAAGAACATTTCCATCATAAAAGTCTACTCAGACTTCCATAGTCCACCATTATTAGTAAATATGCACAATTCTACAGTCCACCATTATCAGTAAATATGCACAATTCTACAGTCCATTATCAGTAAATATGCACAATTCTACAGTCCATTATCAGTAAATATGTACAATCACTGAAGAAGTAAAAGTCATCTAAATAATTCCACATAAAAGAAATCTGTAACTAATGAAGAGGTTGCTGCTAGCAAACACCTTTATATTTCACGGTTTTTCAAAAATAAAGTGTCTGTTGCCCCTCAGGAATAAATTGCCTATATTACATTAAAAAATGATAAGCTAGTAATATTGCAAGAGGAAATGGATGGCAAACTGATAACAGACTCAGTTAGTATCTTCACCACGGAGAACATTCTCAGTACAGCAGCATCCACCCCTTGTGGGAGTAGAACCCACAGCTTTCTGCATCAAAAGCAAGTACACAACCTGTTGTGCTATTAACAAGATAAACCAACTTCCCTTAAGCAACACTAAATGTATGTTCCCCTGCAGCTCTCAGCTCCTTGTAAAATCTACTCAATACTCAACTGCATCTCAACTTTGCAGCACAAGAAAACTGGAAAAAGCCAAAATTTATTGTGGGGGTCAAAAGCCCAAAAAACAGGGACACATTAAACATTGCTTGTATAATCTTGGAAAGTTGCTAGAATAAAATGCTGTGTTACCACCATACATTTTACTGCCAAGGTCCCTGTGCAAAACAGTCAGAGCAACATACCACTACACCAAATCAGCTGCTTTGTGAAAGAGAAATGCTGCGTTACCACCATACATTTTACTGCCAAGGTCCCTGTGCAAAACAGTCAGAGCAAAATACCACTATGCCAAATCAGCTGCTTTGTAAAAGAGAGGAAGACTGAAACTTAAATGGCTATCATTTAATAAATTCAGTTCTCACCATAGCTGTCAAGCTCTTAATACAAAACACCTGGACAAACCCAGTAATGAGGGAATACAGCCCTCAAACATATTCAGTGAATTCAGTTCTTGCCATAGCTGTCAACCTTTGCACAAAAAACCTGGACGAAGCCAATAATGGGGGAATACAGTCCCATAAATAGGGACAAATTTCAAATATTCATGTTATAAACTTAGAAAATTGCTAGAATAAAAGGTTGCAGGTTGTGTTACTATGTATTTTCTGAAGAACATGAAGTCTGAAATTCAAATGCCTGTCAATTTTACTTCTGACAGAACCAAAACAATTTTCAGCAGAGGCCCAGGGAGAAATACTGCACACAAGTCTTTGTAAAATGGCAGGGCACCAGAGCAAATCCACACAAACACAGGGAGGAGATGCAGACTCCACACAGAAGGCACCCCAGCCAAGAATCAAACCAGAAAAACCTATAGCTATGAGGCAACAATACTACCACTGCACCATCAAATATGTAAGAAATTAAAACATTCAGAAACCTGAAGTCTGAAATTCAAATGCCTGTCAATTTTATTTAACATTTGTTAATCAGGACAGTCTGACTTGGAACAAAAAAAACAATTTTCAGCAGAGGCCCAGGAAGAAATAATGCAGACATGTCTTTGTAACATGGGAGGACACAAAAGCAAACCCACACAAACACAGGGAGAAGATACAGACCCCACAAAGAAGGCACCCCAGTCAAGAATCAAATCTGAGAACCTGCAGCTGTGAGGCAACAATGCTACCACTGCACCATCAAATATCAAGCATTGCAACATTTACAAACCACAGATATTATGAGGAACAGATCAGATCAAATATGAGGCAAAAATCTGCAATTTTTTTTACAAATGGTGGTAGGTAGGGAATTCAGGTCTTTAACACCTGCATACAAGGTACAGGGTTCAAGCCTGAGGTATTCCCTCACACACACACACACCTGTAGTAGCAAACCACAAAAACTAAATATACTGTCCTGGGTGCCAAACCGTCATTATGAGAGTCCAATCAAGACAAAATGAAGTGTAGAAGAATAAAAATATTTCAATGCATTGGCAGCATGACAGCTTAATATCTAGATGGAAACAAAAAAGGTTGTGAGGCATGAAAAAATGAATTACTGTTTTTTTAAATACATTAATGGAATGCCAGTCAAAATCAAGTATAAGAAAAACAAGCAGCACTCAACTCAAACCACTTCTTGCACTGCAGTTCTAATTATAATTTATATTCAGCTTTATTAAAGTACCAAGTAACATGCTGAAAGTAGAAATCTCTGATGCCCCCACTTGTAAAAATGTTCCTTATCTAAAAAAGACCTGCTGCCTGACATCTACTTGTTTCATGGTGAAAACATGATCAAGGTAAAAAATGAAAAGCAAACAAGAAATAAGCTCAAGATACATTGCTTAAAAGGATTACTGTACAGGTTATGGACCACACGATTGGCATTCTGTTTATGGGTAAAGCCTGCAGAGATGACTGGAAGTCTCCAAGTGTAATGAGACTCTTAAAATAATGTAATCCTGTCCTTTATTACAAATACTGGCATATGCATTTCAATACCCAAGGCTTATACATTATCTAGTTAAGTATTCTCTACATGGCAACAGAAAGGCTTTCAATGCTGGCAATTCTTTAACAGTATGCTTATTAAAGCTTACTTGCATCTTGCAATCTCAGCCAAGCTTACCTGATTGCCATTAAAGTATTGCTACTTAAACACAGAGCAACAGGCACTTTTCTAGTATTGGTAGAGATATTGGACTTTCAGATAAACTGGAGGTTCAGGACAGAAGTGGTCCCCATGGTTTGGAAGCTGTACTTATACATGTTCCAATTTCAGACATGGGAAAAATATTATATAGCCATGTAAAAGTATATAAAAATGCCATGTAAAAGGATGTAAGAATGCCATGTAAAAGGATGTAAGAATGCAATGTATAAGCCTGAGGAGAGTTTGAACTGTCTTAGAAATCCAAGCCCACCTATATAGTAGAAAATTCAAAGTTCGGGATCATAATCCCTTAAAATTGTCCCACAAGGTCATTGAGCAAAATGGTAAGCTGCTCAGGCGGATCCTGGAATTAAAGGCCAACAAAGTGACAATTGAGCATAGCAGTGAAACAAGAAATGCAAACAGAAATGGTCTTTCATGGTAAATGATTAGGTAGCATAAGTGAAAAGATGCACCTTCAACCCAAACTATGTTTCTTGGGTGTATCCCAAGAAAACAAACTTAAGATAGGTACCAATAGTATATCAACAAACAATGAAACGTTGGTTCATTGTTCGTTGATATACTATTGGTACCTATGCATTTTATGTTTTACATTTATCATGGTGAACAGTAACACAACATTTGGCTTGGATTTGTTTAATCCATTCATTCATTTAATTTCTTACCTATGCGTATATTTATACATTATTTATGAGGATCATTAGATTCCCATTGGTCATTTTAAATTACATGTAAGCTTATATAAATGGTTGGTTGTTCTGTATTCACTTGTCTGATGAAGTCTCGTATTAGAGACGAAATACGTGTGATTTTATTTACTTTGTTTGTTCATGTATAATAATAAAGCTGTTTTTGGAAAGTAAGTTGTCCGGTGCGGTCCGTCCTCCTTATACAGTGCTTGGTTCGTTTATTGGTTTTTGGTTTAGCACTGCGCTCCACTTCTTTGGTTTATTAGTTAGTTATGGAGAACGAGGACAGGGTTTCCCCGATACGCTCCAGCGTTGGTACACCTCCAGGGGATCAACTCACAGCACTTATTGGGCAACTAAGTCAGCTAGTTGCTATGCTCACTCCGGTTTGCAACACGCTGATTCGCCAGACAAGCAATGCGACACCCCCAGGGAACCAGGATGCTTTACACCTACTTGGAGATGGTAATGGAAGGATTCCTAACAATATAAACAATAGAGACAGTGCTGTTTTCGGAAATACTGGTCCTAGTGGAGCTAACAATTTTCCGAACATTGTAAATCGAGATAGCAGCTCTGCAGTAGAGCAAAACAACTATGGTAACACACGGAGGATGCATGGAAATCAAGGTGACTGTTCTTTTACAGATGATATAATTCTGAATGACTGGATTAAAAGGAAAATAGCTTTTAAAGATATTTTAATCACTGACAATGATAATACTTCAACTTATGCTGAACACTTGCATCAATTGAATAATTTATTATATAAATGCAGGATTTTTAACATAGATAACGCTTATTTGAAAGAATGTTTGAAAGATAAAATAGTTCCTAAGGGTTTACGTATATTTAAATTCCCTAACAACGTTAAAGAAGGTACTAAGTTCTATGACAAACTACTCAACATGTTTGATGGTTGGGGCTTTGAGCCCCTGAGAAGCATTATCAAAAACAATGAAGATGATATTGAATGTCTTATGAAGCAAATAGATGTGGTTAATGGGAAAATTACAAATGATCTTTTGTTTACGGTAGATATAGAAACAAAGAAATATGTAGATTTGAGAAAGGAAATAGATGCGAAATGTGAAAAAATTATAGATAGGAAGAAAAAAAAGATACTAAGGGATACTTTTGAATATGAAAAGGGCACTCAATATCCAAAACCAAAAAACTTTTTCAGTTACAAAAATGAAAGATTTTTAAATTTTGACACACACAGGCATGGCACTGTTAATGAATATGATGAGGGACAGACAGGTTTAGATTTTGGAAATGATGTCTTCAACCCTTTAGAATTTCCCCCACTCCGAAGTTCAGAAAGGATAAGAAACCAAAGAGACGAAAATTATCAGAAGAATGGATGGAGGGAAGGGGGGAGAGGCAGGGGGAGGAGATACTAACCAATATCCTGGTAGAAATATTACACAATGAGAGCATTCTACACCAGGATGTTCACAATTTAGATACTAATATTGAACAGAGTAGCGAGACCTCAGTTATTTGCACAAGTGCTAAATATAAAAATTTTAATATTTTTAATTACACAGAATTGGAGATTAATGATTTATATTTTCAGCTGTTTTCTAAGGGACTAAATTTCGTACCTAGAACTAAATGTGACACTACTAGAATGATTATTGACATGAAAATGTTTTTAAGGAAAATGAACCTAGAGCTGTTATGTGGGAATACTATAGAAGGAATTTGCCATTCTGACGAATTGAAGAGAAAAAGTATATGGAACCCTCCTCTACACCCACAACTAAGAAATTTTGAAAAAAATATTGAAAATGAATTAAGAAAGGCAGTTAAATCTAATCACTTTGCCCCAAATCTTACAGGGGACGAGCTTTCACTGTTGAAATGTTTAAAAGAAAACACTAACTTGAGAATCATGAAACCTGATAAAGGAGGTGGCTTAGTTCTTATGAGTTCTATCATGTATGAAGGTAAAATGTTTAATCTTTTGTTAGACGAGTCTTAATATGATAACATCTCTATTAATGAGGTCAATATTGGTTACAAAAGGATTTACACAACTTTATATGATTTATTTTTGGATAGACTCATTGAGTACAATATGTTTGAATTTTTATACAACAGTAAACTTAAAATTCCATCCATTTTTGGGATTCCCAAAGTACATAAAAATTGTAGGGATCCCCCTCTTCGTCCCATTGTGGCTGCAGAAGGTTCTGTCATTTCTCCCTTGCTAAATATATTGACACCAAGTTAAAGGACATTATGTTTAGAGGTATTTCATATATTAAAGACTCATGGGATTTTTTGGGAAAAGTGAGAAATGTTACTACTGTGAAAGACATTATTTTTGTGACTATTGATGTCATTGATTTGTTTGGTTCAATACCTCATGACATAGGTATAGATTGGTTTGAAGAAGCTATTAGGTCTTTTAAAACTCTAACTGATGATGACATCCTTGTATGTGTTCAACTTATGGAACTAGTCTTGAAACACAACTATTTATTTTTTCAAGGAGAATACTTCCACCAAAAAAGTGGTGTGGCCATGGGAGCAAGATGTGCTCCAATATATGCTAACATGGTCTTGAACACTTGGGAAGATAAATTTATTTATAATGGAAGATACAAAGATTGTTGGGTTTTATATAACCTCTTCCTAGATGATATTATTATTTTTTGGAAGGATGGCCAAGAGAAATTATTTGACTTTATACAATACATCAATCAGACTACCACTTTTCTAAAATTTACACACAACATTAATTCAAATAGTATAAATTATTTGGATATCTTATTAGAAAAAGAAAGAGATTTTTTGAAGTCAAAGGTGCACAGGAAAAAAACTTTTTCCAACTCTTATTTACATTACAACAGTGCACACCCTCTACACCAAAAGAAGAGCATTGTAAAAGGCCAAATGGTGAGGATTTCTAGAATGACCTCTAATGACCAAGATTTCAACGATGAAATCGATTTTTTGGTCAATATGTTCTTGGATAGAGGCTATCCTTTAGATCTGTGCAATAATATTAAATTAGAAGTTGGAAGAGGGAGAAAAGATAGGTTTGCACCTATTCTAAGCTATCCAAATCACCCTATGGTGGACAATGTTCAATTACTTGAGCCATTGGAGAACACAAACAACAATAATAAAAAAATAGATAAAATATTTACTCATTCATTCGTCACCCAATATAGTGGTGACGCATGTACTATAAAACAAGTGTTTTTTAAAGAATGGAAAAAATTTTTAAACATCACAGATCTGAGTCTCAATAAATCTATCGATTCCTTTAGTGTTATTTATAGAAAAGGACGTAATATTAAAGATTGGTTAACAGTCCAACAGAGGAAAAATAAGAAAAGCAATAAGATTAAGGGTACATATTCTTGTGGTATGTGTTCACAATGTTCTTTTATGATTAATACACAACAAATTTTTGTTCAAGCAAGAGAAAAGCATATTGCTGGTAAAACACACAGCAATTGCAATTCTTTCGGGGTGGTATATATTGCTCTATGTGAGATTTGCCTGGCCTTTTATGTGGGAAAGACCGAGAGAAAAATTAAAAGAAGGATTTATGAACATTTGAACGACATTAAAAAGAAGAATGAACACAATGCACTATATAGACATTTGATTATCTGCCCTTTGGCAAAATACCAATTTTTTATCCTTGATGAGGTAGTGAAAGATGAAAGAGGGGGCCTTTGGGAAACCCAGATAGAATACAGGGAATTATTTTGGCAAATAATTTTGGAGGCAAACAAATTCCCTGGGTTGAATGATAATGTTTCTCTTGCCCCAGTTTTGAAATTAAGGGCAGCTAAACTGTAGTAAATTTAAAACCAAAATCAAAAACTATTAACTATTAATTAAAATTGGTTATATTGCATTTCTCATTTCATCTTGTATGTACCACAACACAGTATATATATATTTTTTTATATATATATTTTTTACATTTGGGCTACATACATACACTCGTTATTTTTTAACATATTTGTATTTATTATTATATGTATTATATTTATATTTATTATATTCATCATATTTATTATATTTATGTATGGTTATATATACTTCATTTATGTTTTTATATATGTGGCACATGTTATTCTATTTTGAATCACTTCTTGTATTTTACATACATATATAGTTCATATATGGTATTATATATACATATATTTTTTAGATGAACATATACTTTTTTAGACTGAATTTTTATATATCAAACTATTTATTATTATATTATATACATGTATTTTTTTATGTATTGGTTGTAATGAGATATGAATTTTAGATGCTATTTGTTTTCATTAGTCATGCCTGTTGTGTATTTATATATTTCATATATTTCGCATTTATATACCTTTATTAACATTAATTTTTACAAGTACACATTTGTTAGTTTGTAATTGTAATTTTATTTTTTGTTGTCAAGAGTTATTTATTTTATAATAATTTATTATATATATATGTAACTGTGCACTACACCTATTTGTTTTAAATAGTTATATTTATTTTATACAAACACATTATCATTGTGTATTTTACATATATATACATATATTTATATGTTATATATATACATTTTTCACATCTTTGATCACTGTTAAACATTTACTATCATTCTTTATTGTTCTATTTTTTCATTCCCATTCACTATTTTTCAATAGAAAACATTTATTGGGGATGGAAATTCTATGTATTTTTTAGTTTCAACCACTAGATGGGCGTATAGTCGGGCCATTTTAATACGAACAAACTTTTACTGTCAACCAAGGCCAGCTATTCATTTGTTCATGCACATATACAAAAACGTTGGTTCATTGTTCGTTGATATACTATTGGTACCTATGCATTTTATGTTTTACATTTATCATGGTGAACAGTAACACAACATTTGGCTTGGATTTGTTTAATCCATTCATTCATTTAATTTCTTACCTATGCGTATATTTATACATTATTTATGAGGATCATTAGATTCCCATTGGTCATTTTAAATTACATGTAAGTTTATATAAATGGTTGGTTGTTCTGTATTCACTTGTCTGATGAAGTCTCGTATTAGAGACGAAATACGTGTGATTTTATTTACTTTGTTTGTTCACGTATAATAATAAAGCTGTTTTTGGAAAGTAAGTTGTCCGGTGCGGTCCGTCCTCCTTATACAGTGCTTGGTTCGTTTATTGGTTTTTGGTTTAGCACTGCGCTCCACTTCTTTGGTTTATTAGATGCATATTCATGCCACATACAAGAACTGCAACTGAACTCCCAGAGAAATAGAGCCCATTGGAACCATTTATGGTTTATTGGTCTGCAGAAGAAAACAGAAAGGAAAGATACAATAGCTTTCTTTCATTAACAAAAAAAAAAAAAAAAAAAAAATTGGTCCACTGCTGGGTGTGAGAAATGGTCAGGTGACTGAGAGTGCACACAGGAAATACCATAAATAAAACTGTTAACTTTCCCATACATCTTATTATCAAATGTTTTTAATACAATGACTGTGAAGCAGTCTTAAGGACAGCTAAAAAATAGCACTCCTATTACAATTGCCAGTCAACCAGTAAGGATTGGTCTGAATTATGGTGCCTCACTGTATGCCAAGAGGAAACTAATGGTATCCATCATATGCTCTTGCAGAGACTTGAGTTTTGCACTGTGTCTGAAACTCCCGGCCACATTGCGTATTTCAAAAAAATGGCCAGCAGTTTCGGTTTTATTCACCACTTAGGACAAACATTTTATGAAAGGACATGCCCAACTTAAGAAAACACCATTTTCAGGGCTGATTCAGGAAACCAAGAATGTCACAACCAGCAGCAAAAAGCAATATATCAGAATCAGTATCATCAGTATCAGAATCAGTATCAGTAACAGTATCATCAGTATCAGAATCAGTATCAGTATCATCAGAATAAGTATCAGTATCATCAGAATCAGTATCAGTATCAGTTTAAGTAGCATCAGTATCAGAATCAGTATCAATATCATCAGTATCAGTATCAGTATCCCCTGTCAAGCACCCAGCTGGGAAGAAGGGAAGGGACATGATGGCCAGAACACAGGACTATGAAGACTCCAAACCAGGAGAAACAAAGCAGTATCTGTCCTGTTTTAACATGGCTGATCATAATCAGTATGAGCCACTTGCAAGTTTAATGCCAAAGGAGAACAATGCTGTTAAAGGAAATGCCTCATTCTCTATCCCCAAGATTTTCACAGTGGAACTAGAGACAATGGAGCAGTTGTGACCTAATGTGTCATCACACCTGGATGTTTTTGCCATAGCTGACCACATGAGACCTGCAACATGAAGTCATTGACTGCGCCAGGACTCATGGTCATTTACCAGTCCTAGAAGAGTTATGTTCTGTGATGTTTTAGTCAGGAGTATACTGTCATGGAATCTAATGGCACCCAGCTAGAAAGAACAGAAGGGACATGCTGGTCAGACTGCAGGACTCTAAATGCTGTTCTTTTTGCCCCAATGTATGTACTTTATTGGATAATTGTTGTATTCAAGTTCATTTCTTTATTCTTAGGAGTGCATGTATGCTATTAGTTGGGGTGGGAATGTTGTTTTAGCATATCTAGTACTTTGTTTAGCAGTGTAATCATTCATGCTCACCATGCAGGGATAATGATATGGCTGGCTGCATATGAAATGCATCTGGTTCTTTTGTAGTGTTTTGACCCAGGTGCCACAATCCATGTTCTGGTGTCAAGTAACAGTAGCCTGTCTATTACAGTTTGTTTAGCAGTGTAATCACTTGTGCTCTGGGTGCAATGATAATTTTATTGCTGGCCGCATATCAAATGTAGCTGGTTCTTTTGTATGTATTTGGCCCAAGTGACAGAACCCACAGTCTGATGTGAAGTATATTAGTGTAATGGGAACAAGCAGATCACATGTCTGTGGCTGATGTTATGAGGCATGGACTCCTATTGAAGCTAAAGGACATTACCCAGACTTTAGAAGGTGATCCATAGCTATGGTGTGTAGTCCAAACCTACTTATATATAAGTTACCCACTCCAACTGCTACTCTACAGAGGCAAGTGGTAAGCTCATGTCTGATATATAGTGCCTGGTGCTGAGGAAGCCGCCTAGAAAAAAGAGCCTTTGACAATGACCCTACCTACTCAAGTCAGACACTTTTGCAAAAAAATGGTCAGAGGTATAACAAATGCCTCTTGAGACCTATATATTGGTGGTTCTGAATGCTTTTATAACTATTATTGTGTTTTTTTTGGCCACAATAGTTCATTAGTGCCAGTATTGTCCACTGTGACAGAGCCTCATTTTTTGCATTGCCTCCCAGACCAGATCACATCAGATGTTAAGGGGGATAATCCAAAATCACTTTGCCATGAGGATATTGTGTTACATGGATGAAAAAGCTATAGCTGCAGTGATTAAAACTAATGCTATTTTGCAGGTGTTTATATAATCTGCATTCTGATGTAATTTTGTTACAAGAAACAAAACTAAGTGCAGACAAGAAAACAGAAACTTCATCAGTTGGAAAGGCAACATTTTTTACCAATACCATATCTTTGAATCAGAGGTTAGCTATCATGATAAACTAATTTCTATCCTTGACAGAGCATATGCTCACAGTGGAACCAAAAATGTGCACATCATATAGTAAGATAGTATTATTTAACTTCCATGGCCTCAATGAGAGACAATATAGGCCCACTGAGTAGACTTCATAATGCCATACAGTTGATTTATAAGTTTCATCACAGGCTGCTGTTTGGTAGAGACTATAATTTTCTTATAGATTCTCACTCTTAAAAATGAAGGTGAATCTGGCCTTACACCCATACCAGGAAAGGGGAAGACTCAGTGTCAGATTGGTTAACATTCAAGAACATTTGCTGGGGTCTTGCCTAGCAGCTAAAATCTAAAAAAGGAATGGTGTCTAAAATCCAAACTGGGTGAACTGAGGGGGATGCTGCAAACAACAGATAGGGGCTTTAAAGTGAGAGGGTATAGGGTTAGCAACCTGTGGTGATAAATTAAGAGTTTAAAGTAGAAATATAAATAACTACAATACCGTCACATCTTATTAAAATTAGAAAGATATACACTGTTTTACAGGGCAAAAGTGATTACATCTACCAGCAAATTGTAGAGTGGGTGAAGCAGATTACCTTTAGGGCTCTTAAGGATATCAGAGGATATATTACTTAGAACCTTGACAAAAAAGCAGATATACTGACCAGCAAATACAGGTACACCTGAGAAGGAAGAGTGACTTGGTCTAGAGAAGCACACACCTGACCCCTGCCAACTGAAATGACTGCATTTCTAGCAAAACCATTTCTTTACAGGAGATTAATGAGAAGACTCAAATATGTTTATTCTATGCTGCTATGTGGCTACATCCTTAGTGACAGTATTCTGGATACCTTTTTATAAGTTTGTATATAATCTAGGTGCCTTTATATTATTAGTTGCAATTGTAAACTATGTTCTAACTTCTTTAACACTGTATTGTACTTCTAATATGTTAGCTGTGGAGCTTTTCTCCACAGGTGTCTGCTGAAAAAAGCATCACCTCATTCAGACTAACCCAGTCAACAAAAGTAAAATAAACAAACAAACAAACAAACAAATAAATAAATAAATAAATAAATAAATAAATAAATAAAAGATTCAATATCTTCCAAGAAGTAAAGCTCCAGGTTTTGGTAGGTTAGGTATTGATTTTTATAAAGAAATTTTCAGAAATATTTAGAGCATCCAGTATACTTTGTCGATAAAGTGAACTGACAATCAAATTAATTTAACCCATCATACCCACACATATACACACCCCAGGATTCACGAATCCTCTGTGTAAGACTAAATAAGTCTTACTCAGAAACTGAAGTTGAATGGTATGACATCAGCATGCCATGCATATTCATGAGGGCACATTGACTCCACTCCAAGTCTAACACGGACTGTGCAGGAAGGCAGGGGGCATGTCTGACTGCCGAGCAATCCAAAGGTCCACACCCCTGCAAGTGTCTGAATTGTGAAATGTCAACACACATGAGCGAGTCCGCTCAAATGTCTATGTACCCAACACTACACTCCCTCACATTGTAAACCCCCAGTACAGTTATAAAAAGTAAAACTTTTAATTTTTTTTCTAATTCACGATATAGCTGCCTCTATTTGCGTGTGTTTGCGCGGGTGTGCCCATTGCTTAGCTGCAGTTAGTAATTTTGAAATTGAAGAGCATAATAAGGAATGCCGATGCAAATTAAGCCACATAGCGTAGTGGTAGAGCCTTCGCCCAAAGAGGAGGCATGCAGGGTTCGAGTCCCACCGCTCCCCTTTCTATTTTATGTTTTAAATTAGTATATGAAATAATTCCTGACATATATGAATAAAATTTCTAAAAAGCATTGAAATGGCCTATGTATCAGTGAACAAAATGTATATTTATAAATATACGAAGGGTCCTGACATATAATTGCCCATAGTTAAGCAGCGCTTTACTCAGCGCAATATAGTTGTCCATAGCTAAGCAACGCTTTACCCAGCGCAATATAGTTGCCCATAGCTAAGCAGCACTTTACCCAGCACAATATAGTTGCCCATAGCTAAATAGTGCTTTACCCAGCACAATATAGTTGCCCATAGCTAAGTAGCGCTTTACCCAGAGCAATATAGTTGCCCATAGCTAAGTAGTGCTTTACCCAGCGCAATTGGTTTGTGCGGAGGTGCGCACCGTGCTAACCAGCACACCGTAGGGCAACGTGGAGCAACGTAGAGCAAAGTTGCTTAAACACAGCCACACCCCCTAACCTGTCTGGACAGTAGTAAAATAAAAAGCAATGACAAGGCTCGAACCCAGGACACTGTGCAACATAATCAAAGTACTGAGCCACTAAGCCATGACATCTTAGGATAAACAGCCACTGTTAACAAACATATACTTATAAATGGTAGATTAACCATTGCTAAGCAGATCTGCAGTCAGCCGAGAATTTTCAAAAATGGCCAATCACAAAAAAGTGCAGGAAATGCGGCATATTTAAGCTCCATAGGCAGGAATACTCACCATAACTGATTGTAGCTCCCATCTGCAGTTAGAATGTCTGGTTCTGGAGAGGGTACTCGCTTTCGAACGCAACGCTGGTGCATCAAGGAGTCAAAATACATGGTTTGGCTCCTTGTCCATCGTCATGAGTCAAGACTCCTGCAGGGCCAGTTCCAAGGGATGGAGTACAAAGCAGAGGCTTGGAACCGGTTAGCTCATGATCTCACCAGTGCCACAGGTGTCCCTCGGACTGGTGAGCAGGTTCATCACCACCATGCAGACCTGAAGAGACGGAAGCAGGACCTACTGAACCAATGGATACAGGAGGCTTGTGACATGCAAGATGCCCCACTACTGAGTAGATAGCCATGGAATGCAGTATGTAAGACATGCTAATTTAGTCTATATAATGGATAGGTATGTCTCAATATCCCTTCATTTACTTCACAGCTGCAGGTGTCCGTGCTGTGAATCAGCAAGCCTGTGCAGATAGGCTGCTAAGGCTGCACCACCAGGCAGTTTAGTAATTATTCTGCATGTATTGTTATATAAAATAGGTGAGAGAGCCTGAAAGAAAGTGTTGTAGCCCAATAATACAGCCATAAAATGCCCTGAATAATTACTCTGCATGTACTGTTATATAAAATAAGTCAGAGAGCCAGAAAAAGAGTGTAGTAACCCACTAATAAAGGCAAAATAAGTCCAGAATAATATTTCTGCATGTAATGTCATATAAAATAAGTGAGTGAGCCTGAAAAAGAATGTTGTAACCTATTAATAAAGGTATAATATGTCTTGAATATGTCTTCCCTATGCACTGTAATATGAAATAAAGGAGAGAGTCTGTAGAAAAGTGTGTAATGTAATTAATAAAGGTATAATACTTGGAGTGTGTCTGTGTCACTTACTTTGAAATGTTGTTGTACCCTGTTGTATTAAGTGCTGTCAACCCACAGTTAGGCAGTCCTATATAAAGTGGATGATGGAAGTGCCAGTAGCTGTGAAGCATATATATATATATATATACAGTCCTCAACAGTCGGTTAATGGCTGGCATGCGTAGGTAAATCTGGCACAGGAGTAGCTTGTTAATGTGTTCCCCAGAAATGTGATTGTGCTACACGAAATGTAGGGTTCTGTAGAAATTTAACTGAAAATGTCACATGAACACATCCAGATATGTAGATATATAAATATAAATAAAATAAATAACTATGTAGCAGTAACATCTGCATCTTGGACAGTTAGTATGCCAGATATAGGTCAGGCATATAATGAACTAGCCAAACCCATTACACAACCTAATGCATGTTGCCTAGGGTAATAATACATGTAGGGGATATACACCTGCAGTCACTAGGAATGTAGTGTAGACTAAAAGTACTTATAAGATGTTAATGGAGGTTTCTTTCTACACCCTACTGTATGTGCATAAACAATGCAATTCCACACCTCAATGGGTATGTCTAATCTCAAAACATTTATTGGGACATATGTCCTATTGTTCTATAAATACCTGCATTTACTTTGATGCATGTGCCCTGTTCAAACACCACAATTTTGGTGGCCTGTTGCCAACAATCATCCCTGCATGCTATTGCAATGTTCACTGTTGTTCAGTATATGCATGTGTTATGCTTGCTGTTCAACTGTTGGAGCCCTGGTGTGTTGGGTTAATGGGAATACTACTGCATGCTGTTACAACTAATTTGGAATGCTGTTGTTTATGTTGTAATTAAACACACCTCATCACAGAATGTATGGGAAGGCCGGTCCCAGCGGACCCACCTATCCCTCCTCAGCTGGCAATTGCACCTGGCACCAGCAGATCCGGTGCCCAGCCCAGGCTCCCCTCCAATGTTGCTCCTGTGCCACCTTCGGGTGGAAGCATTGCAGGGGATAGGGCTCGCCCCCCCACGTGCAAGCGTGGGTGGAGAAGGGCCACCTGTCACCCTCCAAAGGGTCCGGGCTGTGGTGTGTAGGGAGATCCAGTGTTCAATCGCTGATCCCCTATCCCAGTTTGAGGCGAGAGTGGCTGAACTCACAGGTGAGCCTGTCCCTCCTACACAGCCCCAGCACAGCCACCCTTGGGGTTGTGAAGGTGCAGTGGTAACTACCCATGGGTGGGGATCTCAGTTCCACTGTTACCATCTGTGGCATCATGGGCTTCCGATTTCCAAGCATCCGTCCCCATCAGTTGTGTTCACCCACCCCATGTGTCATACTCTGCCCCTGTATGCATCTTGTTTATCTTGTCTGTTTACCACCCCAACCTACCTCCCCAAATATACCTATTTCCTCTACCTCATTTTCCACTCTCACCTGAAAAAAAAAGGGCAATCTGCTCCCACAAAAAAATTACGCCCCATACATAGCTGCCCATTTTGCACACATGTCCGCTGGACATGTAAACTGATAATTATAATTGGCAGTACAACATAATTTGTTGCCCTCTCTCAGGGGTGGAAGGTTTCAAATTTCACTCCAAATTTATTGCATATGCACATGCACAGCTGTTGCTGGTAAAGAAATGGGCAGCTATGGACCTTCCCTACACCCGTCCTGCACATCCCGAGCTTGTTTCCCTACTGTCTTTCCCTCTTTGTGCCCCCTTTTTTACCACTTTCTTATCTCCCCATTTTCTTTTCTTTCAAAGAAATTAGCACGGGGGTTAGCAAGAGTAAGCACTTTTAAGTGTAGTTAGTGGGTTTAAGCGAGTGTGTGAATGTGTGTGTTTAGCTAAGTATTTCTAAGTGCCGTGCAAACCCACTTACAACTGCTTAAAAGTGTCTTAGTCACTCTGCATGGCAGGGCCCTTATTCTGTTGAGCAGCAAAATAAAACACCTCTATCAGTCTCGAACCCCAGACCTTGGACACACTACACTGCATGAAGTACCACTAGGCCACAGTAAATATACAACAAGTTGGTGCTGTAATAAATATATCATGCATTACAATGAGTGAATGTGAAGTGAATGTGAAGGGAAAATAGGAATGTCATAACACAAATCTTGTTCTGTGGATCTTTACTAGCAGTTGTTGTGGAATTGCATGACATGACTGTGAAAAGAACCAGCCATTCTAGCAGGAAATAATGTTACAGTAGCACTTTACAAACCCCACACAGTATCAGAGCAGGATAAACACTGGCATATTTGAATAGGGCAGAGGCCATACTTCCCAACTGTGACTGCTTTTCAGGGATGTCCCTGATTCGTAAACAAATGTTAGCTCTGTCCCTCAGAATCCCTCTGAAAAGTACTGACGGTAGGCATAAAAGTGGGAAATTACACTTAATGAATAATGTCAATAAGTAAGAGTAGACACTGCTTGCATGTCAGAAAAGGTGTATTAATACATATGCTCTGATTCTCTCACAGTCTCAACTTAATGTCTGTAATATATTACAGGTGTACCCCACTTATATGTACCTTTCCCTGAGGCTGTTCAAATATATACCTGAGTGTATCAGAGGCCCGGCAGAGGCAGAAACACACAGACATTTCAGCTTTTCTGCTGTTACACACTCTGCAAATAGCTTTGGAATGAGTCCCACAAGCATACCCTTATGTAGGAGTACAACACAGACATATCAAAGGATGTAGCCATGTACTGTTAGCAACCAACTGTGACAATGCCATTGTTCCAGTGCAGAAAAGACCAGTATGGTGCACAGACAAAGAACAATAGGCTAACCTCTGGCTACCATCTGGATATGTCCACAAGTGGGAGCCACGCAGACAGACTACTTGACTTGTTAACAGGTACACAGCAACCCTGTATGTTCAGCAAGATAAACATCACACAATAATATATAATGCTCTCTGTACTTCTGCACCCCTACCCAAAAGAACAATATACCTGTGTATTCAGGCTCTACAAAGGATGTAGCTAGGCATACTCTGTACTGAAATGTGTCCAGTTGTTTTGAGCAGCCCGTGCTAATGTCAACACAAATGAACAATAAACTGTTCAGAAGTGAGGTAATTAATATTTACAGTATAGTAGTTCACAAACAGTTCATGTGACAGAGGAATACATTGCAATAACTACTTTTGTATGACAGTTAATTGTCTAATTAGAAAAGAATGTACATACTCCCATGTATCTTGTGTAAGCATTTGGAGGGGTGAGTAAAATTCTACACTGATAAGTGTGTACTAGAAGCAGCAACATTCAGGTTTGAGTACAACATGCAAATCACTGGCTACAACCCTAGCTTCAGAGATAAGAAGTATACCAACCTTCTGACTGACACAACGGTGTCCACAGCAAACAAGTATGGGCCCCACTTTGGAAAGCTGAAAGGGCTATGCCTATCTAACCTAGCATTTTATAGCAGTGGGCTGCTACGACAGTGAGTACTGCAATTACCACACAGCAGGCTGCATGCAATTAATAAATGGTGGGCACCAATTGTTGCAGAGGCCATCACATGCACTTGTGCAGATACCTAGAAAAGCAGGCTGTACTTGCTGTCTACACATGCAATAATCTCATTGCAGCAAGAGAGAGAGCAAGAGAGAGAGAGACAGAGGCAGAGACACAGACACAGACAAAGACAGACAAAGAGACAGAAACAGAGAGGCACAGAAAAAGAAAGAGCAACAGACAGAGAAAAAATAAATAAATAAAAAATAAAAAATATTTCCTTTAAAAACAAATAGAACACAGCAATAGAAACGAAAGGTATGTAACACATATGTATTTGCTGGCATGTAGTAGATGTTTATGAAGAGTACTCTACATACTGTGAATTATCCATATGTGGCAGCAGTACATATCTCCATGTATCTGTACATGTGCATAGGGCAAGGGACATACTGCAACTGTTTTTGAAGGGAGTGTGTATATATATATATATATATATATATATATATATATATATATATATATATATATATATATATATATATATATATATATACATATATAAATATATATATATATATATATATATATATATATATATATATATATATACGTTATTGAAGGTTGTTATGTGCATATTTCTATGTAGGTTGTAGTGTGTGGCAAAGAAAACAGCATGCAGTGCTGGTATATGACATGTGGTGGTTAAACGCTGTGGGTATGCTCTGACAGTTTTGCAGTGTTGCAGCCAGTGAGGCCTGCTAAAGCTACATGGGCTAAGGACACCTTCAATGCAGTCTGCACAATACTGTGCAATATTATTACATAACTGTATATCTCGCAACTGTTGCATAATTGATATTCCCGCCATGGATAGTGGACTGTATATGTGCCTATATGTACATCTATATGTACAGCAATGTATGTTTATATGTATGTGTGTATGCTTGTGTGTATGTATATATATATATATATATATATATATATAAATGTATATATATATATATATATATATATATATATATATATATATAAATATATATATATATATGTATATATATATATATATATATATATATATATATATATATATGTAGATATATACAGATAGAGGGAGAGAGACATGGGGCATACTTACTGCGACAGGTGAATGGCGACCAAGGTATGGACTGAAGCTCAGCGTTGACACTGCAGTGCCATCCCTTCTTGCCAGAACTCTGTACCCATTAACTACCACATAGGTGGTAGTCTACCTAACACCGAAGGTGTGATAAGGGAACATGGAAAATAGGTGGGCAGTAGCCTCCCCTTTGATAATCACAGTGCCACACTGGTCATGTATTCTGTCTACGTGGTACACATCATCACAAAAGATGTGTCATCTAGAGAAATATAGGTCAGTGTTCCCCTCTACTTATCACACTTAAAACCCATTAGAGAGTACAATGCCAACTACAGCAACTGGAAAGGCCACAGACATACCTCACAAAGAGTAATAGCGGCCTCAAACAGATGCCCTATGCAGACCGCCTCACAAAACCACAGCTACACTGTGTTGCATAGTGCCTACCCAGAGGTGACCTCTGCCTAACATACTGAGCTATGTCACACCCATAGCTGTTGGACATCCTCCATGTAAACATATTACAATCCCTCCCAGATACATGCTCTAGGGTCCTACACCTTGTCAGCTCACTAAACAGCACATGCTGGAGGGATAGAGTCCTAACTCAGAGACATGCCATACTCTGGAACAAACCACCTATCAATAGCAAACAAAGCTCCTCATTAGCAGTTGTCAGAAATACTCCTGATGATTGTTTGGGAGATAGAAAATACACCCCGGGAATCACCTCTGTGGCTCTGGTTGACAGGGGCAAGTGAAATTAAATTACATGTGTGTGTCAAAGGCCAGGGTAGCATATGGCTAGGCTGCTGTAGGCCCTAGGGCCAATGGCGTATTACCTACCCATGACACGATGCGCACACACATGTACTTAGTGCAATAATTGCTATGTGAGGTTGACTGAGTGTGATGGTGAATTTGTTGGTGAATGTGTTCAAGGTCTGTAAAGGTGTGATAACTTAGTGTGAAATTGTTTCTGTCATGATAGTTTGTGTCCTAGCTGTGATCTCAACAAAATATGTGTATGCTATTGCTAGGCAGAAAAAGTAGTATGGCATACGGTGTGACGTAGTCCCTTGTTGTCGACTGTGGTGTCCCATTGTAGGCTAAAGCAATACATGTATGCTTAGTGAGTGGTACTGCTGGTGAATCTAATTCCCATATGAACTGTAGTACTACCTGAAGCTGTAGGCCTAAACAGTACAGTATGGTGTATGTTCACATTGCTTGGAAACACTGTTTTGTGTGTTCCCCTGTAGTCCTTACAGATTACATACCTCAGGTATAAGGTTTTGTAAGTAGTGACGCACAGTACTGTATGGTACATAGGTAAAGCTCATCTGGTTTGGCATACATTTGTGTGTTGTATGCATGTCTGATGTGTGTGTGTAATTATGCCTGTGCCATGCCCTCAATCATATCTGTGTTACAGGGTATATGTGTGTATCTAGCAACATGTATAGTCTAGTACAACAGTATGCCACCTATATCAATAACTGTGCACATATGTTAGGCAGGGGTTTGGCATCAAAGACTACTGTGGTATACTGGTAATACTGCAACTGTACTTTACATTCATTGCAGTGGATGACATCTTTTTTCATGCATTAGCTTGATATATACCTCCTGTGGCTAGGTGGTGCATTGTGTCACATACAGTGTGCCATGTACTGTTGTATAGTCTTACATACTGGTTTCACTTTGTTGCTGTGCAGAACATAGTTTAATATATAGAACATGCCAGGCACTGTCAGGCAGTTGTGGGCTAAGCACTGATATGTGGTATTAAAAGTGTGTATCTACTGACAGCCAATAGGTTGCTATATATGGCATTTCATTGATATCTGTGCTTTAGAATGTTAAGTGTGACACATGACCTGCTCACAATTATTGCTTTATTGTCTTCCAGGGACATGTCTCACCATCGCAACCCTGCGTATTCCCCTGAAGAGGAGGAAATAATCATATCCACCCTACTACAACATTACACCCTGCTGTTCTCCAGAACCAGCCAGGACCAGCATGGGCACACTGCACTGTGGCAAGATGATGTCTGTTGGGTGAATGACGTAGGCATGCATAACCAGACTTATGAGCAGGTATGCCATCATTGCAGTGGTTTAATTAGACATGTCCGGCAGCATGCCTCCGATGTCCGCAGACAACAGCTTGCCACAGGTGGTGGTGCAGCATCACATCCGCCCATCACCAGAGTGGAAGAGCTGCTCGTCAGCATGGTGGCTCCTTGCCAACCACTACAACAGACATGTGCCATCATGGAGGCCGGAGTCACCCAGCAAGTTGACTCGGAGCATGCAGGTAACATGGCATATCTGTAGACTGCTGTTAGCTCGATTGTTAGAACATGCATATGTCAGATGTGTACTGTGTATTTAGAACATGTGGAGCCTGTTGTTGTGCAATACTGATAATTTGGAACATAATCTGTATGCCTGGGACTGTCACCCGTTGTACTACTGTAAAATTGCAAACTCACAGCAGCAATGCCATAGTTGTTGACACTGACAAACTGTCTCATATCCTTCTGGTGTGACAGCAAGACAGCAGACCCATGCTGATGAGTGTTCTACATTTAATATAGCAAATAACATGTGCATGTCATAGGTGAGTTGTAGGCCATATACACATGTAAAACACCTACACATAATGCATGCTCTGCATATTTTCTGTGGGACTATGCACATCCCAGTAACATGAGTAGCTGTCTCAAACACATGCAATACACAGAGCATCCCAAACTATTGAGGTACACTGTAGTGGACATTGTATAGGCAGAGTCAATACACATGCACACAACATACACCACTTTGTCATATGCAGTAAGTGTTAATATGATACACATGGCATATTTAGATACCTGTTGTTAGGTCAGACTCCAGTATCCCAAATGTCATCCACACAGCACACATACTATACCTGAGGGGTAGCGGCCTATCATTGGGCAGTGTGACACTCTTCAACACACAACACATTCATGTTAGGCAATGCTCCCTATTGAACACCTTACATACCCATGTAACAACTGCCTTTGAAATGGTTCATGTAGCCACATTGCTGCAGTTCAGGTACAGCAAGATAGTTGCCAGTGTGGCACATATTAGTGGCCTTGAGTGACCACATGATGCTGCCTGATGATGGCTCATGGTACTACACTACATCCAGTTAAAGTAACTACAGTACTACACATAGCATTCATTGCTTTACACCTGACTGTTGTGTACATCCAGCCATGGTATGTATACCTATGAGCGATGGTAAACAGGACATTGAAAAGCATTTAATACTTGCACAGCAGTGTTGTGTCCATGTTCACATTGTGTTCCAGGGTGAGGTCAATCATTGAACAACACACATGCATCAAAGACATGTATACTGTTATTAACAAGGACTCTCTACACTTGCACTGCATGCTGTTAAGCAACACACATCCTGCATGCTAACACATGTGATAGGACTCTTTGGCTTGTGATACTGTACTCCACCATCAACCACTAATGAGTAGTTCTGGATTGCTGTTGGTGTGTGTGTGTGTGTGTGTGTGTGTGTGTGTGTGTGTGTGTGTGTGTGTGTGTCAACATTAGTGAGTAGTGTATTTGTGTTCATGTGTGCATGTGTTCATGTGTGCATGTGCACATGTGTGCATGTGTTCATGTGTTCATGTGTGCATGTGTTCATGTGTTTATGTGTTCATGTGTGCATGCGTGCATTTGTGCATGTGTTCATGTATGCATGTGTGCATGTGTGCATGTGTACATGTGTTCATGTGTGCATGTGTGCATGTGTGCCTGTGTTCATGTGTTCATGTGTGCATGTGTGCATGTGTTCATGTGTGCATGTGTTCATGTGTTCATGTGTGCATGTGTGCATGTGTGCTAACATCATGTACAGATTGTAAAGTGTGTTTCCTGTCTTCCTCTCAAAGGTGCTGAGGTTGTGTTGGTTGAGTGCAGCAAGGAACCTGAAGTCACTGCCACAAATAGTGGAAATGATGATACATGGGTTGTGGCACAGGCAGGCTTGACAGGGTCTGTCATTGGTCCACCAATCGACATTACTCAGCTTTCCACCCCATCTATGCACACATTCATACTGCCAATACATCCCTCATCACCAATGGCCTTAGCTGAGGGACAGCATACAGTAGGCATTGACCAGGATAGTTTGGTATCTATGGCACATGCATCCCCACACAGCATACAAACCCAGATTCCTGGAATGGTACCACATAGGCAGATGTCCAGGGGTTCTCGTGGGAGCACTGCTGGTTGTAATGCCCCTGGCAGACGTGCCCCCACAGGTCTTACAACCTCAGGTATGTTCCGGGCTGTAATGCAGGCACAGGCACATATGGAACGGTACACCAGACAGGGACTAAGGGTGCAGAGGGCCCATAACACTACTATCAATGACCGTATCCGTGACCTTGCCGGCGCCATCCGTAATTACACGGAGGTCATTGATAGACGTTGGGGGGAGGCATTAGATGTCCTACGCAATGTCATGTCCATGTGCCAGGACAGTGCAGGATGGCTGAGACATCGACGTGGATATATGCCAGCAACATCATCAGCTGGCAGTCATCACGGATGACACACAAGTCACAGCCGCACCCGTAATGGCAGTACCAGCCCCAGCAATGTTGGGGCTGGGCTGTCAATAGACCATCCTAGAAGACTACTTGCACGTGGCTCTGGCCAGTCCCAGCAGGGACATGGGTCCAGTCGACATCCCTCTGCCTCTGATGATAGTACCCAGTCTGGCTTAGTACCCGATACTGTCCATGGCACCCCTGCCAGGCACAGGTACTTTGTCCGTGGCCAGAGATGGTCATCTGTACAGCTTGGCAGATACAGTCTGTGGCCATCCCACAACCTCCCGTATTTGGCAGCCACATGGTGGAACTGTGTGCATGCAGGCACACACATATAAACCAAACACCTAGGGCTAACACATGCACACACACATTACATCAACATTGACCCATGCTGTACTGTTGTCCCTCACACACACACACACACACACACACACACACACACACACACATACATCTCGATTGGGTGGGTCAATGTCGGGCTCTGGCAAACCAACAACACACCCTGTGCATATGATGAAACTGTGCCACCTCCTGTCACCTGTAACATTGATGCAGGAACAGGCGGCTAACATGTTGCTGATGCACAGGGTGACTTAATAGCAGTGTAGCAATGTTAGCATGTTGTCAACAGTAAAGTGCAATGATATCCTTGTAGGTATATCTGAGCAGGCATGATGCATTAAAGCTATGATTATCAATGCAGTATTGTTTACACCAGTGCTAATTCCAAAAATATATTGTCCGCCCATGTGCCACTTGGCTGATGTGTGTAGTTCTGGCAGCATTTGTTGGTGAGTGGACAGTACGTGTGTAATGTGTGCAGTACAGATTTGCAGGTGTGCATTTGTGAACATGGTGGAGGTGCACTGTCTGCATGTATGTGCATGGTGGACACATGGGAAGGGTGACATGCCCTGTATTACACAGTGTTAACACTTCACTTTCTATTGGTGGCCAGTATGCATTTTACTACACATATGTTTTAACTTGGGTACACATGTGTGTATGATATGGCTTGACACTATGCTGTGGGTGATACTGTTACTATCTGTCATTGGTTTGCATTCTGGTAGTATACACAACCTCAACAGCCTGACTATAACCAATCGTTAGATGATGTCTTGACAACTGACACACAGATGTAGGAAACACAGTAGCATTTGGATCCTTCCGGTACTATACTATACCAGTAACCAGTGGTATTGACCGCCAACCATTCCTGGGACCACTCCTGTTTGGCATGTAGCCCTCTTAGGTACAAGCAAACACACTAGGGATATGTCCGTCCACATCTGGTAATGCATACAGTGGCCTACAATGCATTCTCCGGATGAGACACTTATCCTCCACAAGGGTATCATACAGACAGATACCTGTTGTCCAACCCATGCTGTAAAGTTATAAGCCAACTATAGCATAGTCATCCACATTTGCTAAACATAGTATCCCAACAGTACCACATAGGTAGTAACCCACAACATGTAGAAGGGGTACCGATGTGTACATACAGCCACATGTTATGTCATCTGTCCTTTGGTATTCACAATTCCAAAGGTATTCTGAAGTCCCTCTGTGTATCACATAAGCAATAAGGGGTCTGTATGCATATCCACAAAGTTGTTGTACACCTATAATGAATGTCCATTATTGACAGACTTTGTTGTGTTTGAACATGTCTGAAATATACCCCAGGCATGAACCCTCATTTACACTATTCTATAGGAACTGTCATGGGTGTGTGTGACACAGATGACCTAGGCCACAGATCACTACAATGTCTGGCCTTGTCACAAACATACATATGTGACCTAAGGTCTGAGAAGCAGCAGCACAATCTGTCAAAGGTAACAGATGTATTCATGTAGAAAGCAGGCTTCACACCTATGAACTAATTGAGGTCACATGTACGTATATGTATTTGCCACACAGATACCTGAAGTGTGCAATGCACATACTGTTTTTTACTGATATGTCATACAGTAGTAAAAGCAAAACCCATGACACATGAACCAACAGTGTCACACACACACACAGCAATTGCAAGATTCAAACACCTACCTAACTATGTTATGATACTAAAGAAATGCGCATTAACACGACGCGCTATATGCTTTGCTGGGAGTTTTTATTTCCACTGCTGTATTTGTGGGATGCTGACATCATCAGACTTGCCAAAGAGGGATATACCACTTTTAAGGTGTTTTCCTAGTCTCCAAAAAAGGGCAATCCTCTCAAAGGATATCACATACCAACATGCACCCCCCCTACACACACACTGAACAATTACAGGATTCAAACCCCTATCTAACTATGTTATGATACCAGAGAGATACGCATTAATATGACGCACTATATGCTTTACTGGTAGCTTTCATTTCCACTGCTGTATTTGTGGGATGCTGACATCATCAGACTTGATAAAGAGGTATATACCTCTTTTAAGGTGTTTTCCTAGTCTCCAAAAAGGGTACTCCTCTCCAAAGAAATCACACACAAACATATACCCCCCTACACACACACTCACCAATTGCAGGATTCAAACGCCTACCTAACTATGTTTTGATACTAGAGAGATACACATTAACACGAAGCACTATATGTTTTACTGGGTGTTTTCATTTCTCCTGCTATATTTGTAGGATGCTGACGTCATCAGACTAGACATGGTAATGTGTGTGCACTTTGTTTTATGCAATCCCAGGACTGAGCCATGGGGGACAGCAGGTGTTAACAGCTTGAACAGGACTCCACAATTCTTAGCTTGTGTGATCTATCTGTGGACCAGTTGCCAATCCATCATATGACAATACATATTTTTGCACATGTTGTTGATTTTGTGGATACGACATGTGTATGGGATGTTGGAAAAGGGCTATTCAAAGTCTATGTGGGACATGTGTAGCTCATTTCAGTGATGTATGTCCTGGGTGGCTTCCTTGCTAACAGTCTAGCAGGTTTGGGAACCATGATCTGCCCATGACCAAACCAAAGTTGGTAGGGTTGTGTGTTTGTACGCTTCCAATAGCTCTGTTTATGACTTCAATCATAATGGACTCCATGGCCTTGCAGATCAGACTTAATAGGCTTATAAGACAATAGTTCCCATGGTCTGTTGTGCACCAACACTTGTGGAGTGTGCCATATGTTGCTGTAACCCATTCAGCAGTTTCATATCCTGTAGAGAGGGTGAGGCTCAACAGACTGTTCGGGTGCAGGGTCTGTTTGTTCTGCAGTTCACTTATGACACATATAGGAAAACAATGTAATCCAACTGATGCAATGTTTTCAGCTTTGGAAGGAGCTGTTTACCCATTCTACATGTGATATCTCCCAGTATGATGATAGGGCCTTTTGTCAGTTGGAGGTGGGTATGTATGTCTGGGCCTGTCTGACAGGATATTGGCATTGTCAGTCATTTAAATTTGGCCCTGACTCAGGACATATATGAGTCTACATTGCTATTTATGACATAGCTGAAGGAAGTGTCATGGTTCTGTCTGGACTCCTTCACAGATAATCTTTCCAAAACGACAACAAACTTAAGCACTAAACTACTCTTATACTCTTTTAAACACTTAACACCCTACTGATCCTTTTTGATCAGTCAAAAAGTATTTCATCATAATGTCACTGTTCAATCTCAGCCTTGCTACAGGATATGTACCCAAGGAATGGTGTACAGCAACAGTGGTCCCGCTCCACAAAGGTGATGCCACAATGGACCCTGGAAACTATCATCCTATAAGCCTGACTAGCCTGGTCTGCAAAGCTATGGAGCGTATCATCATGGAACTCATAAACAAAGACATCAGGAACCTCCAGACACTGGATCCTACCCAATTCGGCTTTGTTAAGGGCAGATCTTGCCTCTTGAACCTGGTTGACTTCTTTGAAACAGTTACCAGGGCCATAGACAAAGGGAAAGTAGTCCACACAGCCTACCTGGACCTTGCAAAAGCCTTCGACACAATACCCCACTCGGGCATCATAAATAAGCTCACCAGCTTAAATATCAACCCATATGTCACAAGATGGACTGCAAACTGGCTCAGGGATAGCACCCACATGGTCAGAATTGCAGGTGCCATGCCAGACTCTAAACCAGTTACAAGTGGTGTCCCACAAGGCTCGGTCCTGGGACCTCTCTTGTTCGGTAAATATGTCTCTGAGGTACAGGCTAACACGGGAGGACTATGGCTGACCAAGTTCGCAGATAACTGCAAACTGGGTGCCATAATAGACTCTCCAGCTGACAAAAGCATCCTCCAAAAGGGTCTCACAGAGATGGATAACTGGTGCCAGAGCCATGGCCTAAAGCTAAATGCCAAAAAATGCATAGTCATCCCCTTTGGGAAAAACAAAGTGCCCACAAATTACCACATAGGTGGTAATCCATTAAGTACGGAAGAAATAATTAGGGATTTGGGGACCCAGGTAGACAGTAATCTCTCCTTTGACAATCACATTGCCAAAGTGGTTAGAAAGACCTTCTATATAGCCCACCTTATCACAAAAGTTTTCACATCTAGATCAAGAGAGGTCATTGTGCCCCTCTACTCATCACTCATCAGGCCCATAATTGAATACAATGCCCCATTTGGGATGTACCTTACCCGACACCTGCAGCAACTGGAAAGACCCCAATAGTACCTCACCAAGAGGATCAAGGGACTCAAACAGATGCCCTATGCAGTTCGGCTAAAGAAACTCCAGCTCTACTCAGTTGCTTACAGCTTATTCAGAGGCGATCTGCGCCTGACGTATAAAGCCATGCCCAACCCAGAATTAATGGACATGCTCCACCTCAGGAAATCCGAATCCCTTAGAGCTACACACTCCAGGGAATTAAACTTCAGCACAGTAATAAATAGGAAATGCTGGTGGGACAGAGTCATATCCCAGATGCTCCCCTCACTCTGGAACAAAATCCCAGTCCAAGTTAGGCAGAGCCTCTCACTGACCCTCGTCAAGTGAAATCCTGATGAGTGGATGGGAGATCGTAAGTTTACCCCTGGGATCTCTTCTGGGTCCCTGCTAGACAGAGGCACAATAAACTAACCGTAAAAGGGATATCTTCTGTGACCTACTATTCAAAGGCACAGTCTACTATTCTAAAAGGGTGGTGAAAGCCAAACACACTCTGGCTAGGCTTATAAATGCCCTAGGGCAGATAGCCTAGTATCAACCTATGAACCTATGATAATGTTTGGAGTGCACATTGTTTACTGATGATATTGATTGCAGGTTTTTTATCTTATTTGCTTTCCCACTTTCTATGAACAACCTAAGTATCTGTAGTACATATTTGATTATGACAGGGTTCCAATATATTATATATGTGTCTGTTGTCATATAACTGTGTGCACAAGGCAGGATTGGTGAATAGTGAGAGGTTCCTGGGTTAACACATGCAACTGCCAGATATGTGTGGCCCACTGCTGTACTCAGACATGCTGTACTCAGACATGGCCTAAGTGTGTGAGCATGCCCAGTTTGGCCTTTCAGTATTTTGTTGCCTGACATTTGTCTCATTTATTCAAGTGTGTGAGCATGCCCAGTGTGACCTTTCAGTATGTTACTGTCTGAAGTCCACTACATTTGTTGACGTGTGTGAACACGCCCAATGTTAACATTTATACTATATGTGTGTTGAAAATCAAGTTGTATTTTTACTGCAGGGCTCACTTTTGTGTCATAACTCGACAGGGATTATGCTGTGCCTGCAGGGTTTCCATGAGACACTTTGCATAGACTTATCAACATTTCTTCATACAGGCTGACCAGCGAAATACTGTCATGGTTTAATGGTTCAGTACTGTGACTATAGTGCACAGTATCCTGGGTTTGAGGACTATCACTGCTTTATATTTTCATACTGGGCAGACCAGACTGCTTAAGGAACAGTAAAGCAAATATGAGCATGTTTACCTGCTTTTGCTCAACTATGCCCAACTTTGACCGAACTTGACCAACATTGCTGAACGTTGCCCAATATTGCTCAACATTGCCCAAAGTTGTGCTAGTTAGTGTGTGCAATTTTGTTTACATATACTAAATAGTGGTAAAAGCTGTTTAGCACTGCTTTATATTGCTTAAAACATGGCAATCATGCCTCAGGTGGTGCTGCAGGGCTGCCTATGTCGGATGCACATAGTACACTCCCTATACATGTTTGAAAACAGGTAGTGTCAAGTTAGGCATCCCTTTTACTATATGTGCAAGTCAGAGAGAGGTATAATTTCCAGGGTTCCTACTGAGCCAGTGTATGTGCTATACGTTGCCTCTTTGCCAAGTCAAAAGCATACTAGGCACGCCTCCTTCTGCCTACTGGGGCAGGCTCAGGTTGTTCCTCTTCCGAGTCATGCTCTGCCTGTGATGGTCTTGGCAATGGTGGGGGGCTGTTTGGCCCAGCCCTATGCTGCTCCTGCTGCAGCTATTTTCACAGGATCATATTATGTAGCATAGCACATGCCATGACAATTTGGATACATGTAGTTGGT
Source organism: Protopterus annectens (assembly GCF_019279795.1). NCBI lineage: Eukaryota > Metazoa > Chordata > Ceratodontiformes > Protopteridae > Protopterus > Protopterus annectens. Next base: position 892,084,418 of record NC_056732.1, on the reverse strand, counting down.
GAGTACTGCAAGACTCCAACAGATGTGTCTAGGCACTGGAACCGTGACTTGAACAGCCCAAACACACGCTCGATTACATTTTGTGTTTGTGCATGTGCCTCATTATGGCATTCCTGTACAGGTGTGTGTGCATTTTCTGATGGGTGACATCAGCCACGGCTCCAGTGCATATCCAGCATCCCCCACTAGGTGACCATGAGGGATGTTCCCATTGGCAAATGTCTGGTACAGCTGTGTCAGATGTCAGATATGGGAATCATGGTAGCTTCCAGGGCAGCCAGCACACACATTCAGTATTATGCCCTGGCATCACACATGACCTGGCAGTTGATGTAGAGGAAGCCCTTGCGGTTAAAGTAGGCCCTACCCCGCTCACTGGCTGGTGCTTTGATGCATATGTGCGTGCAGTCTATTGCACCCACTACCTCAGGGTATTCCACTATTTGCTGGAAAAGATACATATTGCTGGCCAATACCTCACGGGAACTGGGGAAATATACATGATCACCGACATGTGCTGACATGGCATTCAGGAGCTGGTGCAGTACCCTGGATGCTGATGCCAGTGAAATCCCCATCATATCACCAGTTGGTCTCTGGAAGGTACCTGTTGCTAGTATTCTTAGGCCAACACATACCTTGGTTTCCACTGGGATGGGTTCCCCTCTGTTGGTTCTGTGTGTGAGGCGTGGCTTGCACAGCTCAACAATTTGCTGCATGAGGTCTCTGTCCACTCTATAGCGCTCCACTATCTCCAGCTCATGTAGCCCCTGGTAGGTTACCCTGGGCCTGTACACTCTTCTCTGTGGGTTGCTCAGCAGCATTCGCATTGTCACCACCCTCAGCATGTTGCATATGTCGCTGTATAACAGCAATGGCAGCCCCTAACATTTCTTTGTCTCAATAAAGCTTTTTAAGTTTTCACTTCTCTTAGTTTACTGCAGTGTTGCAGTGTCTCTGAGGAAAACATGGTGGAAAGTTGTTTGCAGAGTTTTAAGTGCTGGGCTGGGCTGGGCTAGTGTACTGCCTGTGTAATTGCCTGATTCTGATTGTTTCACCTGCTAGCTCTGCTAGTTCTCTTTGGTTAACTTCCTACTATTTGTTGTGCTTCTTTTTCCCTTTCTGTTTCCACAGGGGGCAGCGCCGCGCAAACAAGCACAAACACACGCACACCAGCTCACACGCACGCACACATGCTTACACGGCCTAACACTTGCTGACTCCTGCTTGAATGCACGCACACAGGTGCAAATGCACTTACATAAATTTCAACAACCTTACATATACTTACTCCGGCTTAAACATGCGCACACGGGTGCACACACGTGCACACAATCTTACTTGTATATACAGGTGAGCACCTGCACGCAAACACGTTGCAGGCACTTCAACAAGGAACTTTAGTGTTATCCATGGCATACACCTTCAATTTCCTGGCATTAACTAGGATATCTGTTGTCACACCTCTTCCAGTGATGAGTAACTGACAGCAAACACATGCCACTCTGCTCCAATGAGCTTGCATTCTTTCATACATACCCCCCCTCGTGATGTCACCTATCTTCTACTTTGATACTCCCCTTATCCTACTCTTACAGTCCACAGACTTTGCTCATTTGCTATGTAATTGCATAGGATTGCCTACTAATGCTTGGTTACATCTCTTAGACTGAGCTCCCCCCGTTAGCAACCTCTACTCAGTAGCCATGTTGACTTCAGCCTGCCATTCACATGCATGGAAAATTAATATTTTCAATAAAATCCCTATTTGTGGCTTTTAATTTTTGGTTTTCTGGTTTTTAAAGCACAGCATGTTTGTGCGGTACTGCGCTACACTTAAACTTCGGAGATCGAGGTAAACAAAAAAGTTTTTTTTTTTTTTTTGCAACGGGGAACATTGCCAATGGCTGTATATTTGGCCATTGGCATGCTTCCCCAACTGGATGCATCCTTTATTTGGAGCTGTCACGGCTCCGTTTTGCTATTTACAGAACGGTACTCAGTTATCAACGGAGTACATTTCTGCAAATAACACTACTCTTATTCGGACAGGTTAGGGTTTCCTGGATCACAAATTTACCTCATTTGCATAGCTTTCGGCAGCAAATGAGGTAATTTGCATAACCTAGCCCTGTCCGTGTAAAAGTCATTTTAGGAGCCCTTTTGCATGCCCCTGCCGGCTGTTCCTGGATCGCTCGGCAGACATGTTGGCTGCATGGAGTCTTACTCTACTCTTAGACTCCGTGCAAGCCTTCGTGAATCTGGCCCACACACACACACACACACACACACACACACACACACACACACACACACACACACACACACACACACACACACACACACACACACACACACACACACACACACACACACACACACACACACACACACACACACACACACACACACACACACTTAAATGATGTACCGACCTTCCCTAATGATGCTGGCAGTAGCAGACACACTGAATATTAAAAAAAGAAAAAATATGTAATATACATACTTAAAAAAGACTGCTCCTGCACTTATGACTCTGCACTTATATGTTACCCTCCCTTCCTTTACATTACCCTCCTTCCTGAAAAAGCTGTCTCAGTCACCTGATGCAGTCTGAGGCAATAATAAGTCAGTGTTTATGTACATATTTATAATACATATATGCATGTATATTTACATTTTGGTAAGTATCACTCTCATTTAACTTAACATAGCTATCTATCAATCAATCTCTCTCTCTCTCTCTCTATATATATATATATATATATGTGTGTGTGTGTGTGTGTGTGTATGTGTATCTCTCTCTCTATATATATATATCTATATATATATATATATATATATATATATATATATATATATATATATAGTGAAATATACACGTATTCATCATCAAACCTCACAAACGTCAACATGCGTAATACTGGCACATATTGACAAACCTCACAACATGCAAAATATGTTCCTTATGCTCACACACACCTGCTAATTATATACACTAGCTCTTGAGATTACACATAAACTGGGAAACACCCATATGCCTCTACTACGGGACTATGGGGACTGTCGGTCTCGCACATCTGTTGGCCATCTGTGTTGTTGACCAATGCGTGTGTTGAAAATACAGAGGACAATTTCACTTCAAACTGAGCAAATTGCTGGGGAACTGGGGAACCCATTATATATATATATATATATATATATATATATATATATATATATATATATGGAAATTGTAGTTTATTGGCCGTTTGGGCAATTTTTCCTTCTCTTTCAACTTTCTGGTTAAAAAGCCCGCACTTGCGCTTGTCTCCCCCCTCTCCTGTAACTAGTCTAGTCCAGGTACAGATTTGCTGTATCCAGGATTGTTTGTAAGCTTCTGAGCCCCCAGCCTGTCTATATTGGTGGGAAGCCTGATAGCTTATCCGTGGGAGTGGTAAGCACCGGGTGGCCTATCTACCTCAAGAGGAGTGGTTTCTGGCCCAGAAATTGTAGTTTATTGGTCGTTTGGGCAGTTTTTTTACATATCTTTTAACTTTCTGGATTAAAAGCCCTCATTTGTGCTTGTTTCCTGCCTTTCCTGTAAATAGTCTAATCCAGATACAGATTTGCTGTATCCAAGACTGTTTGTAAGCTTCTGAGTGGTGGCGAAGTCTGTTCTCCAATTTACTTCCTTAGATCTGCTAGTTCTCTCCTCTCCTGCATTTTACTAGCTTATTAGTCAAGCAGTTTATCAGACTTCATGTAGCAATTATTGTAGCACACAAAGTGCTACCAGCACTAATCTTTCTACAAGGAAACAGCTCCAGTACTTATTATTAATGCCCACCCCTCCAGGCATGTCTAAAGGTCAGTTCCCTCTGTTTTCTCCTATTAACCTAGTGAACTTGGGCATCCTGAGGCAATGTAGCAACTGCCTCATGTACACTGACAACCCTCTCCTCTTACCTCCCTGCACTCATACTTGCGAGAGATGCACTTATATAGCCAAACTGGAAGCCACACACTCTCCAGCCAAGACCGGAATAGCTGGTCAAGAGTAGAAAATCAGCACTTGCACCACACCACATGGAACACATAGCCCTCCAGAACACTCACCAACATTGCCTTCACATAAAAGAACAAACCACACACCCACCTTTGCAGAGGCTCTCAATAAAAATCTACCCAAACAGCAGAGACCTCCAAGGCAGAAATGCACTCCACCACCACAACACAACACTAATCATGAGACACATAACTCTCCTAAACAGTGTGCCACTCAACCAAAACCCCTAAGGCAAAACAGCATGCCCAACACATCAGTCATAGGTGACTTGATAGTGAGGCACACTGATGTCCCACTCACTAAGTTAAATAAGGAGAAAGTAACAGTCAGCTGCCTGTCAGGTGCCAGGATTCACCACATAATGCACACACTCAAGTCCCTCAACAACAGCTACAAATATGACTCTGTCATTGTACATGTAGATGTGAATGACCTGAGATATACCTCCCTGGACTACATGAAAAGAGACATGGAGGAGATCTCGGATTATGTAGCCCAGGCGGGTATGACCTTAGCCCTGAGTAGCATCCTATCATCACCAAGAATGATACCACAGTACAAGCAGAAAATTATTGATTTCAACAATTGGCTAAGTTTCTGATGTCATTCTAAGGGCATCCAGTATCTGTCTGCCTGGGATGACATATTTGACAGACCTTGATGTTTTGCCAGAGATGGCCTATATCTGTCACACCTGGCTTTTGGATACTGGCCAAGGCTCTTGTCACCCCATAGTGCCTTTTATAGGGGGTGTTCCAAAGTACAAATTACCACCGTAACAGCTACAAACAAATGCAATCTGTGGGTCATGTTGCTGAATGCTAGAAGTCTAAATATCAAAATGCACTCGCTCAAAGCACTCCATAAAATAGAGAATATCGACATTTATGTTGTAACAGAGACCTGGTTTAAAGCAGCAGAAAGCACCAATGCACTACCAGGCTATAACTCATTCCACTCCTTTTGGCCCAGAACTTGGACAGAAGCTCCTAAGGCGGCGGTGTTTCCATATTTATAAAGAATGTGCACACTTCCAGACTGGTAGCCCAACATAACCCATCACAGATACTTCAGGTGCAACTAACATTCAGGTTGTAGCCTGCTATAGATCCCCAACCATGACCCAAGACTCACACTCTACATTCCTAAGCACACTGGAGAATATTAGGGTCCAACCTAACACCCTCATACTGGGCAACTTTAACTACCCTTCCATTAACTGGGAAAACTAGTCATGTGCCAATACACTTGCCCAATGTTTCCTGGAATTCATTAACTCCAATGCCCTGGACCAGCTCGTTCCTACCCCCATTAGAGGTAGCAATGTCCTTGACCTGGTGATTGCTAACATGGGTGACTGTTGCTCTACACCAGTAGTCAACTCCTCCCTGGTTAGCTCTGACCACAAACTAATTACCTTGGAAATACACCCACCCCCAATGGTAACCACAATGAAAAACGTCTCCAAAGCTAACTTTGGGCTCCTAAAAACAGAGGTGGCTAACTTCACGGCATCCATGCAAATTTAGAATAGTTGCATGACTGCCAAATCATACACCAATGCACTGTACAAACACATACACAAATGCATGGATCTCACCATACCCAATACAACCAAGATGTTCTCCTCCAAAAAAAGGAAGCCAATCTGGTGGTCCCCTGCCATAAACAACTCTACAACAGAAAGAGGAAACTGATGTGAAATAAGGTCAAGTCCCAAGACTGGAAAAACTCCCTTGTCAGCCTCAACAAAAAGTTGAGATCCTTCATCAAATCCTCTAAAGCTAGCTATGAAAACAGGATTTCAGCAAATAGTAAAGACAACCACAAAGCCTTCTATAGTTATGTAAAGAATCTCCATGGCAATACTCAGATTTGCTCTGAGCTACTGCACAAGGGTACCTCCTATATTGAACCAACAGATATTGCCAATATACTGTCTGACAGATTCAGTGCCAACTTTACCCCTCTCTCTCCCCAAAGGACCAATCACAATACCAGTAGATTGCCAGGCACCCAATATTACTGCTGCACAGGTTAAAACAGCACTATCCAAGGCCAACAATACAGCTTCTGTGGGACCTGACAATATCCCTGGCTGTGTTCTATATGAACTACAGAGTGAAATGGCACCTCACCTGTGTGCCTTGTTCAACCACATCCTCACCTCAGGCTTTGTCCCTACTGAATGGCGCACTGCTACAATCATCCCTCTCCACAAAGGAGGAGTGATTATAGGCCCTGGGAACTATCTCCCATTAGCCGGATGAGTCTGATAGTCAAAGCTATGGAAGACATCATCATGGACCTAATAAACATGGATACAGGGAATCTCCAAACTCTGAGTCCCACACAATTTGGTTTTGTAAAGGGTAGATCATACATGCTCAACCTAGTCAACTTCTTTGAGTCAGTCACCAGAGCTGTGGATGAAGGCAAGGTGATTCATACAGCCTACCTTGATCTGGCCAAGGCCTTTGATACCATTCCCCACTCAGGAATCCTAGAAAAACTCACTAAGTTAGGCATCAACCCATATATCACTAGGTGGGTTACAAACTGGCTCACAGATAGAACCTATATTGTGAAAGTAGATGACTCCAAGTCAGACTGCTGACCAATCACAAGTGGAGTCCTACAGGGTTCGGTCCTGGGTCCTCTTCTGTTTAGTATCTACTTCTCTGAAGTCCAGGCCAACATGAACGGACTCTGGCTGATAAAGTTTGCAGACGATTGCAAGGTGGGAGCTATTATTAACTCCCCAAGTGATGTTGACATCCAACAGAAAGGCCTCACTGAGACCAACAACTGGTGTCAGAACCAAGGTCTTAAGCTCAATGCCAAAAAATGTGCCATCATTCCCTTTGGGAAAAACCTGGTTCCCACGAATTACCACATCAATGGTAGCCCACTGAACACAGAAGGCGTTATAAGAGATCTGGGAATACAGGTTAACAGCAACTTCTGTTTTGACCAGCACATTGCCACTGTGTTCAGAAAGTCCTTCTATGTGGCATATGTCATTACTAAGGGTTTTGCATCCAGGAAGAAAGAGGTCATTGTCTCCGTCTACTCTTCCCTCATTAGGCCAATCATTGAGTACAATGCCCCATTTGGCATGTACCTCACTAGACACCTGCAACAACTGGAGAGGCCACAAAAGTACCTCACAAAGAGGATCCTAGGCCTTAAACACTTGTCCTATATGGACAGACTCAAAAAACTCCAACTATTCTCTGTCATATATCTCCTGCATAGAGGTGATCTCTGCTTAACTTACAAAGCCATGTCTGAACCAGCTCTGTTAGAAATGCTACATGTAAAGAATTCCCAGTCCCTCCGCACCACATGCTCCAGAGACCTATACCTCATTACCACAATCAAGAGAACATGCTGGAGGGACAGGTTCATAACCCAGGGACTGCCCATGCTATGGAATAGACTTCCCATACATGTCAAACAGAGCACCTCACTGGCCCTCTTCGAGAGAAATCTTGATGAGTGGACGGGAAATAGTAAATTCACCGCAGGGATTACTCCAGTGGCACTACTCGACAGAGGCACTGGAAACTAAGGTTGGGTGGCACAATGCCAGGGTAATCCTATGTGCTAGGCTTGTAAAGGCTCCAGGGCCATTAGCCTAGTACACACCTATGAACCTATATCAACAGTAATCAGACTGGCTTAGTAAAAGTACACACACAAATGTATGCAATCATACCCTTACAGTGCTTGACCTTAACTGGCATAACAATTTGAACTCTTGACATTTGTGTTGTGTAACATTTACACTGTAGGGTCACAACCTTACATAGAAGTTCTATTGCCTTCTTTTGCTTAGATCATCCTGGCTGATAATCATTTTCTGATTTCTGAAATGTGTTACCATACCATGCTTAACTAATTGCCTGTGATATAACAGTTTGATACTTCTCATATTATGTGTTATGCTCTGTATACATCAGTATGCTTCATTTGGACTGTATATTGTATATATGTTATCCTACAGTCTTTACAAATAATTATTTGCATATATGCCAATGATGTCATGATTGTTATGCTGAAGGTTCATCAGCTCAGTGCTTTATTTCACACATAAGTGTAAGCTCTACGAGATGTCCTGCCAAGGATCAGATAAGATCAGCTGGCCGGGTTCCAAAGCTTTACCCACTTTTGATGAAACCCTATCTACCACACAACATCTGGCGGGCAGGATAAAAATCAGTGTCTAGGGTAATAACATTTGATAGCTTTCTTGCTTTAGAACAAGGAAGCCAGAGTCCTAACATCAGAATTAATTTATAGAAAAAAAAAAAAAGAAAATAAATAAAAAGCACATAAATTCACACCCTAGCTAAGAGCAAAAAGCAAAGGCAGGGGAGATAAGGTGTGTGTTTTGCATCAATGGTCTATTTGAGCATTTACTGTTATAGATTAGTACTAATTTAACTGCTCTTGTGGGTCATTTCAAGTTTAGTTCATTACACCATTGGAAGATCAAACATTGCATCTTCTGTCTGTAAGGTAAATGCCTTAACCATTATGACAGCCTCCCACCTCCATGCTAGATTTGCATATGCAACTGTACTATGTGCATCATTAGAAAACTGTTGCAGTAGTGTAAGATATATGGGATGAGTACCGGATCATATTAAGGAAGGGATAAGAAAGACGGATGAAAGTCCATACACCCTGAGGGTATTATCCTAGCAAAGCCTGCTCTGAACCCAGTTTGCAGTGTTAGTTGAAAGTGAGCCTGGATGATAAATTTGCTGTCTCTAATATATTTCTAAAGTCAAGCCCTTTCCAAAAATATATACTGTAGTAGCTAAAGCCCTGGTAGAGTGGGCCCTGACATTACCTAGAACTGTCTATTTTGCAGTGAAACTAACAAAAAGCAATACCATGGGACAACTCTTTAGCTTATTTTGACAAAGTGTATCTTTTTTTTAACAATCACTAGAAAGAAACTGCTGATTTTTGTGTAGTGAATCCAGCATCTGAGTTGCCTATGGACATACAGAATGTGCAATATTATTTTCCCTTATTTTTAAGTCCTAGAAAATAAAAACAGGAAGATGAATAGAATGGATTAATATAACTCTGACACAGCCTAGGGATAAAAGGATTTATTCACAAATCACACTCTCCCTTTGAGAAAAATGAGATAAGGATGACTCACCAGAAAAACTTGTAAATGGAATACCCTTCTTGCAGAAGTCAAAGCAATGAGTCACATTGTTCTCCAAAATACGAACTCCTATTAGCTTCAGGATCAGGTTCAAAAGGAAAAAGTGCCTGTTTTCCCAGTACAAAATTAACATCCCTGAAAGGGCCTCCTGCCTTGTACGTGGACAGATATGTATTCTACATTCATAAAAATGTTTCAGTTGAGTTGAAGTAGAAATGGGGGGATGGGATGAATAAAGGCAGACAAACAGAGATGGCAAAGAAATTAATCTTGCTAAAAGAATATGTGAGGCCAGAAGAAATGACTCATACAAATACTATAGAAGCAATGAGTCTGAACCTCAAATGCATCTTGTTTTCTGGTATAGCACTGACAAGAAAATCTTTACCACTTACCCATATATGATTATTCTAGTAGCAGGTTTCATTTTATTCCTTTAATACCTGCTGCATCTCCTCAGAAAACGGTCCCTAAAACGTAGTACAATTCTGCCACCCATGTATTCATTTGAAGAAGTTTAAAGTTGGGGTATATCAAACAACCCTTCATCTGTGTAAGTCCATTCTGTAAGGAACATTGTGGTAATTGTTCTTGGCTGTTTTCAAAAGAATGGTAGAACCACTGTTACCTGGGCCAAAAGGAGTTACCACAATTATCCATGGAGAGTCCTTCTGTAGGTTTAGAAGAACCCTGGTTATCAAATGCATGGGCAAGAAAACATATAGGCACATTCATGGAAATAAAAAGGCAGAACTAAGAATAAGGAATCTTGGAAAATAATTTCTTTGCCTGCCTGTTGTGGCTGGAGACTAACTGACCTATTTAAAGAGTTCCACACAGATGAAACAATTCCTGAAAGACCGTCTAGTGTAGTCAGTATTCCTAAGGGTCCCTCCAATAATGTAATGCTCGGACTGAATATAGGTAGCCTAAAGGAACAGGTAGTACTGATTGGCTATATCCCAGGCTACTATAGCTATTCTGCAAAGGGGGTAGGATCTGATTCCAACCTGTAAATTTATGTACCACATCAACGTGGTATTGTATGTGAATGTTAGCAGATGTCCTGGAGTCCAAAGATGGTTCAGAGATGTGGGAGCATGAATTGTTGCCATCATTTGTTTAAAATATATGTGGTTGAATTTGTCTTAATAGTTTCACAGGACCTAGACTTTAATCCCCTAGTACCCAGCTTCCAAAGCAAAGACTGATGCAAGTGTAGTTACATTCTAAGTAGTGGATGGAAGAGAAACAGTGAGACCTGGGCAGAGACACAATTGATTCTCCAACTAGAATAACTCTTATCTAATCACATCTTATCACATTTAATTACAAATCCCAACACTGGAAACTGAATTGAAAAAAGAGTGCAGTTGTAGGGTCCAACCTGATTAGATGAATTGTTGAATTTTCCTTATGTGAACTCTGGATACTGGTACAATGAGAAAAGAAGAGGGCATGAAACCTGTAATTCTGAAATACCTTCAAGTAGCTGACAGATTTTGGGTTCAAAATCTTGGAAACTGCTCTCTGTAACATTTCTTTCTCTGCTGAGAAAAGCCATTAAGAGAGAAGTGTTCATTCTGCATCCTAAAACATCTTTTCTAAAAGACAATTATTAAACATTTGTCTTCATTCACCTTTAAACTCAGGCTGAGAAAAACATTTTTTATGTTTTTTTAAGCAAAAAATTATTGACATATTAAAAAGAAACTGCAAAAATAAGGCAGTCATCTATAAGCAGACAAATGTGAATGTCATGCAATCTGCAGTGGCTATCACTGGAGGCAGACATTTAGAACTTCCTGTTGGAGTTGTTGACCCAGCAAAGGTAAAAGCAAAATATGAAAATGTAAACCAACGCCAGAAAAGCATTTGAAAATTAGAATTAGCTGATAAACATCTTTTAAAAGCAGAGTTACAAGAACGTTGAGAAAAATCAAAGAAAAGAAAGGTCTAGGACAGATTTGCAAATTCCTTCTTCTAGCACCCAAAAGATTATCTACTAAAATCCTTCCTTCTTAGATCCAGAGAAACAGATTCACAACCCAGTAATACAACATCTAATCTAGGATATTGGAAAGACTGAGCATATGGATATAGCAGAACCCCTTGAAAAAAAAAAGGATCCAAGTTCCTTCTTCTTCTGGCACCCAAAAGATTCTTGACTAAAATACTTCCTTCTTAGATCTTGAAAAACAGATTCACAACCTTGTAATACAACATCTCATCTAGGATATGAGGAAATGGGAAGGATTGACTGGATGGATATAGCAGAACCCCTTGAAAAAGAAGAAAGGATCCTACTGCCAGTTGTAACCATCTACAAAGATTCTCAGTACTCCAGTGACAGAAGTCATCTTGTGCTACCGAGGAAAGTAAAGAACGAGACTTGGATACAACTTTACAGGAAGGTCAAGGTGGAAAGCACATGAGAGACAAATAGTCATTCTGTTGTGTTAGGTAGTCCATAAACGTTGAGCATTCCTACATACTTATTTGAACCTTTCTAGGATTGCTTCCTGAAATTTAATTTGCCATGCAGAAAACACATATAAAGATTCCTGAAAGATAAACCTGAACTGGCAAAAAAAAGTTTCTATTACGTATGTTTTGTAAGGAGGGCTGATAAAATTAATAACCCATTAAATTCATTTTCACCTTTCAGCAATTTTAATAACAATGGCAGAGGAAGGACTATTTAATACATTTTTTAATCTAGGGGATCATTCAGAATCTCAGCTTTGTTGTCCTCTGCTAAATTTTAAGTACCCTGGTGAGTCTTCACAAAAGTTGCCCTCTGACAGCTGCTCTAGAAACAGCATCAGCAGTGTCATAAGTTCAGTTAGACAATGTGCAGTAATCTTGACACATAGAGGATAATAATGAATATGGAGGTATCTTAGACTCCGAAGGAGGGAGGTCAACAATTGTCTTTCTCATATTGACTAAGGGAGCCAGCAGACAAAGGAATTTATGAGTAAAGAGTTTTTATATAGTTAATCAGACTTTCTGAGAGCAGGTTCCTGGCTGCCAGATAAATTACTGGTTACAAAGAAAGCATCCTCAAATAGTGGCAACAACCTATAAAATAATATCCTCCATAATAAAACATACATCTTTACTGGAATTTGGAACTTTCTTTTTGTTAACACAAAAATTCCTAAAAGCTTTGAATCAAACCTTAACAAAGCTCATTCACTTCTCCATATGAGCTCTAGGAGAGGAGAATGCTCATTTCATTTTCCGTTTTTCTAGGAACCCCCTATAGAAATAGTGGGTTGAAGTAGCATTCCCCAGTCCTTTTCCCAATACCAGTAGGAGTGCTTATCCATAACCTGAAAAGATCATTTGAATTGCTACAGAGAATGTGCCTGCCTTTCTTACTGATGTCCAAAAGGGAACAGTAAAAGAACAGAGAGAAATGATGAGCAGTCCAAGAAACAACAATCTGACCAGAGTGGAGCCAGTAATCAGTGGCGAAGTGAAGGGAAAGTTGGAATAAAGACTGAAGCCTCTCAGGTAACTCTTCTCTTCTTGTAGCTCAAGAACAGTATGGTCAAGTTACTGGGACCAGGTCCTAATCCAGCTGGAAAGGTGACTCTCAAGTGGATACATGAACCTGCAGGAGTCAGGCATACATTCTGATTGAAAAGTTAATCACTGAGGTAAAAGTTTTTAGAGACAATCACCAAGCACACTAGCCCTACTTAGCAACCAGTTTTGACAGAAAAGTAACACTTTTTTGTGTAAAAAGTGATACATTACAGGGAATCACGGCAGTATATCAACATCAAAAGGTATTTGATAAACAGATTGAGAGTGTGACATCACTCTTACCTCCTGACAGAACAATTAAGTTTTGAGATAAAAAAATAAACTTTTAGTGACAAACACCAAGCAGACTGGCCCTAGCTTTTAGCCATTTGTGACAGAAAAGTAACATCTTTTTCCAGAAAAAATAATAATTTACAAAAGCTTGCCAAAAGGAACTTGAAATGTCTCTAAACTGCAAAAGGTGTCTGATAAGCAGATAGCTAAGCTTGTTAGAGTTTGTCATGACTTCTTAAAAAAAGTTAACTTTGAAGGTGGAAAAAACAAACAAACTAGCCCCATCCCTTAGCACTCAATCTTGACTGAAAAGAAAAAAAAAACTTTTTTCTATAAAACATTATTATTTATAAGTAGATTCCGCGGTGGTGCAGCGGTAGCATTGTTGCCTCACAGCAAGAGGTTCTCCCGTTTGATTCTAGGCTGGAGTGTGGGGAGTGCCTTCTGTGTGGAGACTGCATGTCCTCCCCGCGGTTGGGTGGGCATTCAAAAAACATGCATAAATGGGCGTGCCTTCATTGAAGGTTGATCATCGAGCTGGCACCTCGGTGTTTGTGAAAATCTACTGCCAATCATTAGCGGACTGGAGTTCCGCTGTGGCGACCTCTAACCGGGAAAAGCCGAAACACAACAACATTTATAAGTAGAGCCCCACAATGACTGAGCATCAGCTGTCAGACAAAAAAGGCGTCTGACAAGCAGTTAGCGAAAATTAGAAAAGTTCATGAAACAGTCTGACAGAAAAACTAGGCTTTGAAGTAAAATTTTTAAATGACATCCCCAGAACCACAAATCCTAGCACCTAGCTGCAGAAAATTACTTAAAAGTACTTTTTCACTCTTGGAAAAAAGATATTTGCAAGGAATCCCTCTCATTGAAATGTGACCCAATATGTAGGATTCTGAGGTAAAACTTTAAATGACAAACACTAAAAAGACTATCCCCAAGTATAAACTTCTGAAATGAAAGAAACGTGTTTCTTCAAAAAAGATGATAAAGTGAAAGCTGATCCTCAATGGGGTACTTACCTGCCCTTCTTTGTAGAAGCACTAACTAGCTGTCAGTCACCTAAAGCCCACAGGTGAGTGCACACTGGCAGCAAGAATGAGCTGCAATTTTTGCACCAAAGGGCCGTGATGCTTTTCAAGCTGGCTATGTGGTCTGATTCTTGGCAGACTAGTTTAGGCCACTGTAACAGCAATATAATGATTAACATATTAGTATGTGTTTGTGTATGTTGTTTGTGTGTATCTCTACATATATTATAGATGTGCATGTATAACCGAACCTTCATCAAAAATTCACAATATAAAGCAGCAAGTGATCGATCACAACTTGTCGATCACCAGCTCTTTGAAAATAAAATACAACCTCTGCTAATTATGTATACCAACTCCAAGACTGCAAAACGGTGGGGAAAGGACAAATTTCATGAACACCACTGTATCACAAACCCACAGTGAAAAAAGGAGATGCATGCAATCAGCTGTACCAGCTTTTATTTCTTTTCAACAACTGCTGCTTTTGAGAACTATATATATATATATATATATATATATATATATATATATATATATATATATGTAGAAGGATATCTCTATATGATTACATTTCTTTACATCAACAATGAATTTTCATCTAAAAATAAAAAAAAAACATTTAAGTAAAGTGATCACAATGAAAAAAAAGATACTTTATATTTGCAATCATCTAATATAAGCAGAAAGTTAGTTTTTCTGCCCAGACACCCTGGAAAATAAATATACTAGCACCAGGGTCATATTACTGTGGAGAAATAAGATACAGTAGTTCTTAACAGTACATAACAGTTGAACTATTGCAGTTTGACTATAATATAATATGACCTTTCTCATCAATGGCAAAAGTTATCAAAAAAGTGGCATGCGATGAATGCGTGCCATTACCAAATCTATGGCAGACATCAACGTGTGTATATATCTATATATATATATATATATGTGTGTGTGTGTGTGTGTGTGTGTGTGTGTGTGTACACACACACACACACACATATAATATATATATATATATATATATATATATATATATATATATATATATATATATATACATCTATATGGATCTACTTTAGTAGATCAAATTAACACATAAACGGAATTTAAAATACTGAGATGATAACATTTTAAGGTTACAAAACTGAGAGTGCAGAAGACTGAAATGTAGAAGATCAAACCAGGTATATATTCTAAATGGAGACTCACTGATGTAGCATTGCAAGTAATGCCACTATGGGAGTGTGATCGGTCACAGCCATGTTGGCAGACAGCAGATGATGTGGCTAACCTATGCCCACAAGCATGCCGTTCCCCTCCCATCACACATTCCATCACAGACAAGATGCATTCCATGACAGATACCCCTTGGTCCATCATGGACACTCCTCGTTCCAATGTGTTATTCATCCAATCCATTGAACTGGCAACACTGTGGAGGCAGATACGCATGTCAGACTGTGCCACATCTACAACCTTGAGCATTTGTTTAGAGCACCTATTGGAACATGCTTGTGTCTTCATGATAGCCCTAAACATATGTTGAATGGCACAGGAAGAGACACCTGCACCAGGTGGAAAAGGGACAGCAGAACCCTTCAAGCCCCCCTATCAACCCTCCTGTGTAGCACCACACTCACACTTTGCCTATGGCCAGAGTCAACAGGCAATGAAGCCACAGTAACCATACTTCTCTGATCACTGGCCTCTCCCTCCACCTGTCCAATATCTGTGGGCTCACTGGAATGGGTAGGTATAGGCCTACTAGCTGAGCTCAATAGAATTGCAGAGGATGGATGAATGTCAACCTCAGTGTCAGGTTCAACCTCTGCACCCCTCCCCTACTATGCTTCAGTTTGGCCATCATTATCATCAGAGTCTGCTGATACCCTGAAATCAGGTAGCAGAGGGCCCACACTCCCACTTTCATGATCATCTGTGATAAAAAGCAGTAAACACAGGAAACAAATTAATACCTCCTGGACTATAAAGTAACAGTGCTGCCATTATTGCAGACAGTACAGCAATACACACAACAGGCCTGAAATCAGCAGCACACACTAAAATATTTTGTTAAATTGCTCAGCAGTACTGACATAAAAATGTTTGCTTTACCATCTGCAGATGAGATACTCTTCTGCAATCCCGACATTCCTGGAGGAAGTTAAGCAAAAGGTAAGGGCAACATCATCACAATTAACAGTAACACAGACGGTAATAATTTTACCTCTTTATAGGCCTATTAACTATATTTTCAACAAGAATGCAGTTGACAACTCCAACTTAAGTTAATAAGTTTATCAGTCTTCTAACCCAGCCCACAAAATAAGACATGTGATAAAGAAGTAAGTTATTGATTTCAGTTTTTTTTAACTATACAACAGTATTCAACTGTTGAGATACCAAACCCTACCTGGAAGCTCCTCCTGGGACATGCTTGTTGTCTCTGAAACTTTTACTTCAACATCCAGCATAGGCTGTCCTGTTCTCTCCTGTGAGCTGTGTGGATCCCTGATATTGGACAGGACATCTTCAATGGGTGTTAGTGGTGGTTCCCTAGCAGGCCCTCCCCCAGTAACCATCTCATCATGGCCCACTGCAGCTATTCTCTTCCATGCAGATGTGATCATGTCAGTGGCCTTATGGTACACCTGCTCATATGTCCTGTCCTGGCCACTCAAGGCATTCAGATCATTCATTATCTGTTTCCAAATTTGCATCCTATGTGTCATATCTCCCCATCCCCTTTCCAGCAGAAAAGCACCATGCTGCCTAAAGGCATCCACTATAATCTGGTTCTCAGCATCAGAGAAGAAGGTTTTCCTAGGATTGACATGCCTGGGTGGCATACTCCTAGGTGTCCTAAAAGCAATAGAAGGATAATACACAAAA
Organism: Protopterus annectens; assembly: GCF_019279795.1. Taxonomy (NCBI): domain Eukaryota; kingdom Metazoa; phylum Chordata; order Ceratodontiformes; family Protopteridae; genus Protopterus; species Protopterus annectens. The sequence goes on along the minus strand of NC_056732.1, from coordinate 892,067,422 downwards.
GTATCAAATAACTACTAAATAATCATTTTCAGATAAAACAGAAAAGTAGACACTCATTACCACCTGGAGAAACATAACACAGTCAATAGATGTGAAATACAAACAATAGGCAGGATGCAAAACAAGGAGAGTAACCAGAGCAACATATCCTTGTTTGTGTCATAACAGTAACTCACATTTGCTCCCCCCCAAAAGAGCAGTCTATCCTTGTTTGTGCCGGAACAGTAAATCACCTTTGCTCCCCACCCAAAAAAGAACAGGAAAATGACACATTTTGCTAACAAACCATGTTTGAAATGCTAAAAGTGCTATCAAAGGAACTGTCCCTGAAACATTTGTACATTTGTATCACACAGCATTCCATTTTAACATATTGGAAATCATGTATACCTCTGATATGGCTTGGCAAACATGTCCATACCATCAGTACACTTCTAACTAATGCATACAGATAAAAGTGTAAATGCCTTTGTTTCAGATTTTTCTTAAATACATTCCAGCATATGCAGTATGTAACTGACAAAATGGAAGCATATTCCTCTATAGAGATATATCCTGAAGAAATAGCTTATGTGCAGTCTTCCCAACATAAACAAGTCTCACCATCAATTTGACTAGCAACATGGTTGCCTTTTTATAGGGTGTAGATTCAGGGATGTTAGCATGGTAAAGATGCAAATAAGGTGTGAACTCATTAGAATTACTGAATCACAAATACTTGGATATTTGTAGGAGATGAAAACATAGGGCAGGCACTCCCTCGGTGTTTGGTTTTAATGGATTGCAAATGTGAATGATTAGTGGTTGGGAGAAGGAAAACACAGCAGCACTATCTACAAACTGTTAGATGTAAGGTTGGAAATGTAAACAAGCAACACACAGGTTGTTTTCCTTAACATCCAACCTGGCCTTCATTTGTTGGCAACAGCATATGATATTATTTCTACTTAATATCCTCACACATTTTAAGGTGAATGATATATAATGATTTGCATACTGCACGTCTCAGATTACTAGTCAGATAAATGAAGAATGGGCAACAAACACAGAAATGTAAGACAGAGCTGTATATTTGGAAGCAGTAAGTATGACAGGTTGTGTGATCACTAGGTGAACTGCATACAAAAATAATAAATGTACAAATAACACTTGCATGGTTTGGTATCACTGTAGATGCTGTTACAGTTGATTGCAGATGGAGTTCAGTTCTTTGCTGCAAAGCTGTTTATGTGGCAAAGAGAGATAAGGCCCCCATCCTGTGTTCTGAAGGTTCACTGGAGTGAGAGTTCAAATCCAGATCTATGTAGCCATACCTAATGTGCGGCATCATTTCCTTATGTCTATGTCATAAATTGATTTTCCTCATGTCAACTACTTGCCCCTTTTCTTATTTTTCTCATTTTCTGTCTTGCTCTAATTTTTTGGGGGCCAGTGTTTGCACAATGTGACACTTACCACAATCATGGGAAGAGAGAAAATGAATTCCAAATTTGTTTGTGCTTATCTCGCTTGTGCAAAGTGTGGCAGTGTGCAAACTGGACATCTGCCCCCCCCCCCCCCCCCCCAGGAAGCAGACAGACACAGCCAAAAACAGAAACAAGAAATATCCAGTTAATGCTACTGGCCTTTGAGCAAGCCCATTAAGTGGAGTTGTGTGGCAGTTAACAATGAGACCTTAAGAATGATTAGTAAAATTGGGAATGTCATGTAACAAGCCCTGTGGTAGCAGGTGTAAATATAAGCCTGGAGTGCAGATGATCCTGGGTTCTAGTACAGGGTGTGCAACCTTTTTTTCACTGTTGGGACATTGCAGTCTATAGCAATGAACTGAAAGATAGATAAGAGTTATTTCAACCTTCATATGACAACAGGTGTAAGTGTAGGACTATAATACACATGGTCCTGGCTTCGAATGCAGGATATTCTGCACACTTTTACTGTAGTTCCAGGTCCCTTTATAGCTACTTTCACTTATAACACCTGAAATAGTGGAGTTGATATTAATTATATGTATGAGGGCTGACACAGTAAAATTGTGTCAGCTATTTCATTATTTATCTATGTATTATCATATTTATTATCAGATGTATAACTTTTAGTATACCGTATGCTATATTCCTATAAGTATAATTCTGCTGTCTAGACTGACGTGGTCTTTACATTTGCCTAATACACATACGTACACAACTTTCTGTACATCCAATGACCTTGGAATTGCAATTGCACTTATGTGATGCCTCAGTGCTGCTCTCTGCTTACCATTGCACAAACATGTTGCTCGGGGGTGCGCACTGTTTCAAACAGTGTGTGCACTACCAGTAAACGTGATAACTGGAATTAGCAGGAAAGCACTTGTCCCCATTTCTCTAGATCTGTAGCAAACATAGCAGGCATTTGTGGAGAAGGTGTCAGGTTTAGGACACAGAGTTGGGGTGTCGGGACTTCAAGATTTTAACTGGAATCCTAGTTAAGAACCACAGTGACAGGCTTCTGCAGGGGGACTATTCTGGCTCCCAGTATAAGTTGGAGGCTTGGGATAGCTTAGCCCAGTCTATAGCCAGTGCCACTGGCATTTCCCGCACCAGAGAACAATGTAGGCATCATTTTAAGGACTGAGGGAGAAGGAACAGGGATACACTCAACATCTGGATCAATGAATTTAGGACTCAGGACATCCCACACCTGAGTAAACATGTATAAAGAGTACTTGTAAGACTTAGAAAGCTGAATATAGGCAAGACTGGTACTCATGATGGTCTTTTATTCTGTTCTGTTTTTTCCACAGCTGACAGTGACCTTGACTGCAATTTCTGAACCCATGGGGCTAGATTGCTGAAGATGAGGTAAGCATGTTATATGTTTGTAGCAGAAGAGAATTATTATTGTAGAATTAAATGTTAAAGGTGGCATTTTTGGTATTTTATAGACTTGTATCAAATTGAGTATGCATATCTCAACTGTAAAAGCAAGTATGCATGTATTAGTTAGTAGCACAAACCTTGAGTACAATATTAGACTTTAGCCAGAGGTTGTGTGTTCAAATACCACACTTCCCAACTATAGAATACTGTTAATTCTTCAATAATATTTAAAGTAAAGTAAACCTTCAATACCATATCACAAATGCCATGCTGTAAACTGTAATCTGTATAACTGGAAAATGCATATATGCAATATATGCACATCTCAAGGATTACTTGCTGCAATCCATACTATAGTTTGCATCTATTAAGAGGTGGTAGCCTTAAATGTAAAAATTAAGATAATAGAGTCAAATAATTGTATTAATGCATTGTATGTCACATATGAAGGTTGGCGGCCATGGTGGTGCAGAGGTTAGCATTGCCGCCTCACAGCAAGAGGTTCTCCGGTTCGATTCTCCACTGGGGTGCCTTCTGTGTGGATTCTGCATGTCTCCCTGTGGTCGTGTGGGGTTCCTCCAGGTGCTCCGGCTTCCTCCCACATCCCCAAGACATGCAGTAGGTGGATTGGACACTCTAAATTGGACCTAGATGTGAGTGTGTGCATGTGTGTGCTATCTGTGGAAGGTTGGGCGCCGGGCTGGCAACTCGACACTGTAAAACTCCACTGCCAATCATGAGCAGACAGATGATCTGCTGTGGTGACCCCTAACCAGGAAAAGCCGAAAGAAGAAGATGTCACATATGAAGGTACTAATTTTCTCTCTTTTTTTTCCTCTCACCACAACCCTTAGCTCTCTTTTTTATTTTATTTTTATTGTGTTTCATAGTATTTATAATAAAATATTTTTGTGTCATTTCTTTATTTTATTTTAGTTTGTTTTATGAGTATTTTTTATTTTATTTTATTTCTTTTTGTATCCATGTTATCCATGTGATATGTAGTGAGAGTAGGGAACATGTTGAGGAGACCCTGGAGAGGTGGATATATGCTCTAGAGAGGAGAGGAATGAAGGTCAGCAGGACTAAGACAGAATATATGTGTGTGAATGAGAGAGAGTTTAGAGGAATGGTGAGGATGCAGCAAGTAGAGTTGGCAAAAGTGAATGAGTTTAAATACTTGGGATCAACAGTTCAGAGTAATGGCGATTGTGGAAGAGAGGTGAAGAAGAGAGTACCGGCAGGGTAGAGTGGGTGGAAAAGAGTGTCAGGAGTGATTTGTGACAGACGAGTACCAGTAAGAGTGAAAGGGAAGGTCTACAAGAGTGTAGTGAGACCAGCTATATAATATGAGTTGGAGACAGTGGCATTGACAAAAAGGCAGGAGTCAGAGCTGGGTGTGGCAGAATTAAAGATGTTAAGATTTGCACTGGGTGTGATGAGGGTAGACAGGATTAGGAATAATAATATTAGTGGGTCAGCTCAGGTTGGACAGTTTGGAGACAAAGCCAGAGAGGTGAGATTGCATTAGTTTGGACATGTGCTGAGGAGGGATGCTGGGAATATTGGAAAAAGGATGCTAAGGATGAAGCTGCCAGGTAAGAGGAAAAGAAAAAGGCCTAAGATAAGGTTTGTGGATGTGGTGAGAGAGGACATGTAGTTGGTTGGTGTGACAGAGCAAGGTGCAACAGGCAGGATGGAATGGAAATGGATGATCTGCTGTGGTGACCCCTAATGGGAACAGCTGAAAGAAAAAGAAGAAGCAGAGTCATCCATGTGTACCACATCACTAAATACTTCACAGTGCAGTGAGGTAGGCCTGTCTTACAGGATCCGCCTGCCCCAACTTTCACTGGCTCCAGCACCAATGGGGTCAAACTGGCATGACTGTCTCTACTGCTCCTGCACTACCTGCACCCTCAGGTAGTCCTGCCCCAGATGTTGTTCCAGTGGTACACTCTGGGAGCAGTGACAGAGGTGGTAATTTTATCATTCACACATAGTTGCCAGGGATGGTGCATAGGCTTGTGCGCTGCACCTTTGGGGCATGCCTATGCCAGATGGACAGGTTGCTTTCCCTCATTTTGCATATTACAAGGAGGAGGAGGAGAAGGAGATGTCAAACACTCCAGCCAGCAGCGGAGTGAGGTGACAGTGATGTCAGTTCAGTGGGTGAGGACTTGATTCTCACTATCACCCAGCTTGATGACCATGGGTTTGGGATGTCCCCACCCACACCCCAACCATGGCTTCCCCCAACCTTATGTGTCCATTACCATCCATGTCTCTTGTCTTGTTTGTCTTGTCTGTTTACAATTATTTCCTCAACTACCCAACTTACGTGACCTAGATATACCTACGTCCCTTCCCAAATATTCCTCTCTCTTTCCTTCCCAAATATTCCTCTCTCTTTCTCAAAAAAATAAATAAATAAATAATAAGGGGAATCTGTCCCACAAGGGGAAAGGTGCCCATTTTGAGGGGGAGATCTATGCCTGGAATACAGGGCATTGTCAGATCCCACTCTGATGGACCTCCTGCATATCCAAAAAACAAGCAGTGCCAGAGTTACCCATTCTAAAGACTTAAACATTGCCTGTGATATAAATATGATTTGCTGGAGAGGTAGGTATGTATCAAGGAGACTACGCCATCTTTGCAACAGGTTCTCCATTCATATGAAGCAGAGTTCCTCTCTAAACCAATTCAAGTGCAACATGGACAATTGTATGGGAAACTGAAAATTCATCCCTGGTTTGGCACCTATGTTTCTAATGCAAACCTATAAATGGCTCATCTCCCAGGCCCATGCTTACACTTATCAAGGGTATGAAAACTTGTCAGAGATTTGAGATTCATGGCTAGGCTTAATAAGGACCTTGTGGTAGTTAGCCCAATAAACACCTATGAACCTATGAAAAAAAAAATCATCCCATACATAGATCACCATTTCACACCCATCTCTTCTTGACACACTTGATTGTGTTGTGGACACTCCAATGTTTGGAGGTGACAGTCCAGATTCAGTTAATATTTTTCACATATGTTCACTTTACACTGTTAAAGAAATGGATAGCTATGGGTATTTTCTACCTCCTCCTGCACATTCCTGCCCTTATTTCCCTTTGTTCTTCCCCATGCTTGCTCCACATTTCACCCCTGTCCTATCTACCCCATTTAACCCCTTTTCATCCATTTTTGCATGAAGGTGCACATTGCACAACAATCCACAGCAATGGTGAAAGGTGGCAATGTATTTAGAAGTATTTAAAAGTATTATATAAACCTATATTCAAACCCAGTACCATCTGACCCCAACAATGAATGTGTCAATGCATTGACAAGTGCTGCTACACAGTCAATTAAGCAGAAGGTGTATTCCATAAACTCAGTACTAACTGTCAGACCTTAGCAATGCAGCTCGCATTTGCATTCTGCTTAGCAGCAAGAAAACATGTGTATCAGGCATGCATATGCACTTTGGTAAGCACTGTGTAAACCTGCTGGAAATATACATATTATGATGAATTACTGCTGTTTACTTTCCGTTCCCTGTTTATGACATGAAATCACATGTGAAAATATTTCAAACTGAGGGCTCTATCTAACAATATGTCACATATTTGGAATACATCCATATGTTGCCCAACCCCCAAAGCACTGCAAATCTGGTGCCTCAGTAGTTTTTCCACAGATATATCAAACAAAGAATAAAATGCAACATCAAATGTTGTGTATACATCAATCTGGTAACATGCAGAACTACAACTACTGACCCATATGTCTAAAAAGCCTTATCTGCAAGGTTAGGAAAGGAATCAGCATGAACCATATCTACAGGGACATAGGTGATCTTCAACACAATTGATCTGACCCATTTTGTCAGGGTTAGATATTGCTTATTGCACCTTGTGGACTTCTTGGATATTGACCCCAAAGACCTGGATGATGGATAACATGACATACTGCCCTATGTTGAGTTATCCAAGTCCTTTGACACTATCCCTATTCATGTCTCATAGTGAATATCTCCCATGTGTGAATTAAGACATACAGTAGTAGAGGAATAGGCAACTGGCTGACTGACATAATACATACTCTCAATGTTGGGGAGTGCACCTCCACCACTAGCCACATACCATTAGAATACCACAAGGATCTGTGCTAGGCCTTCAACTCTTTGGAAATTACAGCCGCGAAGCACAGGCAATGATTGATCTTCTGTGGTTTACCAAGTTTGCAGCTGACTGGTAACTGGACACACTAATATGGAGTCCCCCAATGACAGTAACATATTACAGGAGGGGCTGCCACACACAAATGATTGACGCCAGACTCACGGACTGAACCTTAAAGCATACAATGTCCCATTGTCCCCTTTGGCAAAGAAGTACTCCTGCTAATTGTGATATATATAGCATCCCCCTATGCTCAAACATAGTGTTGTGAAATGTGGGAACACAGTCTACACTTTCATCATTATGTGTCCATAGTGGTGACACACACATTCTTCATTGCGCACATCATACATATGGACATCACAACCAAGACCATAGTGGTCATACCTGTGCTGTACTCTACTCTTACCAAACTACTAATTGAGTGCAATGCTCCTTTCTGTCTGTACATCACCAGACAACTTCAGCAATTGAAGAAAACACAGAATTGCGAATGGGAGACTCCAGGGCCTCCAAAAGTGACATACATTGAAATACAGAAAGACCTGTCACTGAACTCAGTACCATGCAAGCTGCTGAGAGGTGACCTATTCCTGCCCGATATAGCAATCTCAGATTCTGACCTACTTGATATGCTGGATATCTGGAAATCCAATGGGACAAAAATAATTTGGACCAAGGTTCTCAACCTAGCCTGTGACAGAAATAGGACATACTGGGGAGACAGATATATCCATCTACAATTCAGACTACTCTGTAATAGGCTTTAACAGCAAGAGGAGCAGTGGTCATCAATGACCCTGTTCAAGTGCAACCTTAACTATTGGTTGGGTGATTGTAAAGTCACCTCTAGGGTAGGGCCTATGTCCCTCATGGACAGGCCAGTTGGTGCTGCTCACAAAATCACTCTGTTAACAATGACTATCCAACTATGCTCAATAAGGGTACTTGTGTTTTTGCACAGCTAGGCTTCTAAACACCATAGGGCCATTAGGTTAGTAGCCTCCTATGAACAAATTAAGCTATGATCCTATGCAGGCCTCCCAACACTTTGTCTCTCACATGGCCTGCTGATGTCATCTACTGTAAGTTACCTGCACTCTTAAAAAAGTCAGACTTGTGCCATGGTGCTTGCATAATGTACTGTGTTATGTAGTCTGTGTACTTACAAAGTTAGGGGTTCTGTTCTCACTGCAGTTAACTAGGTGTGTGTGTGTGTGTGTGTGTGTGTGTGTGTGTGTGTGTGTGTGTGTGTGTGTGTGTGTGTGCGTGTGTGTGTGTGTGTTTGTGTCTGCAGACAGAAGAGCAGAAGTGCATGTCTCACAGTTACTGCTCCAATGCCAAGAATTGACAGTATTTTGATTCTTGCAGATGCCTACACATCCGTTTCATGCAGTCCACCCTACTTCTTGTCCGCCACATGGTCTACTGATGTCATCTACTAAATGATCACCTGCAGTGGTGTAAAAGTAAGACATCTGCTGTGGCAATTACATAAAGTACTTTATTATGTAGTCTGTCTACTTAGATAGGGGTTCTATTCTCACTGCAATCAACAGGGTGTATGGGTGTATGAGATCTTGCTTGACATTACAGAGACCCTTTTACACCGGCATATGGGACACTGCTATATTCTCCTCAACAGGCACTATTGATGTCATCAACTATATCAGATTTTTAGATATCAGTACTCCCACCAGGGTGGGGTCAGAAACTGGCCTGGAGGCCAGGCAGATGTGACCTAATCCTATAACACACAAAGTACAGTGACATGGCTTTAACTCTATCCACATACATGATATCATGGTTTGTAGGCCCTGTATTATATTGCTGAGACAGCCATGTGGTCTCTTCAGCTGCTGTATGTGTCTGGTGAGGTACATTACAAAGACAACTCTATACTATATTACTGTTCTGATCAGGTTTGACTACAGTGCTGCCATAAAATAGTAAGATCCACATATGATGGCATGACGCATGATGTGCACAACATAGGTTTTCAATACCGGTGTGGACACTTGGTAGTTGAAGTTCAGATTGCTATCGACATGTGTTCCCAGTGCTGGTATCACTGAATATTGGCATAGAAAGATTGTTGTCAATGCTGTGATTAACATAGAACTCTACTTTTCAGACAACAAAAAAATACATATTTAGGTGAAGATTGTGTGCTTTTCCCCCTATTCATTTGTCTGTGTTAGCTCCCCCTGTATTATGTTGTCATCACTGGTGTACTCAATGATTGCACCCAATATGGAAGAATCAACAAACTTGGCAAGACAAAGGCCATATAAAGTGCAAACAGTGAAAAGCCAAGCACAGATCCCTAGGGTTTGCCAAAGATGACAGCTCTGCTTTTAAAGGTTGATTCACCAACTTTCACAGTATGTGTTCTGTCAGTAAGACAATTGCTTACCCATCTACTGATGTAAGGGTTAATCCCCAGCTGGGGCAGTTTATCAATGATACCTGCATGGGGACTGTGTCAAAACCCTAGGCCAGATCACGATAGGCAGTGCGCACTGTCTTACATTCATTCAGGACTATCACATGGAAGCAATGACCTGTGACGACATCACAGACAGCTAATGGTATGACTCAGCATATACACTTTCCTGATACAGTTGAATACACACTTCAACACACCCTCCACACATGCTATATTCCCATACAAGGGTGCACATCAACATGCATTCATCTGAGTAGATGGGATGGCACCTGATTCATACATGTATAGACACATCCTGGCTCTCCTTGACTGTGAGGTGGACCAACATGTGATCATGGACCTCTTCTGTATGTACACTAGTCATATTCTGGTTGTGTGCAACAGATCTTTGTGAGTCATTAATTTTATTTATTTTTATTTAACATTTGTTGACCAGGAAAGTCTGACTAGGACAGAGCCTATTTTCAGTTTTGGCCCGGGAGAAATGCTCCACACACATCTTTGGAATCTGGGAGGAAACCGGAGTACCTAGAGGAAAGCCATGCAAACGCAGGGTAGACATGCAGAGTCTGCACAGAAGGCACCACAGCAGAGAATCAAACCAGAAATCCTCTTGCTGTGAGGTGACAATATTAACTGCTGCACCACTGCACCACCCAAATGATACGTCATGTCTGTTACATCTGATAAATGTCTTCAAAGAGGTTAGCGAGGGCATGCATGATGACAACAGTATCATCTTGTGGAACTTGACCAGGTCAAGGCATTTGACATAAATCTACACTGAGGTATTCATGCAACAGTGTCATATATGGCCATAAACACCTATATCACCAAATAGCTAGACCACTGTATCACATATGTGGCATCTCACTATGCTGAAATGTGTGACAGGACCTATATCTCAGGTCCAGTGATCAGGTCTGTATATCAGAGCTGTCTGTTAGTCCCTTTCCTGTACATTAGTTAAGTGATGGACATCATAGATGACAATCACATGCTGTGTGCAAATAACTGCCTGAAGGACTACAGAAAGTAGGAAATCATTGACTCCAACTCTGACATTACTATAATACAGACAGTAGCAACACATAACAAACACAGACATCCCCTTCATTGTTATGTCACCTTGTGTGACAGTCATATAAAACACATTTTCACTGTACAGTCCCTACTGTACCATATAGGTATGTGACTGGTGTGGCTGCTACAGCCATCTTCCATTGACATGCCCTCCTCTGCTCTACATTGCGTAGTTTCATGTGCCCTCTTTCCCTGTTATCATTCCTACAGTTCATGTGTGTGTCTCTATTCAATGCACACACTTCCCCTGAGTGTTCATTTTACATGGCAGTCCATGTTCCATCACAGATGATTTGCACAGCTACAGTACAGAATGTCAGGAATGGGATATCACAATATGTTGTACTCTAGGTACACTGTCCTGTAATGTGTTTGGATCATATACTTCACATCAATACCTCTCAAGTGTCCAGATATTCCCAGATGTTTTCCCTATCATATTTGTGCCTTTCTACCATATGACTGGGATGATCTCAGGGCTGATGTGAGTCAGTATTACATGCATTTGAGATCATACCTCTCAACTGTCATGATTTGTGCAGAATGTCCATTTGTTATTCATATTTCTTATCTTTTCCTTATAACATACTGGTTTTCTTGCAAATCATTGGCATGTCATTGCATTTTGAAGTCAGAAAGTGATGACAGACACTGACTTTTCAAACTGCATGCTCTTCAGTTAGTTCATGGTGATTTACAACCTATTATACAATGACCCCCTATTAATATTCAAAAACGTGCACTCTGATTGGACAGCGTGCACATTGTAAATCAGTTATACTAATGGAAAAAAGGTCCGGTTGCCCGGACTTTTTCCATTACTATAACTCTTTTTTTAAGCAACGGAGAACGCAAGATCTCCATTGCTTCATACTGTCTCACTATGTTAAACAAGTTTAACATAGCGAGACAGGTTTAAAAAAAGCAACTGAGATTCTCCGTTGCTTTTTCTAAAGCTGTCTCGCTATGTCAAACTCCTTTAACATAGTGAGACAGTTTGTAAAAAGCAACGGAGATCTTGCTTTCTCCATTGCTTTTTTCAAAACTGTCTCGCTATGTTAAATGGGTTTAACATAGCGAGACAGCTTTAAAAAAGCAACAGAGATTCTCCGTTGCTTTTTTAAAGCTGTCTCGCTATGTTAAACCCATTTAACATAGCAAAACAGTTTGTAAAAAGCAAGGGAAATCTTGCTTTCTCCATTGCTTTTGCCCACAGCTCTGATGTACTGTGTAGGCATACGCATGTGCAGTACATCAGAACTGCCACAGAATACCAGACAGCTGCAGAAGGGCAGCAAGGAGGCATTATACAATGCCATTATGTAAGAAAAGTAATTATTTTTTTTCTTAAATAATGTCATTGTATAATAGCAATAACCCACAACTGGGTGTGGGTAATGCTGGATTTACTCACGGTTGGCTTTGTTTGGCCACTTGGGCTTCACTCTCATGACCAAACCACACCAACCGTGGGTAAATCCAGCATTACCCACACCCAGGCATGGGTTATTGCTATATTATTCCTTCAACTTTTTAAGTTTGGAAGGCCAACATTAAAAATCTGTCCCTAGTTTTGAGCTTTTGCCCCTCATTATTTATGGCTGTGTCCAGATTTTCTGCTCTAAAAGACTGAGAGAGTTTCATTCTAACATTCTAACAAATTTCTTTGTGACATCTATGTCAAATATGCCCCTATTTCTGATTATTTGTCCCGTCATTACCTTAGCCTCTGTGCAGATGTGCTGCACTAACACATTGACAGCTATCTGTGATGATCTGGTGATCATTGCAGCATTCAATGCAAATTTAAAGACTGTAGCTGCTCTGCTTTACACAGAATTGTTATCCACATTTGCTTACACAGTTTCCTGGCCAGCAGCACTGTTGCCAGCCATGAAACCTGGCTTAGACGTTTGAGTGCTACTGCTCTTTGTGCACCACTGTGCAAACATGTAAACTCCATGTAGGCTTCACACAGAACATACATGGAGGTTATTGAATCCCAGGGATTAATAAAAACAGCTAAGAAATGTCTTAATTTCTGGTAAAATTCCATACTTTTTTTCTAATGACTACAGTACAGAATAGCTATTATGACAGAATAAATCATTTAAAATGCATGACCAAGCTTTGAATTACATATTTAAAGAGTGCAGCATTATATAGTTACAAGTTTATGTTCAAGAGTAAATGCATGTTATAATGTCAAACCTTTGGATACATAACATAATCATAACTGGAATATATATTGTCCAGAAGAACATAAATGCTATATGTAAAATGATATATTAATCATGAATTATTTCAAGTAACACTTAGAAAAGTAAAATGTGCTTTTAAGCACGGGGGGGGGGGGGTCATTAAAAATGTAACTGACAACCAAAAATACAAAGACTTCTGAATAGTTCCTGCAAACTAGAGGCTTCATCAGAATCAACGTTTAATCAAATGAGGTTAATTTAAATGCAAAACAAATAATAAATAAATACATAAAATAAAATAATCAAACAACATGTGAATTGCAAATACTTAATTGATCAAATAAATCCCTTTTTAACCAAGTATGTTAAAGTTTCTATAAGTATATCATTAAACTATTGTCTATTAAAAAATACAGCCAACCACAAATGCTAATTTATCAAATTGTGCAAGTTATGAATATTTCTCTATCTTTATTAATAGTATGTAACATTCATAAGACATTCATAGGTGCTACAGTGGCACAACAGATAGTGCTTTTGCCTCACAGCAAGAGGTTCCCCAGTTTGATTCTTGTCTTGGGGTGCTTTCTGCATGTGAAATCTGCATGTGTTCTCTGTGTAGCATGTGTTTGCATGGGTTTCCACTGGGTGGTCCAGTTTCCTCCTTCATTCCAAAGCCATGCAGTTGGTGGCTTGAACCCACTAAACTGGCCATAGTTGTGAGAGTGCATATCAGTGTGTGTGTATGGAAGAACAATTGTGGCAAGGCTAGCCATCCGGTGGTGTGAACCTTTGATCTAGATGATTGTCCCGGTTGAAGTGATACCCTGATCCCATCAGCAAAAATGAATAAGACATTCATAAAATGTCATTAATAAACAGTAAATAACATTCATAGGACATTCATAAAAAGTCATTAATAAATAGAAACACGTTCATTATTGCATAGTTTATTAAATTAACATCTGTGGCTGATAGTAATTTATTAATAGAGAACATTTAATTGTGTTTGGTCAAGTTAATTGAATTTTTATTCTAATGAAGTCTCTTTTAGTAATGAGACAAAAGCACTAAATCATTCAAAGTTTGGAGGTACTAACCAGTAGTCTTTGTATTTTTGGTTTTCAGTTATATTTTTCCCTCCTTTATTTGGATGCATACTTGAAATCTACTATTATTTTTGAACAGGGACCACATACCTAAAGGTACACTGCAGATACAGGGGAAAAATGGAATATGTTCTCATGTAGCACATCCCTAAAGACCTACAGGTTTGGATATTTTTGACTGGGCTTGGAGTTAATTCTCTCGTACATTGTGAAGTTTTAGAACTGTTTGATCAAACATGCTGTGATCTGATGAAAGTACTTATTAAAGTCAATGAATGCAAGTTAGTTAAGTTGGACTGAGACTTTAAAACATTGAGCAACAGCATTTTAAATGACTTACTGTTCAAATCATGTAAAAGTGATCATCACAACATTTTTAAGAGAATAGATAAATTGGTTTCCGTAACCTAGGAATGGAAGTAAAATAAATCAACAAAGGATAAACTGAGTATACTGAAAAAATAAGTATATCCCAAACTGCCCATTTCTAAAAATTACAATAGTATGTCTTCAGAAGATGAGCAGGAAGGATCTAATGAGCTGACTTTGGTCAGCAACTAAGGGACAGGGTGGGTGGTTAGCATAATGGTTAAGTTGTCTACCCCACAGGCAAGAGATACAGGCTGAAATCTAGCTAGTAGTTAAATCCATGAAAACAGGAAAAACCCTTGGAATGGATAGCCAGTGAAGTGTTTTATATAGTTACTTGGACTTTATTATAAAGGCTACCTCTCTCATAATATTCAAAGAAACCTAAAAGTAATGCTGCATTTGCCCTGTACTGGCAAATAAAATAGCATTGCTGAATCGTAAATCAGGAAGTGCAGGAAGCTGAATTTGGAGCTCTTGCATATAGATTCATATCCCTAATGAATTGTCATCACAAAATCTTTTAACAGTAAAAGAGGATCCAGATGGTTATGGATAAATAAAAATAAAGGTATCTGTTTAAATTTGTTCATAGTAGATGAACCTCTGTTACATTCAGTTGGTATTTTGACTAGCTCAGCATGTCTCAAGCAGTGGCTAATCTGACCTAGTCCTGGGCCTAAATGCTGAAAACAAAACTTTATTTATTTATCTTCATCTGAAATACGTAACAGAAATTATTCCCATCACTGCTAACCAAAGTTCCCGCAGATTCTGTCTGCAGTCTATGAATGATTGCCAACAATTATCTAGACTGGAGGCTTGATGAAGAGGAGCAATATCAACAGGCAGAGATACTATGCAGAAATGCCCATTATTCCCTGCCAGAATGTAAAAAAGCAACCCTTAGTTCGAACATACCTCTGAAAAGTGCAATACTTACAGAAAAATATTGATTCTAGTCTTAAAAAAACAGAGTGCCATGAAACCTGTGAGTGTATCTTTTAGTTCATATTTTGTCTAGTTGTTTCTCCTTGGCAGCTATTACATCATTGTGCCTAGTGTTGGATATGATAATGTCACTAAAATCGTAATTGTAAGCCCATGACTGATTTGAGATTGCAAGGTGTGGTGAACTGGGGTTCTGTCTTTATAAAAATTGATTATTTCAACAGTATTTTGTTTGCAAGCGTTGCAAATAATAGCAGCTTGTTATGGAGTAGGTCATGTTTTCTAGGTCAGCTCTTTTTTCACAGCAAATTTGACTGCTAACCTTAGTTTGTGATTTGCAATCATGACTTCATGGTTAAACAAAAGTATCAAACTTAAAGCAACTAACGAATGATCTGTAGTGGAATCCTAAAATTTTACTAGGACGGATTATGTCTACTTGCCAAATTGAATATGTAGTACCCACATATTATATACACTTGTAGAGGGGAGAGTATGAGGAAGAATTAGATTAGTGTGACAAAGCATGTGATGCACTCTGATAATTTTACCTTGAAGTGATTTTTTTAGACTGTAATAAAATGTGTGTGTGTTTGTGTGTTTGTCTGTGTGCAAAAATTACTGCGGTAAATATTCATCTTTCTTTAACATGATGAAATACACGTGAAAAACGTGGCTTGCTATGTTTTGTTTTTCATGTTCCACACTTCTTACAAGGAGCCCTGTGTGAAAACTAGGTGAATTTCATAATATTTTATGAGTAGTTGATATACTACTGTAGATCGCAACTCCAATTACAGAGTTCAATTTACCCCTTCTTAATGTTTGTGTACCAGTCAGTGGCACCTGGATAGTGTATGCATGAGACGAAGGTACAGGGATTACGCACATTGCCATGACCAAATTCATTGTTTCTACTGCTTCCCCTTGCCTGATGCTACAAACTTTCAATTAGTGTGTGGCAGTCTGGCTAAAAGTTTTATTTTACTTTCCTATATTACATTTTTGTTATTTTTATGTAAAGCATTCAGGTTTATTTACAACACACATTTTTCTAAAATGAGTAAATCCACAGTTAGGTTTAGAATGTATGCCCAATCATTGATTTTGTCAGCAAAAACTAACTTGTCATTTTTTCTGAGTTGAGTATGCATTTTGCACTTTTTCAATGTCTTAATTTCTGGAAGTACTGCTACAAAAATAACCTGAGCAAAGTATCCAGTTGCAGCACATATCTTATAAACTATTATGTTTATACGTATTAAAACAAATGGACAGTTTATTTAATAACTTCACCAATTGCTCTAGCAGACTTAGGTGTACGACAGAATGATCAATGTATTAGATGGACCCTTAAAATGTTGGAAAACACAGACAACAGTCTGCCATT
The DNA here is from genome assembly GCF_019279795.1 of Protopterus annectens. Lineage (NCBI taxonomy): Eukaryota > Metazoa > Chordata > Ceratodontiformes > Protopteridae > Protopterus > Protopterus annectens. The sequence continues at coordinate 892,050,831 of NC_056732.1, read as the reverse complement.
CACTGTGTGTGTAAGTAAGATTGCTTCAGTACAATTACCACTGACTGCATTTCAGAGACCATGTCTGCTTCTTAAATCAAATACTTAACATACTTTATAGCTCCATAGCTTAGAGGGATAAAGCCCTGACTATGTCACTGGTGACCCTACTTCAGAGAGAGAGGCTTGGGAACCTATAGCAGCTGGGGAAGATGAGAGTGAACTTCTGTCCCAGGCTCACCCACCTGAGAGAGGGAGTAGCCTACTGCTCACCACAGGGCAGCACCTTTTGGAAGCAAAAGGTTTACCAGCTCATAGAGCTTTGGCCTATTGAGCCACTTTTTGGCATGTGAAAGTCACAAAGAAGCTGGGAGTTCTTCAACATGTTGTCACATTATTTAACTCTGGAGACCAGTATGTAATAGACTTTGAAAGGGATCACTGCAGGCAAGGACAAGTAGTTTGCTGAGGGAGAGGGTAGGCTTCCCCTGCAAAACCAGCAAGCTGGCTCATTCCTTACAACCTAGGTCTCACTTCAGAGAAGAAGAGTTAACTGAGATTCCCTTACAGGATAGAATTTGCTATACAGCTCTTACATAGCCCAGGGATTCCTGACTACTACTACTACCATGGAAGAAATTAGCTAACTGAGTGCAGATACAAAAGACATCACGCTCAGTCTTGTGGAGGGGGTGATTAAAAAAGGTAACTGCAGATGCTGAAGTACCCTGGTATGCAGTCTTGTAATACTAATTCTGACATCTCCTATAGGATGTTCTTTGAACATCACCAGTGCAAGTCCATCTCTCGCATCCATACATTGCTTTCAATGTTAAGCTATCAAGTTATTCTGAATTTAAGTATCTCGTTGTCATTGTTTGGGCTTTTGCTGTCAGAAGCTTATTTATCATCACTAAAAGATAGAAATGAACCTTTTTTTTCAATAGCGTACATCCCTACACACCATAGTTCCCTTTGTGTGTAAAGCAGCCAACAAACATTGGTGTATGTTTACTGTGGTGTTTGTGTCTAGCTGCTGCAGTTGCAGCTGATGGTATACATGAGCAAACAAGTGTGTGTGTGTGTGTGTGTGTGTGTGTGTGTGTGTGTGTGCGTGTGTGTGTGTGTGTGTGTGTGCGTGTGTGCGTGTGTGTGTGTGTGTGTGTGTGTGTGTGTGTGTGTGTGTGTGTGTGTGTGTGTGTGTGTGTGTGTAAAGAACACTGCATATTCTGATTTTTATGTGATCTGTTCAATTCTAAGACTTGTGCTTTACAGTATGTGAATGGCAGACGTGTATAATGCTGAATTGGTGATTAGCACTGATGTGGCATTTACCATCAGATACTACTAATACATAAAGGTTACTTGGTTAATCTTGTCATTTTTCTCTGCTTTATCAAAGCATCATAGATCCAAACTTCTTGTTAGTGTATTGTCTTTTTATATTTACCTTCACTTAACATTACAGAATAGTTACCCATATCCCTGTCTCCCTAACTTTGTTCCTGCTTAGAGGCCATACCCAGATATCCAAATCACTTGCTGTAGTTTGTACTGTCACTTTTTTCTTGGAATTTATTTTTTTCAGGTTCATATACAGCTTGCACATTCTTTTAATGCTTCATTCCCCACATTCCTGTATTTTTATTAATGCTTCACTTCCCACACTAGCTATCATTTTAAGAATCTAATATTTCTCTTGTTCTGTTTTTGTCTTCCATTATAAAAGTATACTGGTGTATTTGCTGTTCCTTTTAGGATTTCTGCAGGGGTGGCTCATGCTATTGGACTGCAGGACTGCAGCCCTCCCCCCCAGCTATAAAATAAAACAAAAAAGAAATAAAATAAATAGCTGTGAGTCCCAGAACTCTGGGCATGTGTGTGGGAATCTGCACTGCTGTTTAACCAGTCTGGATTATGAAGAGAATGCAGCAGAGTACAGATGCCCAGAAGTCTATGCGGTTACAACCACATAGACTGGAAAGGGATCAGACTGCAACATCTGCAGGTGTGTATGGATAGCTGCTCTCATGGGAAGAAAGAACTTTGTAGAACAAAGCTGCTGCAATTCCAAACTCAGGTACTGTGTGTGTGTGTGTGTGTGTGTGTGTGTGTGTGTGTGTGTGTGTGTGTGTGTGTGTGTGTGTGTGTGTGCGCACACACGCGTGCACACACACGTGCATGTGCGTGTGCGCGTGCGTGTGCGTGTGTGTGCGTGTGTGTGTGTGTGTGTGTGTGTGTGTGTGTGTGTGTGTAAAATGTTCCAGTTAGATATACCTGGCGGCTAGAGAAAAACCTCAGGAAATATACCTGTTAGCTAGCTCAGACTCAAACCCTATACCTTGGGTGCAAGTAGCAAGAGCCTGAATTCCCTACTCACCACCACTTGTCTAAACTATTCAGATTTTTGCCTCATGTTTTTCTTCTGTTCTGTTCCTCATAAAATCTGTGGTTTTCTGGATTTTGAATTCACTAAATAATTACAGGCATTTGAATTTCAGACTTTATATTCTTCAGAAAGTGCATGGTAACACAAAACCTTTTATTCTAGCAATTTTCTAAGTTTATAAGATCAATATTTGAAATTTGTCCCTACTTTTGAGGCTGTATTCCCCCAATTATTGGCTTTGACCAGGTGTTTTCCACTTAGAGGTTGAGAGCTATGGTGAGAACTGAATTCACTACATAATAGCCATTTAAGTATCAGTCTTCCTATCTTTCAAGAAACAGTTCATTTGGCATAGTGGTATGTTACTCTGACTGTTGTGCATAGGGTCCTGGGTTCAAGACTTAGCAATGAAGTGCATGGTGGTAGCAAAGCATTTTATTATAGATTATACAAACAATGTTTAAGACGTGTTCCTGGTTTTTGGCCTTTTGCCCCCCCCCCCAATAAATTTTGGCTTTTCCAGATTTCTTGTTCTGCAAAGTTGAGAGATACAGTTGAGTGTCGAGTGGATTTTACAAGGAGCTGAAAGCTTCAGGGGAAGTTAAGTTTAGTGCTGCTTATGATGAGTCTGCTTTGATTGTTTATAACATAACAGGTTGAATACTCACTTTTGATGCAGAAAGCTATGGGTTCTACTCCCATGGTATGTAGATGCACTGCTGATACTGTACCATGTTGTACTTTTAAAGGAGGTGGATGCTGCAGTCCTGAGAATATCCTCTTTGGCAGAGATACCTAGTAACTATGAACCTGTTATCAGTTTTCTATCCATTCCCTATTGCAATATTTCTAGCTTATCATTTTTTTAATGATTTTGTGAGTGGGGAAGGGTGGCAAACTCAAACACAGCCACGGCTCAACTATACCTTTCAACTGTCCAGATTTTCACAGAATGAATAGATTTTTGCTTCTTATTTACTAGTACATAAAGGTTGCTTGGTTAATCTTGTCATTTTTTCTGCTTTTTCACAGCATCATAGATCCAACTTCTTGTTAGTGTATTGTCTTTTTATATTTACCTTCACTGAACATTACAGAATAGTTACCGATATCCCTGTCTCACTAACTTTGTTCCTGCTTAGAGGCCATACCCAGATATCCACATCATTTGCTGTAGTTTGTACTGTCACTTTTTTCTTGGAATTTATTTTCCTCAGGTTCATATACAGCTTGCACATTCTTTTAATGCTTCATTCCCTACATTCCTGTATTTTTATTAATGCTTCCCACACTAGCTATCATTTTAAGAATCTAACATTTCTCTTGTTCTGCTTTTGTCTTCCATTATAAAAGTATACTGGTGTATTTGCAGCTCCTTTTAGGATTTCTGCAGGGGTGTGCTATTGGACTGCAGGACTGCAGCCCCTCCAGCTATAAAATAAAAGAAAAAAGAAATAAAATAAATAGCTGTGAGTCCCAGAACTCTGGGCATGTGTGTGGGAATCTGCACTGCTGTTTAACCAGTCTGGATTATGAAGAGAAGGCAGCAGAGTGCAGATGCCCAGAAGTCTATGTGGTTGCAACCACATAGACTGGAAAGGGATCAGACTGCAACATCTGCAGGTGTGTATGGATAGCTGCTCTCATGGGAAGAAGGAACTTTGTAGAACAAAGTTGCTGCAATTCCAAACTCAGGTACTGTGTGTGTGTGTGTGTGTGTGTGTGTGTGTGTGTGTGTGTGTGTGTGTGTGTGTGTGTGTGTGTGTGTGTGTGTGTGTGTGCACGTGCGTGCGTGTGCATGCGTGTCTTGGCGTCTTGGCGCGTGCGTGTGTGTGTGTGTGTGTGTGTGTGTGTGTGTGTGTGTGTGTGTGTATAAAATGTTCCAGTTAGATATACCTGGTGGCTAGAGAAAAACCTCAGGAAATATACCTGGTAGCTAGCTCAGACTCAAACCCTATACCTTGGGTGCAAGTAGCAAGAGCCTGAATTCCCTACCCACCACCACTTGTCTAAATTATTCAGATTTTTGCCTCATGTTTTTCTTCTGTTCTGTTCCTCATAAAATCTGTGGTTTTCTGGATTTTAAATTCACTAAATAATGACAGGCATTTGAATTTCAGACTTTATATTCTTCAGAAAGTGCATGGTAACACAAAACCTTTTATTCTAGCAATTTTCTAAGTTTATAAGATCAATATTTGAAATTTGTCCCTACTTTTGGGGCTGTATTCCCCCAATTATTGGCTTTGTCCAGGTGTTTTCCACTTAGAGGTTGAGAGCTATGGTGAGAACTGAATTCACTACATAATAGCCATTTAAGTATCAGTCTTCCTACCTTTCAAGAAACAGTTCATTTGGCATAGTGGTATGTTAGTCTGACTGTTGTGCATAAGATCCTGGGTTCAAGACTTAGCAGTGAAGTGCATGGTGGTAGCAAAGCATTTTATTATAGATTATACAAACAATGTTTAGGTTCATAGGTTCATAGGTTTATACTAGGCTATCTGCCCTAAGGCATTTATAAGCCTAGCCCAAATTATTGTGGCTTACGCCACCCCTTATATGAAAAAATACTGTGCCCATTAGTTTGTTGTGCCTCTGTCCAGCAGTGACACAGAGATGATTCCTGGGGTAAACCTACGATCTCCCATCCACAGGTCTAGATTTCTCTTGAACAGAGTCAGCGAGGTGCTCTGCCTCACATGGACCGGGATTTTATTCCACAGCATAGGGAGT